>NC_134700.1:154144052-154514052 GCF_043290135.1 Rhipicephalus microplus | reverse complement strand
TTTTGTGTCTTACATCATCCTCATCATCAGCCTGAATACGCCCGCTGCAGGGAGAACGCCGCTCCCATGTTTCACCAATCAACGCTGTCCCGGGCTCTCTTCTCCCACGTTATACCTGCAACAGACAGACAGACAACTTTATTCTGGTCCTGAGAAACTGCGTTGTGACGCCTCCTTTTAGGTGAATCTGTAGCAGTCGCCGGCCGCTTCCATGTAGGGACCAGAAGACTATGGCCCTTTGCCCTCTCGCAGGCCCTCTGGACCGCTACTTTTGATCTGCCCGCCTAATTTACTGTCTCCCTCCCACGCGCTTGCGTGCCTTGGTATGCAGTCAGTCACCCTTAATCACCTTCGGTTATCCTGCCTTCGGGACCGGCCCATGTCCATTTATTATTATTGATTCCAACTGCATCTTGAACTCCAGTTTGTTCCCTGACCCACTGTGAGAGTAACGAACGACTGTGAGCGAAATATTAGCAGCTTCAAAGTATCATGTAATGCCCATGGCAAGCGCAGTTAAGTAAGAATGCCTGAGTGCAATGTAATAGGTGGTCCTTTTAAAAGCAACCACTTGCTGTTCAATCTACATGTCTTGACGCCTGGCGCGTTTCTATGCGCTTCTGCCACGCAATATATGGCGCGTTAATTAAGGAGACTTCTTCCGCTACATGAATTTCATGTAGCCTTTATTTTCCAGAGCGGATTCGACAAGTAACGCGGCTCATGTGCGCAGTTCGCAACAATTGCAGACAATGATTCCACGCAATTAAAAAAAAAAGACAGAGAAGTATCGTGGCTCTGTGGTGCAACACTTGCTTGTCACGCAAAAGGCAAAGGTTAGATTCTCGCTCGGACCCGAAAATTTGCATCTCTCTCGATCTTTCAGTCATGGCCAAGATGTTCACATTTCGTTCACAACCAACGATGCCGACACCAACAAATACGCCGGCATTTCTGCGAAATTGCGTTAATACGGAAGGTCATTCATCTCGTTCGTTCCTTGGGGGATGGTACCACTAGGTCAAAACTGATTTTTTTTGCTAGTTGGCATGAGTATTTATTTATTTATTTATTTATTTATTTATTTATTTATTTATTTATTTATTTATTTATTTATTTATTTATTATCACCTGCATTGCCACAAGGCATTATTGTTAGGGGTAGTGGGAACATGAACCACAAGACAACACATATAGCAATAGCTGATCGTTCAAGATGCATAATAAAAAATAACAAAAAAACACGCCAACTATGCGAAATGTGCAGATATTATCATACACATACATTCCAAACAATGGGAACACTCCGGCAGAGTAGTGCCATCTTGTCTACGATACCGACGCCGGCGTTATCATATGAAACGGAAAAAGAGCTCGATTATTCGTCCGAGTATGCTTTTCCTTCTGTCCCTCGCACATTATTCCGCAGCTGATTCGCGTACGCCGAACCCCGAACGACACAGTCTTGCGCGTCACTTGCGGTATGCCCACTGCATGTCAGGGCCTCCCCGGTGAGCACTCGGAGTGGAGCTCTCAATTATCTTTGCAGCAACAATGTCACCGCGCGATACCATTTACTTCACCGGCTGCTGATGTCGCGGAACGTGGACGTGATGGGATACGTTTGCGCGTAGGAACTGCACGGCTGTGTAAAAGAGAGAGAAAGAGCGTGAGAGATTACAAAGAATATGGGATAGGTAAGAAAGAAACGAGACACACACACAGAGGGAGACAGGGTGTCTGGCAAAGAGCCATAGGCGTATCAGCCGGGGCGGAGTGGAGGTGGGCAAGGGAAGCACGAGCTTCCCTCTTCTCCCCCACTGAGAAAAATTTTAAAAACTGAGACCCCCTCCCCCCCCCCCCCCCCCGTTTGCGACAGTGGTCGCTCTTGGCTCCACGCTGGGGAAACCAACAAATAAGACGTATAGTTTCCATCACATCAGTAATCACTCAATTATGTTCTTGTATCTAATATATCGGCTGACGAGTGAAGTAGGTTAGCCCCCCCCCTCTCTCTCTCTCTCTCGCGAAAGAGTTGGTACGCCACTGCAAAGAGCGGCGTAGGGCGAAGATGTCGAGCACGCATTATGGCGAAAACCTCGAGTGCACGTCGATTGAACTGCCGGCACAAAATGAAGCGGCGGCTGTGCGGCTTATCGAACGACGTACACGCGACGTGGCGCGTAATCTCGGCAAGTTAAGATTACGCGCAATTGATTTGTGGGGTTTAACGTCCCAAAACCATTATATGATTATGAGAGACGCCGTAGTGGAGGGCTCCGAAAATTTCGACCACCTGGGGTTCTTTAACGTGGAGATTACGCGCAATGACGGTAGCACGTTCTCCTCCGACGTTTCTTGGACCGCCCGATAACGAACGAGACATAGAGTACAGATAGAACCGAAGATACCTCAATAAGGGAGACGTCCCGTCCACTTCCTGCGCCGAGTGCACTGCATTCCGTTAGGAATTTTATGAGAAGGGTGTCCCGCAAAAGGAATGTCAGTCAGACGACGCAAGGTGGCGCTTTTCGGCATCCTTTAAAGTGAGCAGTACAACTTCCGGTAACCGTAACAGGTGCGAGATCCCCGTGGTTTGAGCGGAAGCGTCACGTCTGACATCACTGGTAGGCACGAAATTAATGAGAATGAAGAGAACAAAAAAAAAACAAGGAAATCATCATCATCGGCAACAGCAGCCTGGCTATATACGCTCTCTCCCAAGCATGTTTCGCCATTCAACCAGGTCACGTGCTCACTGCTGTAATGTCATAGCCGCAAACTTCCTGATCTCGTGTGCCCACTGAACTTTCATTCTCCCCCTCACGCGTTTGCCGTCTCTTGGAATCCAGTCAGTTACCCTTCATGACCAGCGGTTATTCTGCCCATATGCGCTACAGGCCCGGCCCATGTCCGTTTCATCTTCTTGATTTCAACGATGATATAATCTTTAACCCCCGTTTGCACCCTGCCCCACTCCGCTATCTTCCTGTCTCTTAAGGTTACACTTACAACTTCTCCTTGCATCGTTCGCCACGTCGTCGTCAATTCAAGTTAAACCCTTTTTGTAAAGCCTCCATGTGTCTGCATGCTCCGTAGGCAAGTACCACTAAGATGCAGCTGTTACAAGCCTCCTTCTTGAGAGGCAGGGGTAAACTACCACTAATGAATTGAGAATGCTTGCCGGTTGCACTCCACGCGATCCTTATTCTTCTAATTATTTCACTTTCACAGTTCTCAGGCCGCTCCCACGTATATAGGAACGGGGAGCAGCCCGCAATCCTACCCCTACAAAACGGGGGTGGAATCCTTCAGGACCCCAATTAATTTTTTTCGTCGATCCATTCATCCATCATAGTTTTTCTCCGTTGTTGCCTGGCGCGCATTCCTTCACAATATCATGTGTCTCACAACCTGTCGCAAAGCATTGCTCTCCTAAGACATTTGTACATTAATTTTATGCGTAATAATTTTAGACATAGCCTTCTGCTTTATTCGTCCAATTCAGTAATGATGAATTGTAATTTATTCTCCTAGTCAGTGCTATTTAATCAGCGAATTTCAGGTTACCAAGGTACTTTCCTAACTCTTCCCAACATATAGGGCCCCGAAATCACGCGGATTTTAAGCACGTGGTGAATAGAATCGAGGAGATTATATACCTTTGTCTTACACGCTTCTTTGTTGGTATTCTGTCGCTCTGTTTATGGAGGACTACGGTGGCTTTATATCCGCTCTAGAGTTCCTACAGTATATTTAAATATGCTTCGTCGTCACCATCATGCAACAGTGCCTGCATGAATGCCAATATCTCGACCGAATCAAATGTCTTATCTTGATCAATGAAACCTATATATGGGGTTTAGTTGTATTCTGTGCATTTCTCTATCACCTGATTGATAGTATGAATATGGTCTGTTGTAGCCTGTACGAAACCCTCCTTGGTCCTCTGTTTAATTGAACTCTAGTTTCTTCTTTTTTTCTGTTATTTATAGTCTTTGGGAATGGCTTGTAGAAAGTGAACAGCAAGCCTATCGACCTGTAATTTTTCAAGGAAAGTATAGATGTTATTTGAAGTAATTATGAAGTGAATAGCAAGAAAGTAAAGAGGACGAAAATATAACTTTCCGCTGGAAGGGGCCGAATATCAATATATTTATGTAACTCCATGTAGAACGTTGCCTTTCATTTAAAATTTACTCTGGTTGTACGATGTAAAATGTGACATTTCTGCTCAGAGCACTTGATTGATCAGAAATGTTGCAACGTCGGCCGTAAATTTTGCTATTGCGTCTTTTGGCGTGCACAAGTGGGCCGGAAATCAGTGCTCATACTCCTTACGTCCCGCATACGTTCGTTACTGTTGCACCAATTCGTCTCTATTGGTTGCCGTCACGCAACGATTGCAAGCCACAGTTGCTCAAGAAGTCGTAAGTTTTGTGAATATTCCGATACGAGGCTCAGTTCTCTGTATCTACACGTGCCAATCATGTATCTATACTCGGCGACAACTTTTCTTGGCACTGCAGGGAAAGCTGCGGAGCCAAATTGCGTGCATTCTACCGTCAGTGAATGTTGGTCCAAAGTAGCGCCTATATTTTCAAAGTGAGATATAAATATTCCTCCTTTATTTTCTATGTGAAGCTATCTGAGATAGGACGGAGATTTGATATTCGTATTTCTTTTAATTCATCAGTTGTGACTTCACGTTTTTGAACACGTAAGAAAGTCCCGCCTTTTTACGTGCACCTCAACCGCTAAGCTGCGTTCGCGTCTGTATACGTGAAAAGCTAATGGTGCGCCTCCTTCACTTTCCACAGCGTTACGAGACGCGCGCCTAAACGGACTACTTCACGTGTAGTGCTACATGTGCAGAAGCTCCACCGTCGTAGCTTTCCCTTCAGTGCCAAGAAAAATTCTCGCCGAGTGCAATCAAACTACACGGACATAGTCCGCTGTATGCAATTAATAACGAGTGTACACTAAGTAGCCCAATTTTACGCCCCCTTTTCGACGCCACCACTCGCGCCTTCAAGCAAGTCGGGGGCACGAGCACTCGTAGATCCGTTCTCGCGCAGACAATGGATGGAAAAAGTGGTGTGTCGTATATACCTCCGATTCACGCGTGCTTCAGATTACGGTTTCCTCGTCCTCTTCCTACCTCCTCGCCCTGTGTACCATCCTGCCATTCTTTCGCGACTCGCTCTTTTGATTCAAGTAGAGGACTCGGGGACTGCTCGACAAGCACATAACGACATACTTTTGCGGGGCAGGTACAGACACACACGCTGAGATATACGCGCTCTCCGTGCACGCATGAACGGCTGCTGATTACGTCTGCCGTTTGCAACACCTCTGCCTCCTTTCGGGTGTCGGGCACGGAAGAAGAGAGAGAGATAAAAAAAATGACAGTATGTCTGTGGAAGGACCTGAGCTCAGCAGTCTAACCTCGGTGGAAAGGGAGCCGAGCGAAAGGTATATAGGACGCTGAGCGACACGGTCCCCTCGCATCATTCCCACCCTGCGTGTGCTGGGACAAGTTCCGCCACTCTACTAACTGCTACTGAATAGCTCGCCCGTTAACCGTGGTTCAATCTGTTCAACGGAGTCTTCTCCTTTGCTGTCCCGGTGGCTGAAGGCCTGTTGCAATTGTCCAAGTCGGCGCTTGCAGTTCGACTGTGGCACACGTGCAGTGTTGCAAACTAGCGGGTCCCGTGTGCTAGGCATTTACGGCAGTCGGATTGGACCTGTGGCGTGCGCCTCGGATTCCTTCGCAGTGTGGCGGAATGGTGATGGCCAAGGCACTCCTTGAGCAGCCTTCCACGTGCCAGTGGGTTCTCGCCAACAGGTCAGTCACCCCGCGTGTAGCGACCGAGTGCGCTCGCTCATACCGGCGTCGCTTCCGCGGTCGTGTCACCGTTCACGCACCTATTTCTGCGCACTTACGGGCGTGCAGCTATTGAACTTCTCCAGTCCTGTTTAAGCTTAATCCTCTAGATTAGCAAACGTATTTATTCGTTCGTTGTTATAAAAAAAAAGAGAGGACATTTTACAAGACATTTCCCCAAGCGTTTCTAATTGCCTATTTCTCGTATACTTTCAGAGAACAAATTTGATATCCACGAAAAGTGCTCGACACAGCTTTCTATTTCGGTTCCCAGTGTATTTCAACATATATTCATGGTCAGCCCTCTACGTGGTTTCTGAAAAAAAAAAATTCGTTACTGTTGTTTTTCTCGCTATTTTTCTTTCAGATTTAAGTGCCTAAACGTCCACATATTTGTTCAGTGGTTGCGCAGCTTCATAAAAGTGGTCATGTAGACTTTATTGACGACACTTGTTTGTATCTTAGTCTTCTATTGATAATTAATAAGTGATAGAACCGTGCCTAAATGTAACACCTTATACTAACGCGTCTTTGTATATAGCAATGTATCTAAATACGCGTGTTTTTTTTTTATATATCATATCGTTGTTTCGTGGCAGCACTTTTACCTTCTGGTGTCGCATGTATCGGCGTGCAAATGGTTCCTCTTTAGGGCATGGGAGGGGGGGGGGGGTGAAGCTTTGTCGCAGCACTTCCCCTCCCTAGTACGTCCATGTATGGGACAGGGTGCGCCCACCCCATTTTACGGCCGCCCGTCTGCTGCCCCCCCCCCCCCCCCCCCATGCGCAAGCATCTACGCATGACAACTTGCATCGATGAGCAGTGGCAGAATGCATGAATATGCCGCGTCAGCTCGGCGATGGCGTTTTCTCTGTCATCGATTTGATTATTTACCGTAACATCTGTCATCTCGTCTACCTCTCAGTTCACGTGGAGTTGGTCTTTTTAAAATGCATTAGACCCTATAATCTACAATCTTCATTCGTAATGCCGCAGTGCCTTTACGGTGGGCTTTTCACATCACTTTATAGAAAATCATCAAATATCCCGTACTTGAAATACTGTGCTATACTTGAATAACAGGGCCTCAATTTAAAGGTCGCCGGAGTCCATCTATCGACTACTGAGAAGACAATGATCTTGGCTGGAAAGTGCTGAGTGATAAGGAAATACAATATTAACCTTCGCTTTTTCTGTTAATTGAAGTGACGCGGCGTCCTCGTATATCACGGCCGCTATGTTAATACAAGATGGAACGGTTTGGGTTGCTTTATAAGGGACGAGGCAACACTCGGTCGAGCGTGAAATCAGGCGTGCTCGTTTGCACGACGGCGAGGATAACTGGCGAACAGCTGCAGGAACGTCAATGGTGAATGCATCTCACTATGCGTGGGTCCTCTAGTGCGTGCAAATCGGTGCGCCTCATCCTTTGATTCGCTGGAAAAGAAGGAGAGATCACATGGAATGGTTCACTGCGAAGTCGCGAAGACCCTGTCCCCATTGCCTCGCGTTTTTTTGTTCCTTCATTTTACGCATCGTTTCCGCGGCATTCGCCCAGGAACACTCACGTTCTTGTCGGTTTGTCCCCAAATTTGGAGCGTATAGGCCACCTTTCATGGTATTTATTTATTTAGTTAGTTGGTTAGTTAGTTAGTTGTTTGGTTATTTGGTCGGTCAGTCAGTCGGTCGGTCGGTCGGTCGGTCGGTTAGTTAGTTAGTTAGTTAGTTAGTTAGTTAGTTAGTTAGTTACTTAGCTAGTTACTTAGTTAGTTAGTTACTTAGTTTGTTTGTTTGTTTGTTTGTTTGTTATCATCACAGCCATGAGTCTGTTCTCGGTTAGGTTATATTAAAACATTACGAGCTAATAATAATAAATTCGGAACTATTACCAGAACCCTGATATAACTATAAAGCAAGCTGCAGGTTAAGGCTTACCCAAAAATTTTGACCACCTGGTGTTCTCTAACGGGTGCTGACATCGCACAGTCCACGCGGTCCTAGCATTTCGTCTCCCTGGCTACGCGACCACGGCAGCTGGTATTGAGCCCGCGATCTCGGGGTCAAGACGAACACTGGGAAGTTGTTGGGGCAAACCAAAGGGTTATGCACTCTATGAAACGAACATATAGAGATGGCCCTGAGTCTAAAGAAACTACAGATTTAACGAAATTAAAGAGATTAACTTTTATTAAGGTATACGGATTTAACGCAACAAAGAAACTCCATATTCTTTCAAACAACGACGTTAGGTGACATTTTGTTAAATCTACTACTCCCTGCCTCCGCACCGACCTCATTCGCTGTCTAGGCCCTTGCGGGACCAAACTGCGTGACTAAATTGCGTGACTGTGATCGGCTGATTGAAAAGAATTCCAAGCAGGGTTGCTCTACGTGCCAGCGAAAATCGCATGTTCTTTCGCAAAGAATGTTGGATCCTCACCATTTGGATACTCGTTCCAGAGAAAATAAGAAGTCTTATCTGCTTCAATACAGCAAGCAATTTGCAGGGGCCGTCTCTGCTCTTAACATCTTGTTATATTGAGTTTGAATAAGTCAATCAGTGAATGAATCAATCAATCAATCAATGTAGTTGAGGTTCATCACAGCTTCAGCAACAGTGTCAGTAACATAACGAATGCAAGGAGAAGAACAAAATGTTGCTGTACATTGCTCTTGCCCCACGATGCGTTGGTGATGAGAAACACACACAAAGGAAAATGATATGTTTTCCTAAATCTGCCCCAATCTGTCCCGACTCAGTTTCAAAAGAGCGGGACCGCTCATTGCCGGGAATCGAGTCCAATTCAGAGTGTTCTTTGTCGAGTTGAAGCAGCGAGCGATGTTATTCTCTGCACACGGCTTGCCACAGCGCGGTATATTGACCCTGACCTCTTCGACGCCGAGGACGGGCGACCGAGTGGCGGCACCCGAAGTGTCAAGTGCCGAGGCTGCTCTAACTGCGGCACCATTTGCATCCCGTCCTTGCAGGGCAGCCCTCCGCTTCCGCGCTTGCCCTACTCCTTTCTTCTCCGACTAAACGAAGCACATGCGCTTTCACGCTTCATCGTGCGACGCCCGCTGCGTTCTTCCGGTGGGACACCCGGAGCCCTTGAGGACAATGTGCAAGTGGAAGATTCGAGGCCACTCGAGAAAGGTCGCGCATGCTTCAATGAGAGACCCCCCCCCCCCCCCTTTCCCGTTTTTCGCGATTGGTTGAAGCAAACAGAAAGCCTCCAAGAAAAGGTTAATTTTTTTGGTCAAATAAATCAAGAAAAGAGCCGAGAGATGGAGAAACGTAGAAATTATGGTATGCTACCTTGAATGGGGAAATGTGATGGGGTCTAGATTGCTTATTTTAACCAGTTAATACTTGTACAAGGAAAGCGGGAAACGGCGCAAACTGCAGCATAAATACAACGCCTGCCTTGCTCAATCTAAGCACCTCAGATTGAGCACCTCAGGTGTCCAGATTGCGTAAGACAGGCTACTCGGACAATCTACTGTATTTAGTTGCCGAATGTCTTTTAGCAAACTTAGAACAGCCCTATCCCCCCCCCCTCCCAAACAAAAAAAAGCGGAGTGATAATCAAGAGAATAAATCACCTTCAAAACAGTGGTCAGGCCCGTTCCGTATTTACACAAGTTGTCATATTGTATAGAAAAAAAGGCTGCGCAAAAAGCAAGCATCAGAGGTGTTTTATTCAGCCAAAGTCAAGTAAATTCTTGAGCATGTGCTGTAATCTAAACACAGAAGACACAACGCCTTGTGCATGTGATGAGAAGCACGCAGAAAAATTTACTGAATGCTGCCATAACATGATCTACAAGATGTCCCTGTCATGCGGTCGTTAATGCATTCGCCAAAATGGCCGCTTTGTAAATGTCTGCCCTAGAGAACACCGAAACTCAATGCTGGGATGTTTTGGCAGCCCCCTAGCAAGCGGAACAGCTATATATGTGGTTGTCATGCCACATTTGATCAGGACAAAGTACTAAAAGCGTTACGTTTAACGTCACTGCATCCCTTCGGTACACTTCACTGACGGAGGGAGAAATGGGCAGAAAAAAAAAGTGAATCAGTTCTAAAGGAAGAAGCTCGTTATGACTAAAGCTTTCTAACTTAATCTCCCCTTGATTGCAACGTCTGTCTGTGCGACGCGATCTCGAATGATTTGAATTGTTTCATAACCTTATAGGCACCTCACGCAACTCATTAACTATCTCCCGTTCTTAAACACGAACCTATCAATAATAGTCACAAACGTGACCTTGCATGTCATCCACCACGTATTATTTATGCGAAATTGCAGGGGTATTACGTGAAACGTGTTAGCTGCATTTAGAGGGGCTTTTGTATAAGCTAACATAATTCGTGCGGTGCTTGTTAATTTCTGTTGCGCCTTTGATTATTTAGCATTCATTATTCATAGATAGTTGTGATGAATTTTTGTTGAATAGTGTTTTATTGTGATGTTGGGTACGATGTATAAACCCAATCCCGCGATCTTGAATTGAACTGCAGCCTGAATGAATGAATGAATAAATGAATGAATGAATGAATGAATGAATGAAATTTTATTGGGCAGGATAAAAAAGAACAAAGTTTCTTGTTTAATAAATATAGCCACGCTCTCACTGTTCAGAAGCTGCACGTTTGGGCCCTGTCAACAGCAAATGTTTTTTTTTTTTGTCAACAGTAATTCATTTCAGTTTGCGTCACAAATACTACACTACAGCTAAAGAAAGGCAATAGTATCTCCTGTGCTTTTCTTCATTTATTTCAATACCCCAAGCTCCCACTTGAGCATATGATGCCCAAGTCCCTTTAGAACGAATTCAAGCCAACGTCTTTTAAGTTCATCTTGTTATGTCTAGCAAAAAAAAGCTAAGAAACGAGCCCTTGCAACAACTGTCCTCCTTTAGACATATGTGGGGGTATTAGCTACGTGGTTTACAGCAATAGTGTTTACAGTAGACGGGCCTATGGCTTTCAACAAAGGGCAAATCTAGCGGCTCCTGAGTTTGTTTCAGTGGGGTTCACTCAAATTTCTCAAACTGAGAACCCTCTAGCATTCGACCATCACTCTGTCCTTACTGGAACGCGACTGTAGCGACCCCATTTACCATAGAACAATGCCTACCGACAAACGTCTGATAATTTTGACCACACAGCGTATAAGGATAGAGAACACGCAGCTATTTTCTTATCGGGAATACCCCCTCGAGTGCGGTAAATGCGAGACAACGGAAAAGCAAGCGATAAGGACCCGCGCGAAACAACACTTGACCTGGTCTTGTTACTAGACCACAAGAGCACAGCTGAGCGCGTAAACACTCGCAACAGAGTCGGCTTGGACTATTCGTGCGTGGCCAGGTTCAGACCAGAGATAACAAGTCTGATGTGTTGTTTCTCTGTTAGTGTAGGTATCGCGACGTTCTTTCACTCTTTCTCGTTAATTGTTCTCCAACTTTAGGTATCTTAGTTCCCCGCAATTGCACTTACAAGAAAAGCGTGTCATTACAAAAAAAAATAAATAACTGAAGAAAGTTTCTTCCGCGATCACCTACTAGACGACCTCAAAGTGAAATCCGTCTTTATTTTGTGTTCCTCTCTGCCGATCTAAAAAGCAACAGCGAGTCGAACACGAGTCGTGGCTTAACGTGGCCCTGCCAAGCGCCGTCTGCGTTTTCTTTTTGATGATTGATTGATTGATCAATTGAGTGAAAACTTTATTGGAATATATACAGTGTGTCCTCGCTTGTTGCGCTATTTTCCTATCTTGAGGTCACGCTCTATCCGGTTTTGTTCCCCGCTCATGAGAGGGCGCTGCGACAAGATCATGTGGCGTTACGTCACATGACGACCTGCGCCAAGCGATTGCATCAAGTAGTTCCGAGTCTGTGGGTGCAAAGCTGTTTCACAGGAACGCGTTGAAGCAAACGTGACGTGCACAAGATACCTATTGCAGTATAAAGCTTGTTGCAGTAGATCCTTGTGTTATTTTATTTGAAAATTTATCAGGTGGATTTTTGTGTAGCATTGCGTAAAATGACGTATTGTACAGTGTCCGTGAACAAAAGAGCCTTTTCTGCTCCAGCACTTTCAATTATCGGGAGCTTACACAAAGCTACTCAGCTTCATGTCCACGACCACTGCTTATCGGTAGTTCAACAAGTTTCTGCCATCTTAACTGTCGACACTGTCCGTGTGCTGAATGACATGATCGACTGTCCTAACTCCAATGTCATTGAAACTTTATATGTGAAGCATATTTTAGCGTACTGCAGACGGTTCTGGCGTCTATCTACGTATCCATCAATCTAGCCGCCTACTTCAGGGTGCTCTCATGATGACCCCCTTAACTAGGGGTGAACCAATAGGGGTGAACCGAAATTAGTGTGGAATGGTAAGATGGTTTGACGAATATGACATGCTGGTCATCACATAAAGAATGTGACAATCAAGTCGTGTACTTTGTCGAACCCTTTCCGTCGAACTCGAGTGTTGCATGCCCGAATACCGCGAACGAGTGTCACAGGCCATTAACTGCCAGAAATCACGAGAACATACAGTGGTAATGTTAACGCTAGAGCGTTAATAGAGAGCTGACATCGACAGCGTTAACCGCACGAATGCAAAGAATAAATATTAGGGCCCCAGCTAGAATCAAAGCCAAGCATTCTGCGTGGCAATCAAGTATTCTACGACAGAGCCACGCCAGGCCTCGATAATGCTTTAAAAGAAAAACAATACTAGTAAGGGGCAATGTGCTTTGTGGTTGCAATGCTGGCTATCCAATTTTATAAACATTACAAACGTACCTCTGTGACACTGCCGTCTCGTCAGGTTAACGTCAATTGTAGTTGAGCGCCATTCACTGATGTTGATTTACGCAGCAGTGTCCACGGTCAGCTTTCTCGCGAGCCCAAGCGCTACCTATCGGCTTACCGCATCTGGTGTTGATAAAAACACTCATGTTGCTGTTGACATCGTTACGCAAGTGTAAACAATTGGTTTTACAGGGTGTTTCAAGAAATGTGTCTAATATTCTTTAAAAATCACAGAAACGGGGCGTCTGCGTGCTACTTGCGGCGTTGCCTTTCTTGTGGCAGAAGGCATCATCAGACGCGTACAAACATTAGTTACGGCAGTAAATATAGAAATTAGCACAATTAAGCTTTTTAAGCAGTGGTGATAGCCGGTCGAGTCAAATTGGGAGAATTCAATCCTTTCCTACGAATAGTCCATAGCCACTTTGAAATTTCGGAAAAACGGTCACTGGTAATCACCGCGGAGCGATGCAATCTGAACAATTTAGCTGGCGAAACCGAAACCGATGCACAAAAGCAGTGCATTTACCATTCACTTCGACAACGCCCTCTGTGACGACACTGTTTCCCTCGCCGGTATCAACCGCCAATTTAGACACTTCTCTTGAAGGATGCTTATCGTAGCTCGCTTATTCTTCTCCGCCAATGCGCTGTTTGGTGCGTTGGTTTCGGTTACACCAGCTAAATTGTCCAGACTGCATCGCTCCGCGGTGATTATTAGTGGCCGCTTTCCCAAAATTTCAAAGTGGCTATGAACTATTCGTCGGGGCATGCATGAGTGGCAGTCTTTTTTGTTATTTTTGCCATGTGTTCAAAAAAAGATGTGGGCAAGTTTACGTCCACGAAGCAATTTTTTTGTAACTTTGTTCTATAATAAGGTGCAGGGAGACAAAAAAAGTGGCCCATGCGTACAATAGTTAAAATTTTGGCCGACTGTACGTACGAGGGTATTCCACTTCATAACGTCCGTAATTTTTTCAATACTATTATTATTTTAAATATATATGTTTCTTATGTTTTTATTGTCAAGTTGAAGCTGTTCCTTCAATATTACACCATGTAAGACTTGAGGTCGACCGCCAATTTGAAACAGTTAAAATGCGTTGTTATTGTGCGCTTTGCATATGGGTTCTCTGGGACTTCGCTAGTGGTTTGACTTTCACTTTTTGTTCGAGCATTGCTGCCTTGTGATGATGCAAATGAATTTTCACTTCAAAGGGGCTATGAAAAAAAAACTGCATGTACTCTCTCTTTGACTTTCCGCTTATTGCGCAGTTTACTGCGTCCGCAACACTTTAGTCAAATAACGGGAGCGGAAAATGTCAGGTCATCCGTGTATTTCATCATCCATGGCGCGTCGGCAGGCCATCAGGAACTGTATCAGCTGCGCGTTGCAGAAGATCTTGTTTTTGGCCTAGAGATCCTCTTAACACCCAGATTGTAACATCGTCTGCGTAGATGGCATGTCTGAGTCCTTCAATGTTTTCGAGGTTCCGAGCTAAGCCGATCATAACGATGTTAAACAGCATCGGCGATATCACAGAACCTTGGGGTGTTCCTTTTGTGGGCGTATCAAACGTATCAGTGCGGATGCCTCCTATACCAATTGTGGCGGTTCTGTTACTGAGAAAAACTTTGATGTATTTGTGTATTTGCTTTCCACAGCCTAATTTGCTAAGCCCCTCTAGCGCAGCCTTATGACAGACACCATCAGGAGAACACGTGGCACATGCAACTGCGACGTCCCGTTGTTTCGGACAGGAGCACGTGATGCGCGCCGCTGGGAGCTGCCCGCTTCCCTTCGCAGCGGTGGCGCCGCCGCGTCGTTCTTTTTTTTTTTTTTTTGCCGGATACAGTGGAACGCTGTGCAGGATGCCGCAAATGCATGCCCGGCTGTAATTATGCGCTGTAGCCAGCGCTGCGCTATCCAGCCGTTTCTCTGGTGTGTTTTCTTTTCCGTCCTAAGGGCTAAGCCTGGCTGTATGCAGGAGAATGCGAGTACGCCTATTATGTGCGCCAAGCAGTCCCGGCACGAAAACTAATGACGGCGCGTCTGCGCACGCCGGGATGGGAGTCGCTCATTTTGTTTGTGTCATCTTTACTCATTCCTTTCCCGTGGCCGGCATGCAGCGGACTTACGCACCGGTATTCTCGGTGGTTCGAGTTGGGTGGTAGCTTTTGCGATGGCGAGACGCTAACTGCCTTGTAACACTCCACTGGAGCGACGGGTATAAGTCAGTAGATGCATGTGTGCATACAGGCGACGTGAAAATAACTATCACGCATGTAAAGAATACTCAGAGATATACGCGCCATTTGTAATATAGAACGGCTGCTTTCGGTCCGGCTTCGCCCACTTACTGTGCGCCAGGTTTGATTGATTGATTGATTGATTGATTGATTGATTGATTGATTGATTGATTGATTGATTGATTGATTGATTGATGTTAGTGTACGAAAGCAACACTCGGCGTATCAGACACGTGGTATACAGAAGAAATTCTGACTCCTGTCTTTCCCAACGTGCTCTACAAAGTACGGGTACACGAGCATGTTCGCGGCGCTTTGTCTCCGTCCAGGTATGGCCGCCGTGGCTGGAAATCAAACAGACAGCCTCGTGCTTCGTCTGGAAGCTGTATGCAACATTCGTTGGGCTAGATACCGAATGGTGCATCGCCGTTTGAAAACAATACTACTACTACACAGTGGTGCCACGTTACAATGCGCACATACTGCTTGCACGGCTTTAGGTTTCTACATTGGTCGATACACTGTATGCCTTTTTGCATGGTTATGATGATAATTATGATGGCCTGTATGATGCACGAAATCTGCAGAAGTCTCTCCGTCGTCGGCGAAGGAGCTAAAAAGCTGCGGTTGCCAGAACTCTTCAATGGCGAATCGACGTGGACAACTTGCACGTCTCTTCTCGACGTTGACACAACCAGAAGACAGGACTGCCCCTAAGGGAAACTAGTGAGCACGGTCATTCCCCCTCCCTTCGTTTTCGTGCCTAATGACATTGTGGCCCATGGCACCATGAATGATCTCACGGCGTAGATAGCGGTTGACTAAAGATGACGATCTCTAAACGATGAGAATCACCACCCAGGAGCTCCGTACACATAGTTAACCAGCGAAGCTGAAACGTATACGGCCAGGAGTTTATCGCTAGTCTAATATCGACGGTCCATTACTGTCTTTCTCAAATATTAACTACGCATCTTTTCAGATGATCTGAATTGGTGTTTACTGCTCATGTGTTCTCTTCTATATGCTCACGTCTTTTCTGTCATATTTTTATTGGACCAGAGACGAGTGGTCGCGCTTGCCCGATCTCTGAGACGTCCTGTAGGACTCCATGCGTACATAGGGCGGAAAGATTTCGGTTTCGTCTATCCGTTACAGCTTCGTTGTAATAAATCTTTGTGACGGACTAGTTGGACCATAATGCATTGCAACGCGTGCCCAGGACGAAAATGAATGAGACCGAACAGAACTACATGTCCTGTCTCAGCTTTTTTTTTTTCTTTGGTACACGACGCAGAGTGACAAACCAGTATACCAGAAGTCAGCCTGGATCAGATCACACTGATTTTATTGGCTACGACGTTCTGCAACTAACCATTTGGCCGCGGCTGATTCGATATCTGACTGATCCAGCCGGATCTTTATGTACCTAGAAATCGAAAATTCTCGCGCACAGCATTAAAGTAACAATGGAAAATTGGCCCCGTATCATCGTGTTTCACTGCAAATGTTGTCGAAAGACGATAGTCTTGCGTCTGGAGAAAGTGAACAGAACCTTCATTTGATGGTTTGCGCGATAAAATCGGTGAATCGTGTTCTGGGGGCGCTGCGTTAGAGAGTCTCGATCCGTGCTGCGAAGGCGAACGAGCGCATCGAGGCACGTTAGACACGAGCGCTATTTAGCCCTTATCTTCGAAAACGAAGGAATGCGTGCACGCCTGTCTCGGAAGCAATAATGTGTAGAACGCAAAGCGACGGGCAGGTGCCACCACTGTGTCGTCTTAGCAAAGCGTTGGAAACACTTGCCTTTTTGAGCATCCCGTTGCATTGTCAGCGCAGCGTGATAAACGCTACGGTCCTTAGAATTACTTATGTATGCCTTCTCTGGTATAAAGACACACATACAATATATTGACGTGTTGTTATGGTGCCCCAGGTATACGCAATGATTGCTTTTTAATTGACAATCGCCCAAGTATAAACGCTGAAACTTGAGCAATACTGGACAAAGTTGGCTGTTAGGGGTATCGTTTGATGCCATTTGGGGTACCATTACGGCGGACAAACAGACAAATGTACAGACAGACAGACCAAAATTTTTGCGTCGAAGTACCCCAAGGAAGACTATCGTCTTCAAAACAGGGTCCAAAGTCTCCAAACTAATACGCATAGCGATCCACGTCGACGCGCCTTAAAACCGCTAGGCCGTTTCAGGATCTCTCAGTATTAATCGAGGAGGCCGGTCTAACCACTGGCCGACTATTAAAATGCCACGTTGGCAGCGAGCCCAACACGATCGACACACGCACATGCACATTATCGCCGCTGGGCAGGACGCGCACGATATACAAGGGACGTTACCTGAACTACTACGCACACTGGTGAACTAAAAGCCGTAAGAGGGGGAGCGTGCGGAGAAAATCGTGCAGCGCGTGCTTTGCGAAAAATCTCCCGCGATTCGCGTGTCGCGGTAGCCACGCGCTCAGGAGATCGTGCGGACGTATTCAAGGGGTTGGATGGTGGGAGGGGTGGCTGCCCAATTGGCCGGCCGACTGAGCGACGCCGCCGCGACGGCGTGTCTGCAACCTTGACGCCGATCAGGAAGCAAAGGGGCGCCACCGTTTAGGCCCGAATGACGCCACGACCGTTGGTCAGGTCGTCGAGGGAGAAAGAGTCGTCAACGCTTGACGCCGAGACGTGACACAGAGAGACGTCGTGGGGACGTTTGCCTCCGCTCTTCTTTCGCTCCTCGATTCCTTTTCCGTGCGCCATCCTTTGGCATAGCGTCGCCCTTAATTCTCGGAATGCGCGTTAAGACCAGCCATTCTTCTCCAATCTGTGTACACACGTACGAAAAAGCCTTTTCATGGGGTGGGCGATGTTTTCGGAAGTGTCTGTATCGTGAGCTGATAACAAAGTACCGTGATCTGGGAGGGGTGGGCCGAAGATGGAGACCAAGTCACGTGTGTATCATCGCAACTCGATTAACTCCTCTGTTCGAAGAAGATGCAGAAGCGGTAGTACTTTTCGTGCTTTGTTGAAGACCAACGGGAAGAGGAAGGTGCGGCGCGTTCGTAAATGTGATCTCGATGGTGCGTGCGTCGGCTCGGAGTGAAGACAAATGGCCCTCCTGTAGAAAAAAAAGAAGAGACCTGTGTAGGAAAATAGTGCGGAAAAATAAACAGTAATGGGACAGAAAGGACACACAGTAACGAAAAATGAGCGCAGAACGCCGGACTGTTTTACAAGCGAAGCAGGTGCTTCTCGAAAGCCGCCCTAGGAGTAGCACTTGTGTTCTGACCATTAAAGACGTGGTGTAGTTTAATGGTTTCCCTAAGTGCTGCAGCAGTGGCACTCTTCAGTGTATAGTCAGATCATCGCGATTGCACCGCATGCTTGCGCATTTAACAGCCACAGTTTCGGAAGCATGCATTCAACACAAAAAGCACGAGAACATGGGGAAAGGCCGAGAAGGTAGCCAGCTTTGGACGGGTGGCCAAGACATTAAGTTTATATGAGGAGACACCGGCTAAGAAATAAAGACGAGAAGTGCTTACTTTCTCGTCTTATCACGCAAAAAATTTCTCATTTTCGCCTAAGGGGCGACCCTATGATTGCGATTGAAACGAATTGTAATGATATACCACGGAGGAACAATGTAAGGTAGCAGCTAGCCATGACTGATAGAGACAATATCATCGTGCGATGGGTTATGTTTATACATTCACCTCCAGTCGTTATCACGCGTTCTCGTGTACTATCGTCGATGCGTCAAAGGAAACCAGAACAGCGGCAAGCCTTCGCGACGGTATAGTGCACACCATCGCAGTTATCTTCTTTGCGCAACCTGTTCTGCAGCTTTGCGCATATATGCGTGCCTGCCCATGGTGATTGATAATTGGATGGCGTCGCGAAGGCTTACCGCAATGTGGGTTTCATTTGAGGACGATAGTACAAGTTAATGACAGTGAATTCTTTCGCGCATGACCTAAAAACGAACTATAGGGCCGAACCGCCTGAGCAAGCTGAGCGAGTTCAGCTGTGTCTTGGTACCCTATATCCTTGGCGCAGTGACTCAGCAGTGAAATTGATCGTGGTGAGATCATAGTGACGATGTCTGCATGTAATCCTAGGCTTTTGTGCACCGATATATTTTGGGGGATGAAAGCAATTGCAGTGACCCGAAAACCCTGTTATTGACTCAGTACGCCCGTCACCAACAATGCTGACTCGGCACACCAGTCAGACGTGAGAGCCAGTCAAAGTAAATGCAAAAGTTAGCAATTGTTTCCAGGCGATCGTTAAAAAGTTCATCTGTATCATCAGAAGCACGTTTTAAATTCTTCATTCTTCCGTTTGCGTTGCCGCAAGCAAATATGTCGGCATATTAAAGCAGGATCACCTCGCTGCGGTCGTCTAGGGGCTAAGGTATTTGTCTGCTGACCCGCAGGTCACGGGATCGAGTCCCAGCTGCGGCGGCTGCATTTTCAATGGAGGCGAAAATGCTGTAGGCCCGTGTGGTCAGATTTGGGTGCACGTTAAAGAACCCCAGGTGGTCGAAAATTTCGGAGTCCTCCACTACGGAGTTTCTGATAATCATATGGTGGTATTGGGACGTTAAACCCCAGACATCAATCAATCATTATTAAAACTGGATCGAGGCATTGGCTCGCACTTCAACACTGCTCGTAGGCGAGATTGCAAATAATAGTGTTTTTTTTTTTCGGTCATTTTTCGCGCTCATTCTTTAAGTGGCGCGCACATAACCTAACCACGAATCGCTACACCAACCAGTCAGAACCAGTAGCCTCACAAATTATGCTCTCCTTGTTTACTAGGCATTAAGTTCAATTTTATCAGTCTTATGTCTCATGGGCCTAGCAGGAGGCGATTCTAAAACGTTAGCAATATTTAGGAAAATTGACCCTTTTTGTCTGTTCAATTGACTGGGCGCAGACGGCAGCGTTGTCGTCATCTTCTGAAAACTACTACCACATTTAATATCTTCTAAACTTTTAAAAAAAAGAAATGCTTGCGACATGTTAGTTCAAGCGTGCTTGCACACACAAACACAAAATCAACAACACGCGCACGCACACACGCGCGTTTTGGTATAGTGTCCATATTCGTCGCTTTTGCCAGTGTTTTCAAATAAGCGTCGAAATGCTTTCGTTAATCTTTCATAATGTGGAACGTATATGCTTCAGTGGTGCAGCGGTTACTGTTCTCCGCTGCTGACCTTGAAGTCATGGCTTCGATACCGGCCGCGATGGTCGAATTCTCTTGTTGGCGAATTCGAAACTTCTGTGTGGTAACTGTGTGATATTAGATCACGTTAACTAACACAAGATGGTCGAAAATTTCGGAGCCCTATACTAGTGATATCTGCGGTTTTGCGCCACAAAAGCCAGATACGATTATGAGGAACGCCGTAGTGAAGGGCTCCGGGAAAATTTGACAGCCTGGTGTTTTTTAATGTGCGCTGACATCGCACAGAACATGGGCCTCTGGAATATCACATCCTCCAAAATGCGACCGCCGTGGTCCGCGGATCGGAGCCCTACCCTAGGGAGAATCACATGGCTGTTTTAGCACACGAAATGCCAGATATTATAATTAGCTTGGAGTTCTGACGGCTATGAGTTTCCTACTCTAGTCTAGCAAGTTAAAATAACTTCCGTGTGAGTGAAGTGACCATATCATTTGTCGGAACCACTGTCTAAGCGCAAAATGTCTGGTACAGTGAATAAGTAAGTTGTCTCCGCTGAATCACTCGTCATTGTCAAGTGATCCAGTGCAGTTTCCTGATGATCTGTGGCAATCCCGACGTTTCTACAGAGGCCTCTCACGTGGCCTGGCACACGATACCACGTGCGTGACAGATTCAATCTCTTAAGCAGACTGGCGCCTCGGGCTTGGGAGACGTGCTTGGACGGTAGCCCGGATTTAATAGGCAGCGACGTGCTTTGAGTGGCCCAAGGGTGTCATGGAATTCCACTTTGAGTCTTGTTTGTGGCTTGCGTCGTGTGTGCACGCGGCTCTAAACAACACTGTTTACGCGGCCTATGTTCGCTACTACGAACTATGGCGATACCACTGACGGCGAGGTTCTGTTTAAACCAGTTTCTCGGCGTGTTCCCTCTTGGTGGCAGTTGATCAGCCCCCTCTCTGGCTATTTACGTCTTTCCGTATCACGGAAATAATAATAACAATAAAAAATCTAGGAGTAAAAGAGAGCAAGCGAACCTGGACGTGTGCCCGCCTGGCCTGCTCTTTGTGTTGGCTTTTTTTTTCTTCTTTTTATGACACTGCGCAATGCTCCTTTTTTTTTTTTTTTGCTGCCCGCCGAGAAAGGCATCTTCGCCCGCACGCCTCGCACCGCAAACTTCAGTTGCTACGAGTAACAACGACGGGCGTGCGTGAAACAATCAATTTCCTCAATGAAAGATGAAAGTAAAATGTCATAACACAAAGCGTAATGTCACTTCAATAAAAGTCAAGTTGCCGCATCAGATGCGGCCGATTTCCAACAAGCCCATGATTGAAAAAATACCAATTACTCGCGCACCTCCGCACGCCTGAATTGTATATAGATTCGCGTTTTCTGTGCATACTGTGTCATTTATCATCGTATTGGAGTTATGCCGCCTCATGGCTATTGGTAATTTACAGACGCCTGGCTTTTGAAAACCTGAAAATAAATGAAAGATTGACGAAGCAAAATAAAACGAAGCCCCCCCCCCCCCCCCACACACACACACACATGCACACACACAGCGTCAGCGATTGAGCTGAGCGAGCGAGTCAAAAGCGCTGCACTTGGCACGACGTCAGTTCAACGCACTCCCGGTCGGCGCCCTGCGCACCCGGCAGTCTTTCTACCGATACTGAGAACGACTGCAGGTCTCCAGCCTCCGTCGGGCTGGAGCTGTAGCCGTCGGCCTGCGCTGCTTCGTTGGCTCGAAGCGACGTGTACATTCACTTCGTTCTCCCCTGAGAGGGACGTTTACTCTATTTTCTGTGTGTGTGTGTGTGTGTGTGTGTGTGTGTGTGTGCGTGTGTGTGTGTGTGTGTGTGTGTGTGTGTGTGTGTGTGTGTGTGTGTGTGTGTGTGTGTGTGTGTGTGTGTGTGTGTGTGTGTGTGTGTGTGTGTGAGAGAGAGAGAGAGAGAGAACGGACTGGCACGTGAAAAGCCGGGTTCACACAAAATGTGTTGTTTCCGTGCGACCACTTAATTAATCGGTTCGGAGAGGCCCAAGCATGAGGGGCTTACAAAGTAACTGCTAAGAAAGCTACGCAAGGGGAACGTAAAACGAGGTGGAGGTGGCAAAGAGTCCGACATAACTGCGGGGGGGGGGGGGGGGGGTGAAAAAATAAAGAAGAAAATAACAACAGTGCGGGGGTCTACAACATTTTGAGGCGCAATTTATGATACACTGTGCTCAAGTCTTTGAAATTCACCTACTATGACTCCAAGACAGTGGATCTTACATTCCAAGAAAGAGAATGAAGTAATGTATTGTTTTGCATGACTTTCAGTGAACAGTTACAATTACATGCTATTACGTACTTCATTATTCTGCCGTAGGTCGTGGTACAATTTGTCACAAAAAGAATGAAATCATACGCCCCAAATATGGGCGCAATTGATCCTTGCTTGCGTTCCTTTCGAGACAAGAAACTTGCTACTTTGGACGTTGGTTCTGAAAATATGCATGTCAAGTCACCCGTCGAACGTCGTAGTGCACTTACTATAGAGGAATCGGCTGCAGTCGTGCGCAGCACACTGAGGTTAAGCCAAGGCATAATGGCTCTACAACACAAGGTTCAATTCCTAATAAGAAATGTATCTTTCTATCATTTCGCCATAAGTCAACACAACTGGTTCAAACAAGTTGCGTACGCAATCGTACATAGTCCCTGCCGCTGAAGAGGATATATGCGGCGAAGCGCAGCTTAAGGCCACTATAAGTAAAACGATGAGTTGGTTTCGACCGACAAATTGTGCTCTTGTAACTGTACTCTTCATTTTACCACAATAGACTTACTAATAAACAGGAATATCGAGGTGTCAAAGTTTGGTTCTTATATCTCACGCCGAAATCTCCGCACGTGACATCAGGGATTCCAAACCGCTTTTTTCGTATTTTGGCGATATCAATTAAACAAAATGTCCTGAAACTTCGTAGGCAACATCTCTTGTTCCCGCAGAGGTTAATGTACTGCATAATGACCAGTTAGGAGCTACGCAGATTTTAGCACACTAGTTTAAAACTTATGACGTCACGGCGATCGGTGCTAGAACATCCAGGTGACGTCGACACCCGCACTTTGTTTTTGTTTTTTTGTGCCTTTCTTCCGTTTACCAAGTGTCTTCTAGCGGCAAGCACTCGTCCCTATTGTTTCTTTGTAGATTGTTCACCTTTTGTGCGAAAGCGCTGATGGTATAAAAAAACGTAGCTCACGGTCTTTCCCTCCTCCTTTTCATCCTTCTAATGCTCACTTTTTCTTGCTACCCTCGCTCTACATGTATACTACACTATTCTACAAAAGGCTGTGCTATGCTTTACCCCTCTGCCCACACCCTTTCTCTTCTCATCACCTTTACACTCACTTCATTTTCGCCACACTTTACCACACTCTACAAGGCTACACTCTACCACACTCTGCATGGCTATGCTATACGCTTTCCCATAGCCCCCCTTTTAAACTCCCTCCACCAGAAACTGTGTATAGACAAAAAGGCAAGTTTTTCGTACACTTCAGTTTATTCGCACATATATCACAATTACTATTCAGATAACGTCGTCGATAGATTTGTCTTGATTGTCTGCTAGTTCTTGTTAACGTTTTGTCTAACGAAGAAAAACGAGCCCTTTGGTTCTTCTCCTTTTTTCGTACTTCATATTGCCACAGGCATGGAACGAGTTTAGCCATGCCAATGCGAGTATGTGCCATGGTGTGAGAGAAGAAGAGGGAGGTTGGTGTGTGCTCGTGCTCTAACGTTCGGTTCGGCTCGACGTCCAGTGCTGCTCCTGTGAACAGACGTTGTGGTCGTTCTGTGATCACGTGACATTTTCTGGTGGAGGTGCTGGGTAGTGTTGTATGCACTGCAATCAGCAGCAAGGTCCCGACACTAGCCGCGACTTGGAAGAACCAGCTGACCTACGGCGTAGCAGGCGACAACTAGGCCTACCTCCTGAATTCGGACCATTTCCTCAACTCGGCAGTACTATGGCTAGTGCGGGAACGCAAACCCAAGAAACATCAACGCTGCCTCCTCCATGGTTCTTCAACGTCCCGCGTACTCCGAAGCCGTTCCACGGTGACCCTTATGAGGACGTCGACGACTGGCTCGACGACTACAACCGTTGCGGCAGCGTCAACGAGTGGAACGAGCAGCGAAAGCTTCGGTATGTCTACTTTCATCTCGAGGACTCTGCGCGCACTTGGTTCGAAAACCATGAAGCCACTATGACAGCCTGGCCAGAGTTTTGCAACCAGTTGCGAAATACTTTCCGAAGCTCTGACCGAAAGGAGCAAGCGGAACGGCTCCTCAATTCCCGAAACCAGCGTCCGAACGAGAGTGTTGCCATGTTCGTTGAGGACATGACGCGGCTGTTCAGGCGAGCCGACTCTTCAATGACGGAAGAAAAGAAGGTGCGCCTCCTAATGCGGGGAGTGAAGGAGCAGCTGTTCGCGGGACTAGTGCGGAACCCTCCCGGCACTGTAGAGGATTTCCTTCGCGAAGCCACGACAATGGAGAGAATGCTAAAGCAGCGTTCGTACCAGTATGAACGTCCTGGCAGTCTTTCGTCAGTGTCGTCGGCCCTACAAACACCTGACGTCACGACTGTAAAAGACCTGACGGAGCTCGTGCGCAGTATTGTGCGCGAGGAGCTGCAAAAGCTGCACGTGGTGTCTTCGCCCCATGTTGCTGCTTTAACGGATGTCGTTCGCGAAGAGGTCCGGCAGCTGGTGCACCCCATGACGACTCTACGTGCAGCCGAAGTCCAACCCATGACGGCCCCGCGTCCAGCCGAAGGTCCGCTATTAACGTACGTGGAAGCACTGCGTGCTCCTGCACCGGCTGTTGGCTATCCGTCCCGTCCGTCCACCCTGCAGACGGCACCGTCGTTCTACTCGGGACCACCGCAGTACGGCAACCCACCCCTTACACGGAAATCCAGTGTATGGCGTGCTCCCGACAACCGGCCTCCATGTTATCACTGTGGTGAACCAGGTCACATCTACCGTGAGTGCGCCTACAGGCACATGGGTCTTCCCGGCTTTCGTCCGGATGCTCGTCGACCCAGAGATGGTGAGCGGCCCCGTGCTATCGCCGAATACTTGGCAAGCCAACGATCCTCAAACCTTCCGCGTCGCCAATCCCGCTCACCATCTCCACGGCGTTCCACGTCACCTGGCCAACAATCAACCTTTGCGGACGTCCTTGCAGGAAGATCACCTAGATCCACAAGCCCGCGCCGGGGAAACTAAGAACAGCGACCTCTGGGGGTGAGGCCGCTGTTGATCGACCGTTACAAGACCCTCCCCCGATTTGCCTGCCGACATCCGACGACATTCTTTCACCGACGTGTGCCATCGACGACAAACAGGTCTCTGCTCGTATCTCTGTTCTTCTCGACAACCACCCGCTGACCGCTCTGGTAGATACGGGTGCCGATTATTCTGTTATAAGCGCTGACCTCGCTGCACAGCTAAGAAAGGTAACGACACCTTGGGGACATGGAACCAACCTCCGGAATGCGGGAGGTCACCTATTGACACCGCTAGAAATGTGCACTGCCCGCCTCCGAATTCGTGAGTCGACGTACATTGTTTCCTTCGTTGCATTGCGCGAATGCTCCCAAAACCTGATTCTCGGAATGGATTTTCTCCGCGAGAATGGAGCCATTATTAACCTTCGCGACCTGCTCATAACGTTATCTAACGACCATACAGCCCTACGAAAGGATGCAGTTGCGCCGACCACAACACTTCGAATTGCTGACGACACCATCGCACTGCCGCCGCGAGCCAGTATGTTGGTAACGGTGGAGAGCGACTGTGACAACAAGAGTAGTGGCATCGCGGAAACTAACCTCTCGGTGCTCTTGGCTCGGCAGAACTGTGTCGTGCGTGCTATCGTCCAACTGAAACATCGGAGGACTCAGCTTCTGATCACGAATTTCGGCGGCCAGTACCAACACTTAGCAAAGCGAACAGCAATCGCGAACTTTGAAGCCATCGATGACGCAGAATGTTCTACTATCGCTCCGATTGCCACTGCTGCCGAAGGTAACACTGATATAGCCAGTACGGTTGACGTGAATTGCCAGCTATCCTGTGCGCAGCAACAGCAGATACGCATGATTTTACGTACGTATAGTGATTGCTTTGCGTCCACCTCCAAAATCAAGCAGACCCCAACCGTGAAGCACCGCATTATAACGGACCCTACCGAACGGCCTGTACGACAGCACGCCTACCGCGTGTCGCAAAAAGAACAAGAGGCAATACGTTTTCAAGTGAAACAGATGCTCGACGACGACGTCATCCAACCCTCGAACAGTCCATGGGCGTCACCCGTCGTACTTGTTAAAAAGAAAGACGGCACTCTCCGATTTTGCGTCGATTACCGGAAGCTCAACAAAGTGACGAAGAGAGACGTCTACCCTCTCCCACGCATTGATGATTCACTGGATCGACTTCGACATGCCCGATATTTTTCCTCAATGGATTTACGCAGCGGCTACTGGCAGATCGAGGTTGATGAACGTGACAGGGAAAAAACAGCATTCATAACTCCCGATGGCCTCTACGAATTCAAAGTGTTACCATTTGGATTGTGCTCTGCACCGGCAACGTTCCAAAGGATGATGGACACCGTCCTGTCCGGTCTGAAGTGGGAATTCTGCCTCGTGTATTTAGACGACGTCGTTGTTTTTTCCAAAACATTTGAGCAACATTTACAACGACTTCAGTCCGTCTTCGTCGCTATTCGATCCGCAGGCCTATCTCTAAAACCGGAGAAGTGTCATTTCGGCTACGAAGAACTAAAGTTCCTCGGCCACCTTATCAGTCACGATGGCATTAGACCAGACCCAGAAAAGACCATGGCTGTGGCTGCATTTCCTCCACCTTCGAACAAACGGGATTTGCGCCGGTTTTTGGGTCTCTGCGCCTACTACAGGCGCTTTGTCCATAGCTTTGCCATCATCGCTGAACCCCTTACCCGTTTAACGAAGGAGGATACTCCTTTTGTATGGGGTCCAGAGCAGAGAGCCGCTTTTTCCCAGCTTCAGCAGTGCCTTCAGAGTGAACCCTTACTAGGGCACTTTGATGAAGATGCCACCACCGAACTTCACACTGACGCAAGCAACATCGGTCTTGGTGCAGTACTCGTCCAGTGGCAAGACGGCGCTGAACGTCCCATCGCTTATGCTAGCCGCATTTTGTCATCTGCGGAAACTAACTACTCGACCACGGAGAAGGAATGTCTTGCTGTTATTTGGGCGATAACAAAGTTCCGACCGTATCTGTATGGCCGTCCATTCAGAGTAGTTACGGACCATCATGCCCTCTGTTGGCTGGCCAATCTCAAGGACCCTTCAGGGCGCCTCGCGAGGTGGAGCTTACGCCTTCAAGAATTTGAGGTTACAGTCGTCTACAAGTCGGGCCGCAGGCACACTGATGCTGATTGCCTTTCGCGCGCACCCCTCACGACGACATCGAGGGACGATGATACCGATGGCCATTTTCTTTGTGCAGTCAGTGAATCCGACTTGGCCCAACAACAGTGGAATGATTCAGCGATCCAACAACTTATCAAATACCTTCAAGGTCGCAGCTCGAGTCCACCATCGGCATTTGCACGTTCAGGGTCATTTTGTCTCCGCAACGACATCGTCTACAAAAAGAACTTCGAACCTTGTGCGACTGAGTACCTCCTCGTCGTTCCACCAGGGCTACGTGCTGACATTTTATCTGCCTGCCACGACGAGCCTTCCTCCGGTCACCTAGGATTCGCACGCACCCTTGCCCGGATTCGTACTCGCTACTACTGGCCAAAGCTCACCCAGGATGTCAAGCATTACGTTAAAACATGCAATCATTGCCAGCGCCGTAAAGCCCCACCTGTGCGCCCTGCTGGTTTATTACAGCCTGTTGCACCCCCGTCACAACCGTTTGAACGAATCGGCATGGACTTGCTTGGGCCCTTCCCGAAGTCACATGATGGCAACCGCTGGATCGTAGTCGCTACTGACTATTTAACGAGGTACTGCGAAACGAAAGCCCTACAACAAGGCACCGCCAATGAGGTTGCGTATTTTTTTATCAACAACATCGTCCTCCGCCATGGAGCGCCAACAGTTCTTATCACTTACCGTGGAACAGCCTTTACAGCCCAATTGATGCAAGACGTCACGAGACTTAGTAGAACAGCTCATCGCAAAACAACCGCATACCATCCACAAACCAACGGTCTGGCGGAGAGATTAAACAAGACGCTCGCTGACATGCTATCTATGTACGTAGACCGTAATCACAAGAACTGGGATGCAATTTTGCCATACGTAACGTTCGCTTACAACACTGCGGTTCAAGAGACTACGGGTTTCACTCCATTCCGGTTGCTTCACGGCCGAGAAGCAATTACGATGCTTGATGCCATGCTGTTGCCTGACACGACCGATATTACTACTGATGCGAACGACTTTCTCCGGCTCGCCGACGCGGCCCGCCAGCTTGCACTCAAGCGGATCCGAAAACAACAACGAATCGACTCGCAGAGGTACAACTCCCGTCATCGCCATGTCATTTACCAACCCGGTGATCTGGTCTGGCTGTGGATCCCCGTTCGCAAAAGGGGCCACTCGGAAAACTTACTTCACCGCTACTTCGGTCCCTATAGAGTACGGCGCCTCACAGATGTCAACTACGAAATTCTGCTTGAAGACACAGCTCAGCGATCTCGATGTTCCCAGCAGCCCGACATTGTTCATGTGTCAGGGATGAAGCCACACTACCCCCGAGCCACCTGACACTGCTTCTTCACGCGTCTTTGTGCGTGTACGCGACTACTTTAACTTTTAATCGGCATTGGTCATCAGGGTGGTACTTTTTTTTTCGAAGGGGGGGGGGGGGTAATGCCACAGGCATGGAACGAGTTTAGCCATGCCAATGCGAGTATGTGACATGGTGTGAGAGAAGAAGAGGGCGGTTGGTGTGTGCTCGTGCTCTAACGTTCGGTTCGGCTCGACGTCCAGTGCTGCTCCTGTGAACAGACGTTGTGGTCGTTCTGTGATCACGTGACAATATGTAGGTCACCGAGAAGCGATATCAGCGCAGGTACTAAGAAGAAGGTCAAGTCAACACCATTCAATCAATAAAAAAAATTGTCAGAGAGTTACACTTCATCAGTGGCTAAAGTAGCTTCTGTACACCACATCTATCCCGAGGCTCCAGGAAACCATTTATCTGGATATGCCCACTTATACCAAGCAATGTTTATGCAATATACCAGTCATGTGATGGGAGAGGGCCGCCAACGACTCTCAGCACGATGTCATCGTGCATTCTAGTCTAGGCCCAGTTTACCCCAAGCTCCCGACGGCCACCATCTTAAACGAAAAATAAATAAATAAGGGGTCCTTTAATTTCGCCTTTAGGAGTTGTGATAAGAGTTGTTTAGGAGTTGCGAATGTAATAGCGATATCCTGTGTTCAGTGATTACTCTAAACGCTTAGTGCATAAAATCTTTTCAAACTTTCTATGCACCCACTAACGTGTGTGGCTTTTTTAGTGGGTGACCGGCTCTAAACCACATCATGTTAATCGCATGTTCTGACGCCCGACGGTAATGTACTCTTGTACCACGCAATATTGCTGCAATATTTCATGTTGTACTGTGAAGCATGTATACGGGACCCGTGAGTTTGTAAAGCATGAAAGTTACTATCACTGCATTTCCAAGCATATGAAGGTATTTTCGCGGTATTCACTACCATATGCGTGGCGCATATTTGCTACCTTTATTTGGCCATCAGCCTATGAACTAATTAAGCGAGACAATGTTCTTAGACCGGTTTGCGCAGGTGGTCTATGCTGGTACACCTCTTTATTAGATAGACGGTGTGACTTTTTTTCCCATTATCGCAATTGTGCGCATCCACTGCTTCGAGCATTCTTCGAAGGGAATTTCGTGGAGGTTTAACCAAATTTAGTGGTATCTACTAATTTTGCATCACCTCCCTCTTTTCAAGGATTCGTGCGTGAGATATATGAATCAGTGCGTTTTCTGACAGCCAGAGTCTCCAATGAATATATTTTTCTCTCGCTCAACAAACTATCTATATTATGATGTATTGCATATGGTATTTCCGACCCCATTGTATCACTCGCTATATATTTGATTGTCTCGACCTGACGGGCTATTAAGTGTGAAGAAAACGTCTATTTCACCAATAACCAAGCCATTTTTTGACAAAGTACCTATACAGAAACAGTACCTGTAAAAGTCTGGTTAAACACCAAAGGTATCTTTGCATCCTCCATTAATTGCCGCCTTTGTGGAGTCCAAGAAACAATAGAACATTGCTTTATTAGTTGCATGGACACCACCATATTTTGTGACATCCTGCAGGTGGCTATAAAAAAAAACTGCATTCAAACTCTCATGACATCCGTGATCTTGTACCACCCAAATGCAATGATATGCCAGTTGACATGCTCTTGTTAATGGGCATGCATAGTTTATAAAAAACTCGCATGCTATAGACAGGGATGCGGAAGCAATGGTGTATTCACAATCCTAATTTGTTCAAATGACAGTGCAACTAGAATACTTTGATGAAGAACTGCAGTTCTAGCCGGACTGGTATACAGAGTTTGTGAAGGGTGCGGTGAAATACTCTGTTTTTTTTTATTAAATGTATGTAAGGAGAGGTTGGTGCCAATGCGTGGCGCTGGCTACTCCTCTTCTCTTGCACAGAAGTCAACATCGCACATTTTGTAGCAAACACAAGGTTATACATATGTACATAGCACAACACTTACACAATGAGTTCACAATTTTCAACACTGAGTGTCCACACCACACGGAAATTTCCACACTACGTAGAAATGTGTCCGCACCACATTGAGTTTTTAAAAACACAAGTAATCACGCCAATTTAAGTGTTCACGCAAAATATGAAAGTTCAATAAAATGTCTAAGGTGATCTTGTCGCTTAAATACTGAACTGTTTTCAGAAAGGATTTCCCAAAAATATCGTAGTGAAACACGAAAATACTGTTTTCAAACATTCCGCCGTTAACACTGAAGTGCATTTGTTTTTTGTTTAGTACTTTTGAACTATTTCTGATTCCTTCAAAAAGTGAACGACTGCACGCGCTGCAGTGGCTTTTAGCTTTCCTTTTGGCCATGGACCCAAGATTTTTGCGATTGATGGAGGTCGCTTATCCAAAGAATTGAGTTTTTGAAAATGGTTCTTTCGAGGTACGTCATGATTTTTACAATGCAGAAGAATGTGCTCCACGTCTTCTTGAGCTTCTCCACATGAGCAGGTAGGACTGCCAGCTTTCCTTATTCTATACAGGAAAGCCTTCGTATAGGCTGTACCAAGTCGAAGCCTATGGATGACTGTTTCTACCGATCGGCTAACCTTTAACGGAATATTAAATTCTATACCGGGATTAATGTTACACAACAGAGAGTTTTGCGCACCATTTTTGAACCAGGTTTCTTTAGACAGTTGACAGCTCAACTTATTTATTAGAGACCGTGCATCGCTCATTGATAGAGGTAGGAGTGATATATTATTTTCTCGACGTGCTGCATGTGCAATGTGATCAGCTATGTCGTTGTCGTTTCCTGTGATTCCACAGTGGCTTGGCACCCACTGGAACATTATGGTGTGCTTTACATATTTTGCTATAGCGTACGTCCTCTGTATTTCATATGCGAGCTCACTAGCTTTGTTGCCCAAGCTGATTCCTTTTAAAGAAAATAATGAGGACTGTGAGTCACTGATAACTACCCATCGAAATGGACCTGGCTGTAAACATATGAAGCGTAAAGCACAAAGTATTGCATAGAGTTCTGCTGTTGTGGATGTTGTGAAATGGCTGAGTTTAGAAGCTTTTCTCGCTTGGTATGCAGGTACAAAGAATGCCGACGTAGAGCTTTGATTCAGACATGATCCGTTGGTGTACACGTGAATATAGTCTTCATAATTGGTATAAAGGTGTGTTAAAGTTAATTGCTTTATTACAATTATGGGCATATCATTCTTACAATTTATTCCCGGAATCGAAGTTGTAGTATCTGGGATAGAGTGTCGCCATGGTGGGTTGGATGCACATGGAGGCCAATATTCGTGCGTAGGCAGTAAACTCTTGAATTCTACTATAGTTTTATGTATTCTTGCAGCTGATCTCTCCTGAATAGCTCGGTATTGGGGATGATTAGCGTGTTGAGTTGCCAACCGAAGATAATCCCGGCAAGTTTCCGTAAATCTCATAGCATGGAAAGTCGGTTGACGAGACTCCGCAAATACTAAAGCACTGGCAGATTCTCGCGGTACACCAGGACATATACGAAGGCTTCTGGCCAACAATCTATGAATCCTCTCCTCTAATTTACGTGATATCCCATGTAAAACCGGGGCAGAGTAAGCTATTCTTTGTCGAATTATTGCTGAATGTACACGCAATAAAGAAGAACATGAACTACCCCATCTCACACCGGTCAGTCATAGTAATATATTGATTAGGGAGTTGACTTTGTCCTCTAATAATTTTATCTGTGGTGCCCAAGACAGACGTCTGTCTAAAATAATCCCTAAAAATTTGTGCTGTCGCACAAGTTGTAAGCGCTGAGAGTCTATCTTAAGTTTGAATTTCTTAAGGCATTTCCTTGTGAATGGAAGTACAGATGTTTTCTCATGAGAAAGAATCATGCCTCTACTCTTTAAAACGTCACTGATTATTGTCAACCCATCTTGAAGTTTTTGTTGATCTGCCTGAATGCTCGTGTCTGATGCCCAAATGCACAGATCGTCTGCATATATGGAATATTTCAAACTAGTAGCTAAGATATGGGATATTTCAGCCATAACGCAATTAAATAAAAATGGGCTAAGTACGCTACTCTGTGGGACTCCTTGACTAACTTCATGCTCCTTACTTTTACCGTCAGCCGTGTCAATGAAGATTTTCCTGTCTCTTAAAAATTCTGCAATCCATCTTAGTGTTCTGCCTACTCTTTTAGACATGGTGTTGTATGGAATTCGTTATGTAACGCTCACAGTACAGAAACGGCCTTACGTACGTTGCACGCTTTATATAAAAGTAAATCACAATTGTATTAAATACCTTGGAAGTAAAAAAAAAAGACGAGTGGCTGTGTGTTATAACACTCGCTTGCCACACAAATGAGCTGGATTCGATCCCTTCGGACCCAGAATTTTTCATGATTTATTTTATTTGCGTCTTTCTGTATTTTTCGGTCACGCAATAGATGATGTTTAACTCGCAACCCAACGACGCTGCCATCGACGCCGGAATTTCGGCGAAACGAGCTCTTTGACGCTATCGCGTTAAAACATTGTGGAGTATACTCTTCACAGCTGCTGTCAGCTTGCTTTTTCAGCTCCAAGAAACGCTGAATTGGCCCTGCGCGGGGGCAACCCAAAGAAGATGCACACACACCGACGTTGAAGGTCACCCCCCCCCCCAAAAAAAAAAACAATTTGCGTGTGCCATGTAACGCTTTAGACGATAAAATAAGCTGTGGGCTGCAAACAACACAAATGTGGGCCTCCTCCGCAACAACGTTTCTCTCTTGGCGCTGTTTTTAACACGGCAGCAGTCGCGCATGAGACCAACTTGCGTCAATGTGAGCCCTTCACAACTCAAAGGAAAAAAGGGCGGCGCGCGAGGATGGCACACGAGAGCGCCGACTTTCAACGTGAATTTAAGATGGTGGATTGCGCAACACGGATGGGCCACACAGGGGAGTGTGCACCGTCAATGTGGCTGTCTCACCATATACGTATATTGTGCGGCACCGACACACCCAGACTTCTACGCTCACAACTATAGCTTGATGTCTGTAGTTGCGAGAAAATGAAGAAAAGGACGCAAGTATCGCATACACGCAGTTCTCGCAAATTTACCAGCACTAGTTCCTTTCAGGATGATGTTGGTGTTCTTCCAAAATTCTGGTACCCTTCCCGTCAAGAGATACTCCAGATGGCCAGGTTTTCTAACACAATTTATCCTCCATCTTTCCGTAGGTCCGTCCTATCATGTTCAGCAGCGTTGCCTCTGTACATTCCTTCTAAGGTTTTCCTTACTTCCCGTGTCGTTACCGGTAAGATATCGAATTACTCTGGGCTATTATTGCTTCTTATAATATAATCCTGGTTGTTTCGTCTTCCATACAGCGTTTTGAACAACTCCTCCACCACCTCAACTGTCTTATCCATATTCGTTATGGCATTGCATTCCTTGTCTTTTAATGCTTACATCCGATTTTTGCCTAGGCACAAGTTTGTCTTCACAGCTTATAAGCTTTGGCCGAATTTTACAGCCTGCTCGATTCTCACCATGCTATACGTTCTGATGTCGGCAACCTTACGTCGATAGATTAACTTTGAAAGCTCCACTGTCTCCATTTCGTCGGTTGCTTTTGAGGTGGTCGTGGCTTTTCGTCTTTCAGATTTTTCGTCATCTGTAATTGTTTGCCAGTGCCCAGCTATCTAGTAACTGTACCTCCCACTTCTATTGGACACTCTTTGATTATACTAGTAAGATTATCGTTCATTGTATTAACGCTAAAGTCGGTTTACCTCGTTCAGTGCATCGTATCTATTCTGAAGCGAAACTTTGAATCTCTCTCCTTTCCTTTTCGCCGCCAGTTAATTATTTGGCTTCTTGCGTATCAGTTTTTGTCTTTGCTTTTTAAAATCTAGGTGAATACGAGTTCTTACCACTTTATGGCCACCGCATCGGATCTTGCCAACTACTTCTACGTCATTTACCGGTATCTGGGTGTCTGCACAGAATGATGTCTATTTGATTTTTAGTTTGACCATTAAGACTTCATCACGTCCACTTGCGGGTGGCCCGTTTTCTGAAGAAGGTACTCAAGGTCCGTAAATTATCGCGTTCAGCGAACGTTGCTAATAACTCCCCTCTGGCATTTCTAAAGCCGATGCGATATTCTTCCCCTGCATGGTCTCCGCCCGGTACCAGAATCTTGGAAGAACGCCAACATCATCCTAATTTATATGAAAGTAGGCGTCAAGAACTTAAAAAAAATACAGACCGATTAGTTTACTGTCCGTTCTCTTCAAACTATTTCAAAAAATACTAGCTTTAGAGTTAAGGCGACACTAAGTTAAAATTACATCAACCAAAAGACCAAGCAGGATTTCGTACAGGCTATACTTCCACAATCGACCGTATTCATATTTTCAATCAGATAATAGAGTAATGCGCGTAATACAACCAACCCCTATACATAGCCTTCATAGATTACGAGAAGGTATTTTACTCAGTCGAGACATTAGCAGTGATGCAGGCACTACATAATCAGGGCATCGATGAACCCTACATAAACATACCGAAAGAAATATACAACAGATTCACAGCCACCATAGTTCTCCATGAGGCAAGTGACAGAATCTCAATAAGGAGGGGTGTAAGGCAGGGCAACACGATCCTTTCAATGCTATTCATCGCGTGTTTACAGGAGGTTTTCAGGGTCATAAGTTGGAAGAGATGGGGATAAGAGTTAACGGAGAGTGTCTTAGTAGCCTACGGTTCGCTGATGACATTGCATTGATGAGTGAATTAGGGGGCGAATTACAGCTTATGATTGCTGAACTGAACACAAAAAGCAGAAGAGTAGTTCTGAAAATAAATATGCATAATACTAAAGTAATGTGCAACTGTCATGGCAGAGAATAGTGCTTTGCGATAGAGAGTGAGACAATTAAAGTTGTAAAAAAAATATGTCTATATAAGACAGGTAGCAACCGCGCAGCCGAACCATGAGAGTGAAATACCTAGAAGAAAAAGATGGTGTGGAGCATAATCGGCAAGCATTGTCAAAATATGAATGGTAATCTGGCACTAACCCTCAAGAAAAAGGTATATAACAGCTGCATCTTGCCAGTACTTACCTACGGAACAGAAACTTGGAAGCTTACAAAGAGGGATCAGCTTAAATTGAGGACGACGCAGCGAGGAATGAAAAAAAAAAAAAACGATGATAGGTGTAACTTAAGAGACAAGAAGAGAATGGAGTGGCTCAGGGAACAAACCGCGCTTAAGGATATCATAGCTGAAATCAAGGACAAGAACGTAGGCAGGATAACCGCTGACCATTAAGGGTAACTCAGCGGATTCGCAGAGAAGGCTAACGGATGAAGGGGAGACAGAAAAGTAGGTGGGCTGATTAGATTGAAAAAGTTCGCAGGTATAATGTGGCAGCAGAAAGCACAAGACTGCGTTGATTGGCGTATCATGTGAGAGGTCTTTGCCCTGCAGTGGGCGTATTCAGGCTGGCGATGATGATGATGAGTTTCCTTTGAAGGAGTATTGACTCAATATTTTGAAAGCGAGATGATGATGTGAGATAGATTTATGTGGAGACACACACATAACACCTACGAAATATCAAAGGCAAATAAGGAACATATTTAAAATCACTTTAATGTTCATTATGCGTGAGTGAGTGACATGCGGAGCCTCTCGCGATACCAACGGCTACTCGCGGTGGCTTATATGGATGTCGCCCCGTATCGCCACTTCGCAGCCCACTCTCTTGCAGTCACTGACAACTCCCTCCGTCCTATCATTAGTACCTCCGTCTGTACTTCCATCTCTGTCGAGGCTGAAGTGGCAGCTGTTGCCCTCGCCAGAATGCAAACCTCTGCAGAATACATTTTGTTTGACTCCAAAACCATGGTATGCAACTACGTTGTTGGACGGGTAGCACCCCCGGCCACAGGCATCTTGCGGTCTGGCCTCATTTCCTCTCGCCCAATTTATATCATCTGGGTACCCGCTCAGCTGGTCATCCTGGCAACTAGGCGGTCAGTTCAGTCGCTCGCGATTCGACCGACCGAGCAAGCTCGCCCCTGTCAGGAATGAATGCGCGTGCCACACATCTCACGTACCACGACATCACATTGCACTACCGCGTCGCCTTCCTCCCACCACACCGATTCCTTTCACAACACCAACAACACCTGTGGCGCCAGCTTCAGGCCCGCACCTTCCTTACTCCCGCACGTCTCTCCCTCTTCCACCTCGGAACGTTCATTGCCGGCCTGCCGCTTATGTGGCAGCTCCATCGCCAACTACCAACACATATTTTGCTCCTGTCCGGCACACTTGCCCCCGGCTTCTTGGCACCTCAGAAACCCGCAGTAGTGGGAGCCTGCTTTGTCCAGCACCAGGCAGGACCTGAAACTTCGGCTGGTGACTTCTACGGAGGAGGCTATAAGCCCTGCCTGCAGATGCCACAACCGGCAGCCTGAAGGCCCCCACAACACTGTTTTTTTTATTTTTAAATATTAGTTTACTTTTGGCCTTCGAACGAACAAAGTTTTTCACCACCACGGACATCAACGCGGCGGCAACGTAGACAAACCTACGTCACGAGGTTGTCTTGGCTGGTTGCTTGCGCTTCCTGTTATTTCTTCCTCTTTGCGTGTGCTTGCTCTGCTGGCTGTTAGAGTGCCACCTGCTCACGCGCGTGACATCCACGTCACAGTTTTGCGTTGTCACGTGGCCAGTTGTATTTGCCTTGCCGCCGAGACTGGCCCTGCCTATGGGCCGGTGCTGTTTGAAGCCGATGCTGTGAGCGGGCGCTCTAAAATAGTCTCTTAATAAATAACCGTGTCGCACTCGCGCAAACTAGGTTTCCAGCCGTGATAAGTGGGTCACTCAAAAGCTACCTATTGTGAAAAAAAAAACAAGCTGCAGGATTTTTGTGTCACTGCTACTTTAAAGTGCATATATCTCCTTTACAATGTATTGTTCTTTGAAAGTGTTGGCATAAAATAACACGCGTGACGTCCCGTAGCAGAGTCTCTGACACACAATCCGCATGAAGGTCACTGACATTTTGCTAATCTCTGTTATAGATTTTCTTAAGACAAAAGGATAAACTCGGCCCATGCAGTCACTATGTGTAGAAACGTAAGCGTGGGAAAAGAGGTATATCTGTCAGTTCAAGCGCACGAATAAACAGCGCTTGTCCTCTCTTCCTTTCTGTTTATTCGTGCGCTTGAACTGACAGTTATACCATGCATATCCAACTAGCCCAACTTTTGATTCAGAAGAAGTATATATTGCGGATCCGGCTTCCAGATTTCAGACACTCTGGAGATCGCTAACGACATGGTTCTCGAATCATGATACCAAGACCTTCAGGAATGGCCCATGCATGAGATATGAGGAAGGCCTTCGCATACCACATGTTTGGGTCAAGGGATTTGGCAGGCATTTCGATTACTCCCCGGCAGTTCCCACATTCTTCACTGTCCAATCCTCGGGGTTCTAAATTTTGTGGCTGCGGCTCACTACTTGAGGTATGTAAGTTTGAGATCCCTGTCCTATAGCTAAGAAGGCGCATTATTGATCCCGTGTGGTGATTATGACAATGTATTCGTGGATGCGTCAATGGAAGCCAGATTTATTGCAAGTCTCCAGAGCATGTGCATCGGCAGGGGGGTGTGAAAGGGGAAGTCAACCTCTTCAAGGACGCCATTCTCCACCCCCTCCCCCCAAGCTATATCAGCACTGTCTCCCTTCCCCAGCCGCGATTCAACACAGACTTGCAACCGCCATGACAGTAAGCTGCCGACGCTCATGCCCTAAAGGGGCAACTAACCCTCATTGTGTGTGCATACACCTGGTGTATAGACCACGGGTTGCAAATAAGATTCTGCGCAGTGAAATGTAGGTGCTGTAAACAAGTTCTAAAAGAATATTTGATGATGAATGGCGGTGTAACGCAACGAAGTGCTTGCAGCAGAAAGAAACATAAAGTAGCCTGGTAGACATTCCCTGTCACTTCCCAAGTAATGTAGGCAAGTCTCTTACGAAATATGCCTCTCAGGCAAAATCACCAACCCTTCTGAAAGGCACAGAAACAGTCACGTCTACGACAAGCCATATAAAATGACCATAAAGTGACGTGGTAACGCCGCCCGAGAAAAGTCGTGCGCTGCCTCATATCATGCCTGCCGCGTACTGACTTTAGCACAACAATCATGCCTTTTTCCAAGTACACGCATAGTATTATGATGGTGCGAGTCAATCGTAATGCAATGCCGTGTAGGTTATTGAACGCTTGTGCATGGTAGGAGGCAGCGTTTTGCGAAAATACCACATCTTCGAACGTACGAAATAGCTCGCGTTGGTGACCGAAAATGCACCGGTGTCTACATATTCTATTATACATGAAGATAGTATACAAATCACTCTGTCACAACCAAGCACCACTAAAGGTGTGCTGCTTCAGAACAGTGAACTTCTTATTTCCGAAGAAACAAATATTGGAGCGCAAAGCAACCAAACGGTGGAGAGAGCACGCAGGGCTGGCGCGAAGAGCACAGACTGATCTACGGACTATGCAGAGACATTAAGCTCTTTTCAAACGCCAACACGTGAACGATTCATTCGCGCGAATTCCGAGCGTTTACGAGTCGCATATAATTCGTTGCTTATCTATATCGCCGACGTGGTACGAGTAGTCTGCACACAAAACGCTCGTAGAAATGTAGAGCGTCTCATAAACCACACTTACGCTCTCGTGGGTGGCCATAGTGTGCTGATAAGATAAGAAATTGGGCACATATGTCATGGCGTATCTGCCTACTTTCTTATCTTATCCTTCCCATACAGCGCGCATATAGCCACTTTTACGTGAGCCCTTAATCCCATTGCGCATATTACTTCATACTCAAGTGATTATATCATTATCGCAACCTAAATCACTTAACACGTGGATTAGATAATAAGTTGCCGGCTGCTAAGAGTAACTGAGTGGTTATAAGATAACGCATTTGAGGGCTGCCTATGTGATACCACAAGAATTTCGCTATTCTAACGGAACACGTGGTTCTTTATGTTCACGTGTCCCCCTTACGATTATCGGCAGATTAAAAAAAACTTTCACTCATGTGTGCAGCCATACAAGGCAGCCACACAAGGCAGTTTTAAAAGGACATCACTGAACTCCCTAAATAAAAAGTCAGGGGCCGCGACGCTGAATGATTTCGTATTCGACGCATTTTCGACGTATTAGACGTGGCAGCTGCGTTCGATTTCGAAAGACATGCCTGAACTCTCCCTTTACTAATACACAATATTCATTCTGCTGGTAAAAGAAAAGCAAGTCGAAAGATTCTGTCATGAAGGCTATAACAGGGTAACCTGGGCAACGATCCCGTTGGTGTATACGCTCAAGGATGAATCAACACACTCCATAAACGGTGACAATATCCTTGGTTTCTCGCTCTCGTGTCTGGTACACTATTGAACTGGTGAACCTCCTTAATGTGTCTTTATTTACATAACACTCTCTCGGTCAGCTAAAGGAACCCGCAACTGCGGTCTAGTGTTTATCCTGCTCAACTGCTGACCCGCAGGTCGCGGGGTCGAATCCCGGCCACGGCGGCTGCATTTTCGATGGAGGCGAACATGCTTGGGGCCCGTGTACTTCGACTTGAGCGCATGTTAAAAAAACATCGGATCATCAATATTTCCGGAGCACTCCCCTACGGCATCGCTCATAACCGTATCGTGCTTTCGGGGAGTAAAATCACGGTAATTATCAATATTGAGGCAGATTCCTACCTGGAATTTTATAATACATGAAAAAAAAGGTGTCATTTATTTAACCTCAGATCTTACCCGTACCATATATACAATAGATTTCAGAACATCGCGGTCTGCTATTCAGGTTTTTATGTGTTCTAGACAAACACTTGTGGCTTCAAGTATTTTCCTCTGCATATAGCGTTTTGTTTTTTCCCCTCTCCTGTGCTCTTCTGCGGTGCAAGAGTGGAAATAAATGACGTTTTTTTTTTTTTTTTTTTCGCGGAAAGTCTCGCGATCTCACCCGATCCGAGGTTTATCTTGAGAGCCCCTTACAGCCGTGTCGCCGAGAATTCAGAGTTCCGGCACTCGTTCGACCATTCTCCGTATCGCGTTCTCTGCGCTGCGCTTACGTCAGCCAGCGGCGCTTGGCTCTCTACTGCGCGCCATCTGGACAACGCGCGATGGATTCCGGAGCAGAAAGAGGGTTCATCTATTATTCGCATAGTTCCTGTGCATTTGTACATACGAAGCTTTTCTGACACGTCTCTCAACATTCAAGACCAACTTATTGATAGGAAAAACTGGAGAGCGGATGGGCGCTTCATTTATAGGATCTGCTAAATGTGAAACAATAGAATCGTCATAACATTGCAACCTCGATATGACATCCCTGCAAATGTTAGCCAGCGTTCATAACAACGTTCATTTCATGATGAAACTCTGTGCGTTAACTTTATCTTCTGTTGAGTCGCCTCCATAAGAGCTGAGGGATGAGGGAGCAAAATGAAGAATGAAGTTTGTGTGATGTCACGTAATTATACTCCTAAAGTCAAAGCTGGCTTTGAGTTAGTAGCCATGACAAGAACATTGGCGATGAAATTATGGACAGTGACGGTGCCGAAAACGCATGAAATGAAGTGTGACGACGCGTGACTTCACACAATAAAATCTGGGAGAAGTTCACTGAGAATGTTGATGAAATAGTAACATTTGTATTTAAAAAATCGTGCGCGAACGTAATTCTTCTTTTTGTGTTTGTTTTGTTGCTTGATTATAGGGTACTAGGGGAGCTTTCGGTTCTTTCATTAATGCCTGCCGCTCATATTCTATATCATCTTCCTCTTCTAAAAAAACACAGAAGATTGATAACACTGCCATTTAAGAAAAAAAAGTGTCTGCAACTCCGTTGATAGAGTTCTTACTATAGCGTGTATATAACTCTCCTCAAAGAGGCTATTTTATTCATCATTTCAATTTAAAAAAAAGCATTTGTAGTATCCGCACCTTACATAACTGGTTATATTTATTTCAGCCTGTTAAAAACGACTCACTAAAGCTTGTGCGTGGACGAGACAAACGACTCTCAGGGGAAAGTACATTGACACCCAAAGAGAGTTAACGTGCATCTTTAAGGAAGAGTCATATACTTGGCTAGTCAAAACTCTCAAAAAAGAGTCAAATGACTCCCTTTCTCAGAGCGTTGAGGTCAGTAATGATCACAAAATTAACAAGCATGTGCACATGAGCAAAGAAACGCACGTAATAACATAAACGAACTTCTCTGGGGCGCACTCACATGGGATTGGATGAAGAGACAAAAATAACTCTAAACAAACGCATACGTTGAGTCATTTGCATTCGAGACGATTCCGAGTCCATTCGCACAAACATGGCTCAGGCTATGCTGCGCTAGACTTAGCAAACAAGTTTTACCTATATGAACCTCTGTGTGGTGTATTGTGCAATGTTTGCACTTACTCGACTGCATGTGCAGTGCGTATATTTTACAGCACATGTTATGTTTCACTGTATAACATTTTGCGCTCTATTAATATTTTCATTACATATTTTCTCGGGTAAGCGCGAACATGTACCCGATGCCATTATAAAGACATCAGCCTCTTTTATTCATCATTTCAGTTAAAAGAATACAGTTGTAGTATCCGCACCTTACATGCGTAGTTATGTTTACTTTATCTTGCGAAAAACGACTAACAAAAAATTGCGCATAAAAGAGGCAAACTGCCACCGGATACCTCCCGCTTCACTCATGCGGTGAATCACGATGGCACGTCACTTCATTAAAAATTTTCCATCACCAATTATAAACAAATTTTGGAGTCTTGCTTTTCAGAAACAGGGATACAGTTACGAGGCATGCTGCATGCGATATATCATGAGACGCTGGACTAAATTAAACCATGTAAGTGACCAGTGTAAATCAGTTTCCCCCGTAGAGTTTCCAGAGCTATATTTACTTCAGGGAATTCTGTCGCTGTGATCATTCAGCCACCGCGAGTATGATGGATAGTACGCAGACTTATCTTATTTTCGGGCTTGCGGCTTCGTTTATTGCTGTGTTCTGACATTTCGGATAAAAGGATGGATCGTTGTGAACGTTAGGAGCCGATTTAAATAGGTGGGCCTAGAAAGGTCAAAGCAGTGAAGTGGAACTGCTGAACATTTGCTGAACTTCATTTTGCGACGCAGCGAGTGGAGGCTAAGACGGAGCCAAATGAAGCCGAAAAAAGTAAGTTTAGACAAATTCGTATACTATACCCATCATGCCATGCTGGCTGAAAAGCCATACGTTGCAGCGCTGTCACAGAACGAGCGCTCAAAAAGAGCGCGCCGACAACTCCTCAAGGCGAAACGCCGGAGTGACGCCGCGAGGTCAACAATAAAAAAAAGAGAAAACAAACATCTAAAGACTCCCCGGGTGCCCAATCCTCCCCTCTCGGAAGCGTAGGCTCGCCGACGAACCTCCTCACCCCACCACGGCGGCCGAGCAAGCACTCGAATTTTCTAGATGGAAAGGGGTGTGGTTGAAGCCGGGTTGAGTCATCTGTCGCGGCCAGCATTCGAACCGTCTCGCCCTCTCCCCAACCTTCGCTGCGTATCGCGCCGACGAAATGACGAGAACCTTCTGGAATCTCGCGCGGAGGGTATTTAATCGAGCAGCCGAGGTGAGAGATCAGGAGAAGACGGAAGTTAGCGCCAGAACGCGTAGGGATTCCGCCGTGTACTCGGCGAAAGTTTTGTCCGTGGAGACAAAGCAGGAGAAGAGGATGATTTCCACCTGAGGGGTGACGACTCGAGCTACAGGCAAGAGTGTGTGTTTACCGCTATCGAGCGAAGACGCGTGGCAACAGCTGCGTGTGTGAAGCCAACGTGTTTCCGGCGAAGAAGTTTGAAGCTTAGAGAGTGGCCAATTGAAGACGCGAGGTTTCCTGGAAGAGAAACTTCGGCGAGGTTTCCTGGAAGATAAACTTCGAGGGCTGCGGAACGACAACAACGCGGGACTTTGAGTGAGTGATTCTCGGAAGAGTATCATCTAGACTTTTGTTCCAAGAACTTTGGACTGAATAAGTTTTCTATCTCTTTAGTCTTTAAGTGTCTTGGTTGTTCAATGCATGCGACTACATTGTAGTGCGTATTGTTGTCTGTGTTCGTTGTTTCGAGTGTGGCTGATTGTACTGTGTAGTACGTTGTTGTTTGGTGACATATTGTACTCAACTATTGTGGAGAGTGCATGCTTGTGTGTTGTTTTGATCTGCAATTATTGAGAATATAATTTCGTTTGTTTATCAACTCTCGGCTCTGACTTGTTCTTTGGGCCACAGCCGGTGTCCGCTGGCGCGCCAAATAGGACCACTTTTAAATTGTCCACGCTTTCGTGGTGCCATTCGGGGGGCCGATACCTCGGCCCTTGGAATTAGCCCGGCGATCGCCTCCCTAATTAACGGGACCTGCGTGACAAGCGCCCATAGACACCAGTACCAGAGTTCTCTCTAGTGTTAACGCGAAAGTGGTTTTGTGCCGGGGCCCACCAAGTTTCAGTGACGTATTTCCGTCATGAAAATGACGTCGAAAAAAATACACACGATCAGAAGACACAGAAACAAAATTCCATCAGTGTGTCCGCGACAACAGATGCCGAGCACTATACATATCTAGCCTACTGCACCCCGATAACATACTTTGTACGCTGAAAAAATACGCCTTCTATAGCTACCGCTGTCCTCTCACAGCGTTCTTAGTAAAATGCAGTAATGCATCGGGACCGTAGTAGCCACGTCGTCCGTTCGCCCGCAACACCTTTAGCGACTGCCGCTCAATACAGCGCCTGCTCGTCAGTTCACGCCCAATAAACCTGACGCGTGCCCAACGTACAAGTTGAAACATGTCTGTACGTATATATTTTACTTGTCTGTATATTTTACTTCCTGTAACATCCTTTTATGACATGATAATAAACTGATTGATTGACTGATTGATTGATTGATTGATTGATTGATCGATTGATTGATTGATATCGCCTACAAGACCTACGCCAGCCATCGCTTCACACGAATCTTCCAGCGCTCAGCGCAGCACCCGCGTTAGCACCGTTCAATTCGTGACGCAGGCTGCTTCGCATCCCATCAGGTTTCCCTTCGGGGAGATGGTCCAACATTTTTTTAAGGAAACTTCATATGGTACCTCCCTCGTTTTCTTTGGACCAAAATAAAGTTCAATCATCATCATTATCATCTGGAGATATTTAACTTGCACCTAAATCCAAGTACATCTATCATCATCCTTATCATCATCAGGAGATATTTAACTTGCACCTAAATCGAAGGGCACCTGCATTTCGCCCCCGCTAAAAGCGGCCACCGTGATCGGCATTCAAACCCGTCTTCACGATCTTAGCGATGCGATACCTCAGCTTGTCTATATAAGCTGCTACGAAATATACCACGCTGGGTGTCTCGCGAAGATTCACTCTCTATCGCTTGGCTTTGCACGCCTGAGGGACACCAGAAGTAAGAGATAGCAAGAACTATGCGAGCGGTATACGCTTGTTTCCGAGAAGCGTCCCGGTAGGGTGTGCTCCCTGAAACACTTATCGCGATGCTCGCAGGTGCCATGGCAGGCGCTGTCCTTATCACGACGAGGATATATGCTTAAGTATGCGTGCGCAGAACCTTGACCCCGGAGAAAGCCCGCAAATGGCACACACCGACGTCACCTCTGATAAGCGAGGCAGGTGTTGGAGATACCACTTATATCTGAAACGCTCGCGATTATCCACGAGCACAAGTGACGCGTATGTTTTTTTTTTTATCTCTCAGTGGCACGCAGTCGATTGCGTCTCGTGCACGTGACACGCATGCGCAGCTCACGCTACAAATGATTGATAGATTTGTGGGGTTTAACGTCCCAAAACAACCATGTAATTATGAGAGACGCCGTAGTGAAGGGATCCGGAAATTTCGAGCACCTGGGGTTCTTTTACGCGCACCTAAATCTGAGCACACGGGCCTACAGCAGTTTCGATTTCATCGAAAAAGCAGCCGCCGCAGCCGGGATTTGATCTCGCGACCTGCGGGTCAGCAGCCGAGTACCTTAGCCGCAAGACCACCGCGGTGGGGCTCACGCTACGAATGCTCCCTGCGTGCAGTGTTCAGAGGTTTTATGGGTAGACATGTGACCGTGTAGCCAGCCTAGCGCTATATTGCACGTCTTATACTCTAATGTCCTCGTTTTGGGAGCGAAGCTCCCTATGCCGTAGGTCATGCGTCCGCGATGTATGTAGTAGTCGTCGTAGTAGTAGGTAGCTCCATCCACGGCCGGACTAGAGGAGCGGCACGCGCACACACTTATGAATTGAGGAAGAAACCCGCGCACGTTAATCGTAAATTAAAATATAATTGTTTCTGTTGTAGTAGCCTACAGGGACGTGTATCGATGACTTAGTCTCCAATGAAATTTACCTTGAATTTGATGCTTAGTAAAAAATAGCAACAGAAGGACGCACTTTGAGCATTATCTGACCAGAAAGGGTTGCCACGTTAAACTAGCATGGGCGTAACCTCCTTGGTTTTAGCAAAGTTTAGCGAGGGTAGTGCCGCAGTGCCACGAACTAGCGACGCTGAAATGGGGGAACAAGACACGAAGCGCGGGCCGTAAGAGAGTGCGGGCGTGCCGCTCATCTAGTCCGGCCATGCCACCTCTCGTTTAGTCCTCGGAATGTCCGCTAGGGGGGGGGGCGGTATTTCTATATCATGAATACTTATGATGAAAAGATGCGAGATGGCGGTACCTGGAGTGTTCACTAGACGTACGGATGGATGGACAGACGCACGGATGGTCGGATGGACGGACAGACAGACAGATGCACGGACGGACGCACAGACAGACGCTGAGACGGACGCATGGACGAATGCAGGGACGGACGCATGGATGGACACAGAGACGGACGGACGCATGGACGCAGACACGGACGGATGGATAGTCGCACAGATGGACGCATGGACGGACGGATGCTTCACCCCACTCATCGTCATGCACTCCGTGGATATGCTGTGATTTTTCGTTTTCTATTTTGCCTTGGTCGCTATCTGAACCCAACCTGTCTATTCTTGTAGGTGTAAATTAACGTATACGTGCTGTAAACGAAACCATTGGTGGCACGGAAAATTTCGGCCGCCTGGTGCGCTTGGCAGTCCCTGCGTGGGACTAGCCGCGTGGCGCGGGACTGCGTCTTTTCTGGACCGAAATGAACTTCGCGCATTGTCTAGTGTTCTTTGAGAGCGCACAGGTATTGTGTATACACGGGCCTCTAGCTTCGAAATGCTATAACGCAGCGGCCGAGGTCAAACCCACGGCTTTGGTGTTAGCCAGCCGAGCAACCACTGCACTGTGCTCGGCTTAGCATGCACTGAACGTGATTTTTACAGTACAGTTCTAAGCACTGTACGGTGCTCGGAGGGCTGCGCTCTTTTCTGCCTTCATCTTTTTTTTGTTCCCTTCTGCTAGCGCAGGTATAGTGTTTTGAACCACTGTACCACCGGAGGGGACTGCAACGGTTTGATGAATCAGAACCTCGCTGTGAATTCATAGTAAGGACAGACTTTTATTTTTAAAATTGTCGGGTTTCGGGAAATGTAGCATTTCTATAAATACTTATACAGGAGCACGCGCCACGAATACACATTTCAAGCGAAGCCGCTTTTTAATCTATAATAAAAGAGCTTGTGGTTTGTCTATAGGCTGATGAGCTGTGGAACAATCCCAGTTAAATCGTGGAGCATGCTTTAGCATTCCGACAACGAGAGAACGCTCTTTGATCCTACGAGCCTCCAGGACGTAAACATGATCCGTCCAATTTTCGCTATACACGTGCCACCCGCACTTAACTTTCCGCCATCTTGATTGTGCCATCTTCTTCCTAAAAAGGGTTCTCATCACTTCTCACCACTGCATCGCAATCTCTGTAGCGTCAGAGAGCTAATCACACTGGGCGACAACTTTCCCACCGGCCAGTCGGAAACAAAGGGTCGCCAAAGGCAAAATCGAGAAAGAAACAGGAAAAAAAGGCAGATTAAAAAAAAAAACGGAGCGCGCGCGCGTGATGCGACGTGGAGGCGCCACAGCTGCGCGAAAATAACAGCCATCACCGCAGAAAAACGGAGAAATTACCCTTCAGTCACGAGGTTGCTCAGCGAGATGCCTTCATAATTGCGTGAACAAGCGAGGTACGCACTTCGACTATGAAGGAACGGAATATTCCGTAAAAGCCGCCTGCTGGCTCCACCACGCGCGTTGTTGACATCCACAACATGCACGGGCAGGGAGGATAAATGGCGCTGTCCTCGTTTATGAAAAAGCAACTCATATACGTCATCTGCGCCTTGTGTGTTTGCTTGTAAACATTGTATACGCTATATTTAGTCATGACACTTGCTTTTATTGGAATGTAGAAAATTTAGCCGATATGCACGCAAACGTTTACATGTTATGGTATAACTATACTCGGAGCATGAAAATGGGTGGAGGTCAGAACTGGTTCATGAGAGGAGCGGGACATGAAAAAAGAATTGCAGGTTTAGCTAACATGTTTGCTCAAGTAACAATAGTCATTGCGTCTTTTGAATGTGCACGCTCCAACAAAATGCGTTGCTCTCTTTCTAACGCAGCACATATGTCGTGATAAAGACCAGTCGAATTAAGCTCATGCGTATATGCAGCTGTTGGCGAGCCGTCATTATTTGACGAGTGATATATACCGGGGCTGCCATTTCAGCTTCGTTGGTTAACCATCTGTACACGGAGTGCTTGACTGGTGCTTTGCTTCATTTAGCTGCTTTCTGTGTGTAACTGCGAAACAAAAATACAGGGTTCAAACTCACAAAACTTTTATTTGAGTACTTTCGTTGCCATTGGGTGGCTGTCATCTGCAATGCCAAACATCGTGATTGGCTTGAACATTCTCGCACGAACATTTTTCAGCGTGAGCCCTTTTTACAATTATTTTTGTATGCGGGTACAGAACCCCTAAATGAAGAAAGATTGTGACACGTTTCTGGGGCATACTTCATTCATTGGTTCAGCAAGCTTTTTGATGCATCACCTTCCCCTTCGTGCCGTTGCTCCGTATGGACGTCGGAATATTACACGTAACGTTGGGACGTCCGTACTGCGTCATGCCTGATATGCAGCTAGTATTTAGACATATGCAGCGTCTGAGTGGTGCAACGCGTGTGAAACGTAACAGTTGCACAAATTTACGTTGTCCTGCGTGGAAGCGCCAACTGCGCAATCAGGCAAATGGTGGCGAAGTCTCGGCAGGCAAAAAAGAAAAGATGGAGACTAAAAAAAATGATTTTGAAGAACAAAGAAGGTGTGGGGGGACGCCGGAGGTAACTTCCAGAAATGCTTTTCCGCCTAGGTGGGCGGTGCTTTCGTGGTAGTGCCGGCGGCTCCTCACCCTCCGAGCTCACTATATTTACGCAAGCTACGCAGCAACGACAACCTTCGTTCACCCTTTTGAGTCTCTTTTCTCTCTCTCGATTCCTCTGAAAGCGTCGGTCCTTATGGGCTGAAGGCGACGACCAGACAAAAAAAAAAAGCAGCAGTAAGACGAGGCGCGTTGGCACAGGCGAAGGTGTCCGTAATGTACGCCCTAATGTGGCTGAAAAAGGTCGCCCCCCTGTGATCAAAGCTTGCGTCGCTGTTGCTGCTGCTGGAGGCGGTGAGAAACGCCCATGTGGGCCGAGGAAAGGAAGGAGCGATGATTTTCGCGGTGAAGGGGCTGCCCGCAGGCATCATTACGCGACAAGCATTCACGCGTGCGAGTGAGGACATGTATACGCGCACTCTAAAAAAGGGTCGAGTAAAAAAGGTGTGTCTTTGTCCCAAACAATGATCGTCATGTGGCGTGCTTACGCTTAATTCCTTATTGAAAAGTGAGCTCTGACCACGTTTCTATCAAGAATACTGTAATTTCATTTCATTTATTTTACCCTCAATCGCACATAGCTTTACAGAGGGGAGTGGGGTACAAAAAATAATAAACTTTAAACAAGAGCAAACATAGTAACATCTAAATAATAATGATTACAAGACATGAAAATTCGATGTTAGGCAATACACTGAATGTATGTGTAAGTATCATCAGAAACATGGGGGAAACAGGGTACAATAATATATATGTACAATATACACTCCACGCGTCATCACGTGAAGTACTCCTGTATTGTAGAAGAAAACAAGTCATGATTTGACATGAAAACCATGTCCGAGGGAAGGTGGTTCCAGTCGTTGGATGTGCGTGGGACGAAGGAATGATGGAAAGTGTTAGTGCGGCAGCTAACGACGTGTACCTTATGTTGATGATCTAACCGACCTCAGTAATAAGATGGAGTGGTAATGAGCTGAGCTTTTAAAAATAGATGATTGAATATCTTGTGAAAAAGTATGAGACGGGATGCTTTGCGACGTGATTCAAGTGACTGTAGTGAAAGGCTGTGTTTCATTGACGTAACACTGCTAGTGCGATGGTAGCTAATACTGTAATGCTAATAACGCGCATGTAGTTAGCGGTGCCAGGCGCCCGGCGATTATGCAATGAAAGGAAAGCGAGGTAGATTTCAATTGCTGTTGTGGGACGAAAATACGCCCTTTTTACTCGATCTTTACTTATAGTGTAGATATAGCTTGCACTGACGCCCCTGAAACCACCGTGTTGGTGCACTGCGTGGTAGTGCCGCGAGGATTGTGACGTCTCGTTAATGTTATCATTGTATGACCTCCAGGTGTTGTTACTGGCGCACATAGGCCGATCACGATGTGGCCGCGTTGTTATCGTATTGAAGCACGTTAAATGCGATTTGAAGATGCAGTCTTTACGGCATCGAATCAATAGAGTTTCCTATATATACACTAGAAGGAACTCTGGCTCTAGTGTCTATCAGAGCTGCCACGCACGCCGCTTCAGCGAGCATTCAACGTTTAAAGGCGAAGCTTGAGGATCCCCCGTTTTTGTGGTATTTGTACACTTTAAGAAACAAGTTATTTGACTCCCTTTGGAGAGTTCTGGCTTGCAACGTATACGGCTCTTTCTGAAAGAAAGAGGCATATAAGGTATCTTTTGCGGTCATTACGCTTTCTTCTGGGAGTAGTTTGACCCACAAGAGAGTTAACGTGTCCCTTCAAAAAGAGTTATGCGCGTGGCAAGTCAGTAGTACCCGGAAGGAGTCACACGTACTCTTTTGGCTTCGAAGAGCGTAGACAATTTCGTAATTTTTCCTAATAGTACGAAGGGCAAGGCACGAGTGAAAAAAATAAAGAAGAGCGCTCTAATGGACCTCGCTGGGGCGAGGCTCACGCGCATTTCCAAGGTCTCGCGGAGTCTCGTGATCATGGTCGCATACCCCTCGTGAGCCACTCCCGGCCGTCACTGCAGCAGCAATGAGGGACAAAGCGTACGTACTACATGGACGCCCATTTCTCGATAAGCGCGCAGAACAAACAGAGAAGTCACGATGGCGGAGCGCGCGCGCACGGTGTGTTTTATAACGGCACCTGGCGAGTCGGTGCGCTACGACTACGCCAGGACGATTACGTAAAACGGGAAATAACTTTTCCTTTGTGGCAGAAGTGCCTACACGCTGGGAATCGCGTAAACTGTGCGTTCGGTCTCGCTGTGGTCATCACTTCACTGTCATAGCCATTTTGTCTCAAAGAAACTGCTACAGCTCGGGTAAGAAGTGGGGCTTCATGACACATTCGTTCATGCGAGCTTGAGCTCGAAGAAACTGAGCAGCCATCAACTAACCAAAAAAAAAGGAGGGGAGGGGGATTTTGATATGGAAGTGGATTCTCGAGACCACCAAGACGTAGCTTTGGACAGTTTTAATTCTATATAAAGGGGGGTGTTGAGTAGAGCTGACTAGGTGCTACCGTTTAAGGCACAACATACACGAGTGTGACATTGTGATCGAAATTTGGTGGTTAACCTTTACGCAGTCATTCTGCGGCTGGGACACCACACGCACGAGCGGAGAAGCCACGCTTTGCCTCCCACAACACCCGGATAGTTCACAATCTTACGGAAAAGTTATTATTATTATTATTATTATTATTATTATTATTATTATTATTATTATTATTATTATTATTATTATTATTATTATTATTATTATTATTATTATTATTATTATTATTATTATTTATCGTTGTTGTTGTTGTTTTATTTCGGAAATATACTGCAGCAGTAGAAAGAACGCAGTCATAATCTAAAGCCAAGTTTCTCACCCTTTGACCTCCATTCCCCCCCCCCCCCCTCAAAATAAAATAAACCTCAGATGTAGGGGAGGAGGTTGGGGCTCCGTAAGCGATGCTTGTTTACTACCACTGCCGTTCATGGAAAAAATTGGGGCACCGGGCCTTGCTTCCGCCACTGTTGCAGAATATATTTATTCATTCTTTCCTTTTTATGAAGAACCCCTGCGTCATGGACAAATCGTATGTAGCTCCGACGAATTGAGAGGAATTCTAAGTAATGAAGGAGGTGAGGTGGTGTAAGGAAAATAGGAAGGTCACATCCGTACACGTTCTGACAGTTTGACACTTGTGACGGCGGCGTTGTTGATCTCGGCGGGCACTTACAGAGCAATTCCAAAGCGCACCTTCGTTCTCTTCTCCTATTTTTGCAAACGCAGATGTCGTAATCCTTACTACGCAACTTCGATGTGTCGTTTAACCCAAGTGCTACGCGGAAGCAACTACTCAATGTCGTGGATTTTACTTCTCCTGTGTCATTCTTTTTACCGAATACGAGGAAATGCTTCCGAAATCCGTGACGTCACACTGACGTGTGCCATCATGTGAGGCCATGATGGTACACGTCGAATGAAGAAAATGCTATACAGAAGGACAGCAATTACAACCATTTCCATTCAACTCGACGTTTGAAAGAAGCCATTTCGAAAAAATATGTGTTGAATAGTCTAAACATCTAAACAAGTATAGTGTGGCCTGATTTAGTACGGCGTGTGTAGAACATAAAGCTGAAAAAAAAAGAATAAGATAAGAAACTGGGTTCGTTATGGTGGTTAAGTGATTATGGTTTATGGGTTCGTTATGGTGGTTAAGTGATTATGGTAAACTCAGCTACTGGCCCGAAGGTCACTTGTTCGACCGCAGCCGTGGAGGTCGCATTTCGATGGCGGAGAAATGGATAGAGGCCCGCGTACTGTGCGTTGTTAGTGCATGTTAAGGAACGCCAGATGGTGACTACTTCCGGAGCCTTGCGCTGCGGTGAACCCCACAATCATATCGCGGTTTTCAGTCGTAAAGCACCCAAACATTATTAAGATAAAATACCACGCCAGGAGGTAACGATAAGCTCACGTTGATGAAGAAAAAATGAAAAAAAAAAAGAACGAGTCATAGTGTCGGACGATCGGGGAATTCCCATCGCGCCCGCGCGTTTCGTCACTCCCCTGGCGATAGTCTCTCTTGCATATTCAGGGGGCCGGCCCAGCGTGCATGTGCCACGAGGCCCATCCCGCCATTCGATCACTTGGGTGGCCTGAACGAGTGCCTGTCAATGTCATGCGGCTGGCTGCAGGTATTACATACGGGCCATCAATGAGACAAGAAATAGTGACCGTAGAAGATAGAGCGGACAAAAGCCTTTTCTCTTTCTCACTGTGTTCCTTTCTCTCACTTTTATTACTATTATTGTATTTCTTGGGAAGTGACGGTCGAAGCTTACCGTATGTGCATAGGAAATGAAGGGGTAGAGAATACGTGCCTATGCATTGGCACTGAGCCAGCACATCCCGCGAGGGTTTGTGGATTGGATCGTCTTTCGTTCCCTGCACTTCTCCACGTGGTCTGGCTGGGTAATATTTTATTGTTTTTAGCTCCTTTCCTATAATAACAAAATAACAGCTCATGTGACTTTTTTTTTCTCAGAATAAGAAAATAAGAATTATTGTGTCCAGTGTAATGCAATCTAGTGAGAAATAATCCACACCCCTCCTCTCCCACCTGTTCTCTTTTTATCTATGTTTAGACAAGTTGTGTCGGGATGAGGGCGGGATCAGAATCGACAGGCCGGACACCTCATCTTGTACGAGCTACACAGAAATCGGCAGTGCTGTGTCTCTTCTCGCTTTGCTTCGTTGCAGGTTTTTTTTTAGTTTTTGGTGAATTAAAAGAACGCCTCACTGCTAAAAAAGCCAAACTGACATTTACGCCCAAACTAAACTGTTAGCTGAAAGAAAATCTTGGCAGCTGCTGCCTGAGTATCAAACGAAACTACGAGAGATCATCCCGAAAGCTCGGAAAATACTTTCGTACCTTGGAGATATATTGGACACTTCATATCAACTACGCCGTCTAATGACGCCATGTTGGCACTTTGAGCCAATTCAGGGAGGCCGCGGCAACCTTTTTTGAACCTGTCAGATCTTTCAATGTATGGCAAATAATGCACAGTTTGAAAGTCAGTAGATAAGTAGGTAAAAGTCCGGTAGAGCCTATGGAAACCGGTGTAACGCAAAGTACTCACCGGGCAGCAGCACAAGTCGCATTGTTTGGTGTGGAGGCAAGTCAAACAATTCATGTCGCCACATGTCATTCAGTGTGCACGCATGCGTGCACAGACTGGTATACGTATAATCGGATGTATCTCTAATATAACATAAGTTCCGCTAAATCATCATCATCATCATCACCATCATCATGACTATGCCCACTGCAGGGCAAAGGCCTCTCCCATGTTCCACCAGTCAACTCGCTCTCGCTCTTACTGCTGCCACTACATACCCGCAAACTTCCTAATCTCATTTTCCCACCGATTTTCTGTCTCCCCTTCACCCGCTTGCCTTCACTTGGAATCCAGTCTGTGATCCTTGATGACCAGCGGTTATCCTGTTTCCAACGCGCTACGTGCCCTGCCCATGACCACTTCTTCTTTTTGATTTTGACTATGATGTCCTTAACATCTCTTTGTTCCCTGATACGCTCTGCTCTTTTCTTGTCCCTTAGGGTTAGATCTATCATTTTCCTTTCCATTGCTTGCTGTGTCGCCTTCAACTTAAGTTGATCCATCTTTGCAATCATCCACGTTTCTCCTCCATCGGAAAGTACCGGCAAGACGCAGCTGGTATATACCTTCCTCTTGAGGGATAGTGGCAATCTACCACCATTCAGGATTGAGAATTCTTGCCGAATGTGCTCCACCCCATTCTTATTCTTCTAGTTACTTCAATCTCGTGGTTCGGATCCGCGGTTACTACTTGTCCTAAGTTGACGTACTCCTTTACAACTTCAAGTGCACTGCTAGCTATCTTGAAGTACCGTTCTCTTCCGAAGTTGTTGTACATTACTTTGGTTTTATGCAGATTCATTTTAAGGTTCACATTTCTGCTCTCCTTGTCCAATTTAGTAATCATGAATATCAACTCGTCCCCTGAGTTACACAGCAATGCAATGTCATCGGCGAAGCGCAGGTTACTAAGGTACTCTTCATTAACTCTTATCCCTAACTGTTCCCATTCTCGGCCTCTGAAAACTTCCTGTGAGCACGCGTAAATAGCACTCGGCAGAACTTGTCTCCTTGTTTTACACCCTTCTTTTTTATATTATGTCGCTTTCTTTATGGAGCACTATGGTGGCAGTTGATCCGTTGTAGATTTCATCCTGGGTGTTTATATAGGCTTTGTCGACGCCCCGATTCTACAGTATCTGCATGACTGCTGATATATCAACTGAATCAAATGCCTTCTCGTAATTTATGAAGGTTATATTTACAGTGATTGAATATATTCTCAGCATTTCTCTATCACCTGATTCATAGTATGAATGTGGACGATAGTTAAGTAGCCTATACGAAATTTCGGTTGATTGAATTTAATGTTTTCTTAATTCACTTAGTTATCCCTTTTGTAAATAGCTTGTATGCGATGGAGAACAAGCTGATTGGCCTGTAATTCTTCAAGTACTTGTCATCCCCTTTCTTATGAATTAAAATGATGTCAACATTCTTCCAAGATTATGGTACTCTCCCCGTCAGGAGACGCTTCCTAAACAGGGAGACCAGTTTTTCTAGCACAGTTCGTCCTCCGTCTTTTAGCAGATCCGATATTACCTGATCCTCACCAGCAGCTTGGTCTCTATGCATTCCCTCCAAGGCTTTAATGACTTCTTCTGTCATTACTGATGGGGGGGTTACTGCTATAGTTCTTACATTATGGTCGTGGTTGTCCCGGCTACTGTGCAGGTCTCTGTAAAAGTCCTTCGCTACTTTAACTATTTTATCCATATTAATAGTTACTTTGCATTTTTTGTTCCTTAGTGCATACATCAAGCCTGTCTAGGTCAGTTTGCAATGAAGTTTCAAGCCCCGATTAGAAGCACCTTTCCTCTTTTCCTGCACATATGCAAGCATTTGAATGTTTGTGCAGTAGTTGTGCGATTGCTGTCGCTGAGTAAGTGTATCACTAGGTGAATTTTATAATTCTGAATACGAATTATAATAAATACCATTAAAGAAAAAAATTGGCAGATCCCACGTACAGTGGGAATCGACAATATGCGAAGCACGAATCGGAAATGTTAATATGTCACTTTAAAATCAGCACAACGTTACGAGGTGACCCGGGTTCGAATAATATTGTGCCATGGGTGTTTTTTTAATTGCTTAAATTTCTTTATTTTACACGCGAGTAGTTACGGACACCGGTTGCGGAGGCGGCGAACAACTACGGCACACGCGACCCTTGTTGTGATTAATAACAACTTTCGCTGTAATAATTGCCATCACGCAACCATGAATGTGTCTTGTATATACGTCATATGCGACAAATTGCCTGACCTTTATATTACATGATCGTGAGGAATACTCACTTGCTACACAAAAAAATAATCATTTCATTTTTTTTCTGTGCCAGAAAATTGCAGAATAAAAGTCATTCAAGTATAGGGTTTATTTTCTTTGAAACATTCGACGTTAAGCTACTGTACGAGGAGTGTAACCGCTGTAAATGATGTCGGAGTGTCACGTAAAAACGCCTGAACAACAGCAAAAAAGGTCGAAGTTAATCATTTCCTAAACATAGCAGAGTTACATAACGACAAAAAAAACGGAGTAGTTGAATATTCATGCGAGGTTTCTTGATGTAGGAAACATGTTACCTCGATATACGTAAAATAAATTATGTTTTTTTTTTATCCCGCAGATAAGTTCGTAAGTTCGTCGCCATATCGAAAAGTCGCGCCGGTGAGGTGGCATAGAGTAAAAAAAAACACAACATATCCGAGGGGTGAATGATGATGAGTGGGTGAAGCTCCGGAGTGAGTCATTGGTAAATCATGAATCCTTTGTGCATTTCGCCCAGTCGAGCATCATTTAAAGACGTGAGAAACGCTATGTGTGTATGCCGTGCCGCTTGGTACTCCCGCTCTCGTATAGCAGGATCTTGGCGTTGGCGTCGAGCAGCTTCACGGCGTGCTTCTGCCTCGCGGGCTCGCACATCCTGATTCTGTCAGTGAGCGAGCGCTGTCACTGCCTTGCGCGCTCGCCGCTCTGCAGCCTTGCCCATCCGGCGACTCCAAGCACGCGCCAACAGCGAACGAATGTTATTACGACGCTCCCCCTAGCGTACGTCGCGATAATATGATATTTCGGTTTAACGTCCCAAAACCACCATATGATTTACGAGACGCCGTAGTGGAGGGCTCCGGAAATTTCGACCACCTGTGGTTCTTTAACGTGCACCCAAATCTGAGCACCCGGGCCTACCCTCCTAGCGTACGTCGCCGCACTAAATCGAACGATTGCCTTCCACCAATGACACGCGTCATATGTGACATCATTTCTATTATACCATCTCTCATTTTTCATTGTCAACTACAAGTACCGCGATCTAGTTTTACAACGCCTCGCATTTTCTCATCAACTCCAAGTACCGCCATCTTGTGAACACTCCAAGTACCACCATCTAGTTTTATGGCATATCGCATCTTTTCATCATCTACAACTATTACCATCTAGTGAACACTGCAGGAACTAAACTGGAGGTAGCTACCTACTACAACTACAACTACATACCTCAGAGTATGTACAGACCCACATGTTAAGGAGCTTCGCCCCTAAAATATTGTTTGTTCCGTAATATCCGAGCTTTACGTTCCGGAGAGAGCGGAAACGAATATCGGCAAGGTAGTGAAGTTAACTAGACTGGTTTGCTACCCTACATGTGGGGAGAGGGGAACGAGGGAGTAAGAGAGAGAGTGAGAAAGAAGTATACAGGGTCACACGACACACACAGTGCAGGGTTTCGCAGGCTGTCGCTCAATGCTGTCACGTTCCAAAACCACAATATGAATACGAAGCAAGCCGAAGTCGAAGGCCGCGCGAATTCCGCTTACCTGTTGTTGTTCACCGCGTGCGCACTGACTATTCGCAGCACACGGGTCTCTACCATTTCGCCTCCATCGCAATGCGGCCGATACCGCACCCAGCGACTTTCGTGTCGGCAGCCGAGCGTCGTAATTACACTCATGGCGGACGAGATGGGAAAGTGGTTATCGGTGGATGCATTGCGTATAGCAGATGGGAACGCAAAAAAAAAAAAAGAAGTTTTTTTCAGCAACGCGAAACACCAACTTTGTGAGTCCTAATCTATATTCTTCGTCGCTGAATGAGATGAATGGATTGCTCCGAATAGATACTTTACGGTTACGTTTCCTGCTGTCACATTATGTCGTTGTCGTGGCCATCATGCGAGGCCGAGAAGTCGAAGGCTCGATTGCCGATCGCTGCGTCCCTGATATAGGACAGGTTTACACGAGTAAGCCTTGAGAGGTGAAGTACACTTACAGCTACCGTCGTTTTATTAAACCATGTCGTGTACTGAACTTTTATTTTTCTGTGCCATGTGTCATTTGCGGGCTTTAAGTCGAAGAGAGGCCTCTGTAGGTCTCCGAAATGTCATTCCACTCGCGAACAATAGCTTAAGCTTACATTCAAAGGCCTACAGTTGCAATAATAGACGGCTCAGTAGCACTGCTGTTGCTTCGCCTTTATAGCTGTTTTACAATACGTGCTCAAATCCTGTCGCGCATAACACTGCAGCTGTCGTCTTCGCAGAGCATCCTAATGGCCTTTCTTCGCAAAGAATTATTCTTGTGCGCCTCGCCTTTTTTATTGTTATTTCAACTAAGTACGAAGAGCAGTCGGCGCACTATAGTCACCCTACTGTATACGGTAGTAAGTCATAGCCTGCCACCTACTTTCTGTGTGACCCACACGTATCGACTACGAAAAACAATGTGTCATGAATGGCATGCGTTTAACATGGGCCGTTCTATATTTAAGCTTTACGAAAAGCACATGATGTACACCACAGTAACGCAGTGATCTTTGTCTTGTCAACGCGAACTCTAATGTGTGACGAAAACGTTCTCAAAAAAAGATGGCGAGCAAGCTTTCTGCACCATCGAATAATCTTTGTACGAAACCCGCGAAGTACAGTGGCCCCTAAGCTGCTTTGATATCAGCAGATGGCCGTCGGCAGGGCTTTGTGCTAGGAGTTTGCTCCTGTATCTAATACCGCAGCAAACGAATGAATTGTCGAAAAAACACTCTGGGCCTATAATATTTATTTATTTATTTATTTGTTTGTTTGTTTGTTTGTTTGTTTGTTTGTTTGTTTGTTTGTTTGTTTGTTTGTTTGTTTGTTTGTTTGTTTAATAGTGAACGGTGCTGCTTCCGATGCACGCTGTAGCGTCGTCGGGGTAGATTGGGTGGGATGACCAAGATCAGGCAGGTCATGAAAGCAGGACGTCCATTTAGGAAACTTGAAAAAAGGGATTTATTTGCATTCAAAGAAAAGTTAACTGGTCATCGTTGTTCCCCCTCTGCGCCCGCCGTCTCCTCCGTCCTTTTTATCCCTCTCGTTGCCGCCCCTCTCCCTCTATCTCGGTCCATCAGTCCACTTCACGAAAGGCAGGGGCGGCCCGCAGTAAGAGGGGGGGATCAAGGGGGTGAATCGTCCACCCGGAACCCGACTTCCCCTCAGCTCTATGCTCAGTTGTTCCGGGTGGACCCATCCCTCCAAGAAGCAGCGACGAATCTTTCGTTCCCCGAAACCGCCGCCGCATTCCGCAGGGCCCAGCCGTGGCGCCAGCGCACCGTCCCGCGACACAATGGTCAGCCTCAACAGTCGCTGCGTTCGCGGAACTGAGTGGCGGCGACATCGCGCTCGCCTCGAAGACGTCACTGGCAGCGGGACGCAACAGACTCCTCCGCCGCCGAAAGACTCGACTCGAGGGTGGCCAACTGTCGGGTCACCTGAAGCGTCGAGACGACATGTGCAAACACTCGGCCTCTCTGGGCCTCAGCACTCGCATCACCAATAACCCTGTTCCAGGGATACACAACACAAGCACACACACTCTGGTCGGCGTGCCCGAGCGACACGCCCACCGGACGCCAAAACTGCCATAATTTTACCCCATGATTGCCCTCTCTTTCTTTCTTTTTTTTTTTTGTGGTGGTCAGCCCTTGGAAAAAAATCTAAATGCCGTGACCTCAGCCGCGATAGAAACACATCAGTAAAAAAAGAAACAGCAACAAGAAAATCAGTGTTCGACTCTAAAATCCACGGCTCAGTCCATCGGCGTTCTTATTCTGGTTCCCCTTTCTATATTTGACCTCGAAGTTATACTCCTGTAGTATGAGGCTCCATCTCAACAGCCTCCCGTTTTTATTGGACATTTGCTTCAGCCATGAAAGCGGGCAGTGGTCAGTCTCGACCGTGAATTTTGTGCCTTGAATATAGCATCCTAGTTTTTGAATGGCCCACACAATGGACAAACATTCTTTCTCCGAGGCACTGAAAGCCTCTTCTCGGGGAGTCAGCTTCCGACTGAGATAGAGCACCGGATGCTCTTCACCTCCCTCGTTAAGTTGGGCCAAGACGACACCTAGACCTCGGTTGCTGGCGTCGCATTGGAGAATGAATTCTCGGCTAAAGTCTGGCGCGACAAGCACGGGCCGAGAAGACAAAGCTTTCTTCAAGTTTTGGAAGGCCTCCTCCCTCTCGGTGCTCCAAGTTACCACTTCCGGTTCAGGTTTTCGCAGGCTGTCGGTTAGCGTGCTGGCGAGCTCCGAATAATTTGGAATGTAGTGCTGGTAATAGCCTGTCATTCCTAGAAATGTTCGCACCTCCCTTTTGTTTACGGGTCTTGGGAAGTTGACTATCGCAGCTACTTTGGCTTTCATTGGTCCCCGTTTTCCCTGCCCTATGTCGTGTCCCAAATACGTGACACGGGCTTGGCCGAACTGACACTTCTCGGCTTTAATAGTCAGGCCCGCCCCTTTGATTCTTTCAAACACCGTTCGTGTGTGCTGCAAATGAGACTCCCAATCATTAGAAAATACGGCCACGTCGTCTAGATATGGCACCGCAAATTCTTCTAGTCCTTCTAGCACCCGATCCATTAACCTTGAAAAACAGAAGGGTGCGTTTTTCAAACCAAAGGCCATGGTGACGGGCTGATAAACGCCAAAGGGTGTTACAAATGCTGCATACCGACTTGCTCGTTCAGTTAAGGGCACCTGCCAATATCCTCTCACTAAATCTAGGGTTGAAATGAAGGTAGCCCGGCTTACCAGCTCCACCCTTTCCTCTATGTTAGGCAACGGGTACACCTGGTCTTTTGTGATCGCATTCAACCTGCGATAATCGACGCATGGCCGTGGTTCTTTCCCCGGCACCTCGACCAACATCAAAGGGGAGCAATAGTCACTATATGCTTCTTTGATCACGCCAAGGCGAAGCATCCTTTTAACTTCCGCCTTCATTAAGTCCAGCTGTCGCGGAGACACGCGGTACGCCTTCGAGCTAAAAGGGACCTCTGTAGTCAGCTCGATATCATGTTGTACCAAATGAGTCCTTCCGAGCCTTTCCCCAAAACATTCCAAATATTCCTGAATAAGGCTCTTCAGATCCTCGACTTTAGCTGTACCCAACTCGTCTTTGTTAACTGCACACGCGATTATCTCTTCTACACTAGGGCCCGTGTTCCCAGGAAAACAAGGTACCTCTAGAGAAACCTCTTCTGAAACATTCATGGCGATGCTAACAATTGCTGCTCGCTCTAAAAATGGCTTCATTAGGTTTACGTGGTAGACCCTGTCCTCGCGTTTTCTTCCAGGTAATCTCACGGTGTAGTTTACTTCCGAAAGGCGACTGATAACCTCGGCAGGTCCATCCCAGTGGACTTCCAGTTTATTCTGGCGATTAGGCCTCAATATCATCACTTTGTCGCCCGGGTTGAATGATCGCGTCCTGGCATTTCTATCATAGTAGCGCTTTGAAGCGTCTCGCCTCGCCTCTAGGTTGCCCTTCACGATCTCACGACACTTATGTAACCTTTGCATTAGGTTCAACACATACTCGATCACACATTTAGGCCCCCGATCATCCTCCCACAGTTCGCGGACTAGCCTCAGCGGACCTCGAAGATTCCGGCCATACACCAGCTCTGCCGGTGCGAACCCGGTTCCCTCGTGTGGCACTGTGCGCAACGCAAATAGCGTGCCCGGTAAACAACCATCCCAATCACACTTCCTTTCATGGCAAACAGCTCTCAATACTTTTTTTAGGGTAGCATGCCATCTCTCCACACTGTTGCTTTGTGGGTGGTAAACCGAGCTATGCAAAATTTTAACGCCACATTTCTCGAGAAACATGGTCGTGAGAGCACTCGTGAAAACGGTTCCCTGATCCGATTGCATTTCGGCAGGGAAACCGAGGCGCGAAAATATAGAAAGCAACGCATCGACTACCTCGACCGAAGTTGCCTCCTGTAAGGGCACCGCCTCGGGGAACTTCGTTGCAGGACACAATAGTGTGAGAATGTATCTGTTCCCCGCACTTGTTTTCGGCAACGGCCCCACCAAATCTACAACAACTCTGCGGAAGGGCTCAGAAATAATGGGCACTTTTACCATCGGGGCCTTCCATTTGTCGTTAGACCTACCGGCTCTCTGGCAAGCGTCACAAGTCTTCACGAAATTCTGCACGTCCCTGAAACACCCCGGCCAATAAAATTCCTGTAGCAATCTTTTCTTGGTTTTATTTATGCCCAGGTGTCCTGCCCATGAGTGATCGTGACAAAGACTGAGTAGGTCCTTGCGGTATGGTGATGGCACCACCAATTGATCGTAGCACTGCCCTCGCCTATCTCGGTATTTACGATATAGGATACCGTTCCTCACTTCGAAAGAGATGTTTCTTGACGAAACACCTTCACTGTTTCCGTTGTTCATAACCGCTATACTAGGGTCAGTTTTCTGAGACAGCCGTAACGCTTCCCTGTCAACCCCTAGCATGCGCTCGTAGCTGTGCGAGATTGGGGCCAACACGGACCCCTGCAAACTATGATCTTTTCCTTTCGAAGGTTTCTTTCTTTTCTCAATTATCGGCTTCTTAATCTGACCATTTTCCGGATTTTCGGTCGGAGGAATAGGGATAAGTGCCTCGTCGGGCTTAACTTCTTCGGATTCAGTGGTTAACTCTTTCGCTTTGGCACCTTCCCCTTCCCCGTAACGCAGCTGCTGAGCCAATACGCGTGCTTTCGATCTCGTCAAAGCCATGACCTGGGCATCAGCAAAAGTGCACCCCCTGTCGTTGAGTAGTGACTCCGAGCTGTTCGAGAAAAGGTACGGGTAGCCCTCTGGTAGCCCACGGGAGACTGCTGCTACTGTCTCGATCGCTCCAAAAGGACCCCGAATGTGTACCTTTGCCATAGGTAAACACACTGAATCTTCGCTGACGGCCTGTCTTATCCACGCGCATTCGGATAAGTAGTCTTCACTTTTTACGTAGTTCGGATGGACTACGTCCATAGTGGCCGCGGAGTCTCTGAGTACCCTACACCTTTTGTCATTAACCATTAAATCTGTCGTGTAAGGTTTCAAAAGATCTAGGTTACTCGGGTGATCGCTTACGCAAGCAAACACTGGCCTACCTTTTGAGCAGTTTCGGGCAAAGTGACCTGTTTCGTTGCACTTGAAACATAGCGCCTTAGCTCGCGACTCTAACTCTTCTAAATGATTTCTGACCTCCTTTCTGTTCTTTTCCTGCTCTTTCAGCTTGCCTTCAGCACGCGCCGAATTTTGATTAGTTTCCTCTCGCTCTTTTGTTGCGCTTTGCGGTCCTCGAGTGTAAGCTTGGGGCCGTGGTGCAGGCCTTTGATAGTGATGTGCGCTGTTGATCGGGGTCCTGAAGCCTCGACTGGCCACGTACTCGTCGGCAAGCTGTGCTGCACTCCTAACAGACACACCTTCCTGCCTATCCTTGACCCACAGGCGCACGTTATCCGGCAGGGTGTCATAAAACTGCTCCAAACAAATTAGATCCCTCAGTTTACTTAAGTTATCCGCACCTGCTCCTTTCACCCACTCTGAAAAATTATCACTCAGGCTACACGCAAACTCAACAAAGCTTTCACCAGGCTTCTTTCTTTCCCGTCTAAATCTCCTCCGAAATTCCTCTGTGGAGAGCCTGTATTTTGCGAGTAATGTCGACTTCACTGAACTGTATACGCCTGCCTCGGCTGCGCTCAGTCTGGCCACGACCTGCGAGGCCTCACCCGGTAACAACGCAAGCAACCGCTCTGGCCAGGTGTCCTGGTGAAATGAATGTTTCTCACAGATCCGTTCAAAATTAATCAGGTAGAGACCAATGTCCTCGCCTGTTTTGTACGGCTGAAGCAAACTCGTCATCTTCAGGTTCTCAGTATGCGGCGGCGCCGCATCTGCACTGCGTGCTAATCTCGCCTGCTCTAGCTTTATTCTCTCGAGCTCAATTTCGGCCTGTCTTTGTTCTCTCCTTTCCTGCCTTTCCTTCTCTTCCGCTCTTTCCCTCTTTTCTTCCTCCCTTTGTTTCTTCTCCTCACATATCTTTTCCCAGGCCTCGCTGAGCTCGTCCTCCTCGAAACCCCCTTCGATTATCGCACTGCGAATTTCGGGCTTCCTTAACCTGCTATTGATATCCAAGCTGAGCTCTACTGCTAACAGCAACAGCTCTTCTTTCTTTAACACTCCGATATCCATATCTTCACAAGAGCCAACCAATACTTCTGCAATATTCACCGCACACTTGTGGCGGCCCTTCAGAGCCAATTGCCCGATAGAACCCTGTTCTTATCGTCCGGCAAAACGTGATCGCTCAAGCACTCACCTAACCTCGAGCTGCCGAAGGCCGTGTCTCCCGGAGCCACGTTCCCAGGTCCGCCGATCCCAGATCGTCGGGTCTGCCTTCTGCTGCTCGTCCTTAGTTTCCGGTAGTCGTTACTGCGACGGTTGTGCCTCCCGGAGCCACGAAGTCTCGCTCTGCCGATCCCGGATCCGCAGAAGTCGATCTTCCGTCCGCAGCTACTTCCAACCTCGAGCTGGCGAAGGACGTGTCTCCCAGAGCCACGTTCACAGGACCGCCGATCCCAGATCGTCTGGTCTGCCTTCTGCTGCTCGTCCTTAGTTTCCTGGAGTCGTCCAAAACTTCATGCCGTTACTGCGACGGTTGTGCCTCCCGGAGCCACGAGGTCTCGTTCTGCTGATCCCGGATCCACAGAAGTCGATCTTCCGTCCGCAGTTTTCTGCATGCCTTTTCTTGATTCCACCGCTGCCATCCAGTTTGTAGCGTCGTCGGGGTAGATTGGGTGGGATGACCAAGATCAGGCAGGTCATGAAAGCAGGACGTCCATTTAGGAAACTTGAAAAAAGGGATTTATTTGCATTCAAAGAAAAGTTAACTGGTCATCGTTGTTCCCCCTCTGCGCCCGCCGTCTCCTCCGTCCTTTTTATCCCTCTCGTTGCCGCCCCTCTCCCTCTATCTCGGTCCATCAGTCCACTTCACGAAAGGCAGGGGCGGCCCGCAGTAAGAGGGGGGGATCAAGGGGGTGAATCGTCCACCCGGAACCCGACTTCCCCTCAGCTCTATGCTCAGTTGTTCCGGGTGGACCCATCCCTCCAAGAAGCAGCGACGAATCTTTCGTTCCCCGAAACCGCCGCCGCATTCCGCAGGGCCCAGCCGTGGCGCCAGCGCACCGTCCCGCGACACAATGGTCAGCCTCAACAGTCGCTGCGTTCGCGGAACTGAGTGGCGGCGACATCGCGCTCGCCTCGAAGACGTCACTGGCAGCGGGACGCAACAACGCGCATGCTCCGCGTTGGTCTAGTGCTTATAGAACTCGACAGCTGCCTCGAAGGTCGCGGGATCGTATCCCGACAGTGGCAGGTGCGTTTCGGTCGCGGCGAACTGTTGAATGCCCGTGCCCCTATAATTAGGAGAATGTTAATGAACCCAAATTTCTGGAGCCCACAACTGCGGCGTCTTTCAAACTCATGTCGTGGTTCTCATACTCATAAAACCGTGAGAATAGGTAAATACACCGCACCAAATGTGTACCGTACGTATGTATACAGCCCGATATCACCGACCAGATCATCTCCTTGCAGCCGTGCGTGTTCCTCCTCGGGTGGTGTATAGCCATGTGTAAACAAGACAACCAACCGTATTGTTCCTCGCAGCCAGGCCAGCGCAGCACAAGGCGTATTCGATCAAACTCGACTCGTCGTCGCGAATGACCTATTGTGTCCTCCGCGAAGAAGGTGGCGGCTCGTGTCGCGTCGCTGCGTGTGTGGCGACTTTCTTTCTTCTTCTTCTATTCGGGCGTCGTGCGTGCATGCGACGCTGCAGCGTACACAGCGGCAAAGCTCTTCGCGTTCTGTCTTTACAGCAGCGACGAGGTCGTAGCGGCCTCTGTTGTCTTGGGTTGCGGTGTCGCAAGCGGTTCTCGACGACTCTGATATGAATGCGCGCGAACTCTGGCGTCCGTGATTGGTGGGGTGATATGCTCAGGTAACGTTGCTGAAGCTTTGTAAGTGTGTCGTGTATTGCTGGGGTTTAACGTCCCAAAACAGCCATAGCACTGTAAGAGGCGCCATAGTGGAGGACTCCACAAATTTCGAGCGCACGGCGTTCTTTAACGCGCACCTAAATCTAAGCACACGACCCTCAAGCATTTCCGCTTCCATCGAAAAATGCCGCCGCCGCGGTCGGCATTCGATGACGCCACCTGTGGGTCAGCAGCCGAGTGTCTTAGCCACTAGACCACCCCTGTGTCGTGTATTCGTTCATACGGTATGCGTTCGCTCGATGGCGAAGACGGCGAATTTCGCGGACGTCGCTATGCAGCTGCACGTGGCGTTTATATATAGCAACGCTTTTTATATACCTTTTAAATCCATGAGGCCTCACACAGACAATATCGGACGAGTTTTTACAATGCGCGTCGCTGAATAAAACGCATAACGAACGACGACGTACAGCAGCTCCATGCACAGCAAGACCAATTTTTATGTTCTCTTGATTTTTGTGGGTTTCATTACTCCATGAGCGTTTTCTTTTCTTTCTTCGAACAAAGAACCAGTTATTCAGAAAAACAAACGCTTACGGTACAGTAAACCTTCCTTTATATCGTCATCGTATTAAAGAGGTTATAAGAACAAAGCAGTTCGCCTAAACCTTGACTTTGTCGAATAAGCGTTCGAGAAGTGATTCACCCTAACATACATACTTTTTGTTCGACTTTCTGCATTTAGCAAACTATAGAAGAAAGAAAGGAAATGATTTCACAGTTTCTTTATTCCTTTGAAAGGCTAGCTGCTGATTCTAAAGCCTGTTCGGACATCCTTTCAAGATTTCGAAAATCGGTGCTCACGTACACAGTGCCTGTCGAATGTCCAAGCCATTTACACAAGCAAGCAAGGGATGATTTGGTTAGGACAGTTCAAGACACACAAGTAGGAGCACTCTTCTCGCTATGATTACTGACGCAGATTCTTCTTTTATGCTTTTTGAGGACTACAGGCCCATGTAAACGCATTCGACCTTAGTGTTACTGCTACATACACGTCAGTACATTTACTGACAATTTTCTTGTCTGCTTCCCTCTCTCTCCCCTCTCCTATCTTTATACTCTCCTTTTTTCATTTCCCTAGCGTACGTTAGCCAACCGAACATGTGTCTGGATAACCTCGCTACGTTCCCTCTTGTTTTGTTCTTCCTCTCTTCTTTCTTTGCTGATTGCGATAACGCCTTGCACGTATAAGAATTAAATGTATCCGTATGGTCATGGCTGCTGTTCAAAGAAGTTGTTGTATCGGGCCCGACCTGACTCCAAGCCTCGCACTGTGAGTTTTTTTTTGCGTTAATGTATTGCTCTCATAAGTAAGAAGCATTCTTCGTGAAAGTTATTCAGTGCGACGTTCTGTGACACACACATAGCAAGGCAAGGTATAATCAGGAGAGAAAGGAAAGGCAGGGATGGTAACCAGAAGCAGAGCTGATAGTTGGGCTAGTTGGTGATACATTATGGACAGTACCAGCGCACAAACTCACGGGACGAAGAGACACAAACAAGTGCTTGTTTGTGTCTCTTCTCTTCGTCCCGTGAGTTTGTGCACTGGTACTGCCCATAATGTTAACCAGCACAGAAGGACCGGTATGTTACCCTACACTGGGGTATAGGACCGCGGAGATTAAAAGATGGAGAGAGAGGGGGGGGAAGCACGCTCACACAAAGCGGCACTTCACAGTCATCATGGTGGTCATTAGTTTATGACCGCCGGTGCAAGTCTGTTGTCTTCAAGAAGTTGAGGACTACTTACGTCACCTTCACCCAGAATGACCTCTCAGGATGACAACCCAGAATAGTTTCCGCCGTCATCGGTCTGTGATCAATGCGAGCTAGCGCGACTGCAAGTGATTTTCTCTGCGCATTGTAGCGAGGACACTTGCAGGAGATGTGCCGTAGTGTTTCCTCTCTACCACAGTTGTTACAGAAAGGGTTGTCAGTCAGTTCGAATCGAAAAAAGAACAATTTTATATGAGCATCAACATCTCCACAGCAAAGTAGTTATAACAGAACATAGCAGAGAATGACTTCGCGAAAGCCACTCTTACCTATAAACGGCAAATCAGAGTAAAATATGAAGAAAATGTGCACCGTCAACTAGTCCGCAACGTGTATCTTATTCTGAAGCAATGAGTTCGTGTTGTAAAACTGCCTAGCCGATGCGGCTGGCGCTTGGACATCGGCCATAAACGGGATGATCATAGTCGTAGACAAAAAAGTAGGATAAGAATCGACATCAATACGAAAATAATGAGAAAGAAAATAGCAAGGATGAAGATAACAGCCGTCGCCTGTCTTGTGTTTCCGTAAATTTCAAAATTTCAAAATGCTGGGCAAGTGGCTGACGTCTTGTTCTCAGCCGCAAGCGGCACGGAATCTTCGTGGCGACAGATTTCACGTTCTCTTTGCTCGCTGCGCATGAAAGAACGACTGCTCGACGTGCTAGATGCGTTTTGTGAAAGATAACACTCTCCATTTACAGTGCACTTGTATGCGCACAGAAAACGACAGCTGTCAAGCTCGACCACACGTGTACCGCGCCAGGTGGCGACCACAACGAACTTGCGCCATGGTATATAGTCTGTCACTGAACGCTTGCCCGAGCATGTTTGTTACTCGGAAAGAGAGTCCTTCAAAATAAGTGAGTACTCGAGCCTCGACTCTCTAACTACACACTCTTGTTCGCGGACCAGTCAAATTACCCCGGGAAACTGCTAACAAAATTGTGAGGCAACTTTCAAGGTTGCCCCGCCGTAATGGTCTAGTGGCTAAGGTACTCGGCTGCTGACCCGCAGGTCGCGGATTCGAATCCCGGCTGCGGCGGCTGCATTTCCGATGGAGGCGGAAATGTTGTAGGCCCGTGTGCTCAGATTTGGGTGCACGTTAAAGAACCCCAGGTGGTCGAAATTTCCAGAGCCCTCCACTACGGCGTCTCTCATAATCATATGGTGGTTTTGGGACGTTAAACCCCACATATAAATCAATCAAATCAACTTTCAAGGTCACAGCGTGTACACGCGAAACTGATTTTTTATGTAACCTGAAACGAACTGCTTACCCAGGTGCACGGAACTTTAATTTTTGTGAGACGCTGATACGTACGTTAATAGATTTATCTTGTGTGAGCAGTGTTGCTTTTGTGTTAAAAAAAGTAAACAAACAGGTTCCTTCTATATTGCCTCACAAATGGCTCTATATCATATAATAGGTGTTATAGCTAGCTACTAAGCATTTGTTGTCCTTCACTGAGATTGTCAGGACTCTCTTTGTCGCAACTCCTCTGCCAACGTACGACGTATACTGTTCGCTATGGCGTGGTCCTACATTGTTTTTATCTTTTTTCAATATTTGTAAATGTGGTCAACACACTGCCTTCCTGGTATCGTGCGAGCTTTTTTGTTACACGGCGTGGGTAAATTCTTACACGGGGGGGGGGGGGTAAAAGTGCACAATTATTGGCGTTTCAGATGACTGAGGTATATCGCCATGCGGTTGTGACGTCGAAGAAGGGAGCAGTTGGCGGGTTTCAGACGAAACCTTTATTGCGATAGCAATTATATGGACACTCTCGGTTGGATTTTGTCGCCGGCGTCGGCGAGCGCCGTAATTCACCGCGTATGTAGATGTATCTATATATATGAAAACGCGAGGAAAAATTAACCCAGAAAAAAAAAACTCCGGCGCACGGAATCGAACGTCCGACCTTTTGCTCGTGAGTGCGTGGTGTTAGCCGCTGAGCCACAAAGGAGCCTTTTTTTTTCTCTTTACTGTATGAGCCACCAAGGTGCACCTATTTCAACGTTGAAACGGCAGAGAGAGAGAGAGAGAGAGAGAGAGAGAGAGAGAAGTAAACGTTTATTTTGAAACAGTGTCTTGACTCCTGAGCAATGCCCGGTGCCACCCTGAGGTGGGAGGGCTCCTTAGTGCAGGAACCCTCTGGCTTCTACTGCCCTCTTGGCCCTGGCGACGAGTTGTTGGCCTTCCAGGTGCTCGAGGGCGAGCTTCGCCTCCCACGTTTTGGTTAGGTCTTCGTTCGTCCGTCCTGCTTCATTATCAGTCGCGTGTTGTTGCAGATTACGTCTGGAAATACACTGGCATTCAAGAAGCAAGTGTGCCAGGTTGTCTGGTACGCTGCAGAGCGGGCACATAGAGCTATATCTCGTTGGGTAGAGACGGTGCATTAGGGCCGTATGTGTGTATGTGCTGCTTTGCAGGCGTCTCAGTATCACGTTTTCCTCTTTTGTCAGTTTTGGCTGTGGTGGACTATTTATATTTACCACTTACCGCTGGCGATGCCGATCTCGGGGGAACTATTGTGTTTTAAGCATTACCAGCGAGATGGCGCGAAGAGCGCGCGTCGCCAGACCGTCACGCGTACTTACTTTGTACTGCGGAGGGGGGGGGGAGGAGACGCTCACGTGTACACGCGCTTATCTCGCGGTGGGGAGAATCTTCCGCCTTGGGCTTTGGAACGATTCTGCTGTAGTTACCGAGCGCACAAAGGTCACTGCACTCGCTGCACAGTCTTTTTGAGATAAGGGCGCGCTTTTCATACACATCGAAGTAACAACTGAGACACTTATTCGTGTTTATCTGTACCTGTCAGTACGTATCGTGCGTCATTTGTGCGTGAGAAACGCGGCACACGTTTCGATCTGCTTGCCATTGTTCGCGTGACATTACAATTCGTTGCTATCGCATTCATTGATCCGCCTTTGCGTAAAGCTGTGACTTTTTTTTATTGCCCGAGGAAAGCAAAATCAGACTACACGCGATACCCACTGTGCACTGATAACGGCGAAAAAAGCTTCGGCCGTCGATAATCTGATAATCAGTCAAGCGTGTCAGCTTTTTTTTACAAATCTCGTCTAAAATTCAATCAGCTATACCATTGTCACTTCAAAATACCACTTGAACGTTACATGGTCTGCCCGCCCATGCGCTTTGAACGCATTCATCATAATAAGACAGTTAGGCAACGATTTAGTCACCTCAACGTACATCAGTGCCCGTTATTCCCTTATTCTCTTACATTAAGGAACAATTAACCGGGAGAAGTGCTTGTAATGCTGACACAACAAAATCATTCGCCGATCTCGTCAATAATATTTCTCTTGACTTTTTTAAATGCTGCTATATCTTATTTATGTTCCTCAGTGGTGCTGCAAATTGTTGTAAGTTTTGCTATATATTTATTACATGCCTCATTCGGGTTAAAATTTTTCATAACTTTTGTAGCTTTCATTGATTCTTTTAATTGTCACTGACATTTGTGTACCCACTCCTGCTTGGGCCCGAATAGGGCCACCAGTATTTGTAAATAAATAAATATACCAGCGAAGATTCCAGCGTTATTGTCAAGCCGCGAAGGTTCCGGTGGTAACTCTAATGTTCACACGTAATCTGACCCGAAGGTTTTAAGATTATCTACATAGTTCAGTCATTCGGGCGCGCATTGCGCAAGGCAATTCTAATGAGGTGGTAATATGAAAACAGAGAGAAAGGAGCACGCGCTGCAATAATATTATCTGGGGTTTCGCTTCCCAAAGTCACGATATGATTATGAAAGACGCCGTAGCGGAGGGCTCCGGAAATGTCTACCATCTCGCGTTCTCAGGTGACATTCACTGGCATCTCACAGTATACGCGGGCCTCGATCGAGCATTTTGCCTTCATTGACACGCGACAGCCATGGCCAGGATCGAACCTGAGACTTTCGGGTCGGCAGCCTAGCACCGTGACCACTGGTTCACGTACATTGGCGGAACCTTGAGGTACACGAGGTATTGCACAATGGTTCCATCTATCATCACTTCGTATAGTTTAGCGCCTGGAAAGGGAGGAAGCGATGTTGTAAGAGATGAAAAGAAGAGAAAAGCGAGCCCCGCAACTGTCTGCAGCTAAGTGTGCCACCTCATCACGAAGGAATGGAATAATGAGGGATTAAAAGGGATTGAGCAAGGAGTAAAAATTGAGAAAAGAGAAAAAAAAATTGGAACATGGTTGAAGGAGTCCGAGGACGGGGCACCACTCGGTGAAGGCTACACGGCATAAGGAGATCGCGGACGGCGGGCCACTCGGCGAGAGCTACGCTGGCGTTGGAGATAGCGGATGACACAGCCATTCAGTACGGAATTCACCAAGCGAGTCCCCTTGATAACTTAAACAGCCATTGTTGTTGTTGTTGTTGTTCTCCTAATGTTAGTCGTTCTCTTGGAGTTTCTTGGTGTTCCGCCAGTTCGTCGTCGTTATCGTCGTCGTCGTCGTCGTCGTCGTCGTCGTCGTCGTCGTCGTCGTCGTCGTTGTTGTTGTTGTTGTTGTTGTTGTTGTTGTTGTTGTTGTTGTTGTTGTTGTTGTTGTTGTTGTTGTTGTTGTTGTTGTTGTTGTTGTTGTTGAACACAATCTTCGCTCCAAATGCTTCAGAAATATTTTCACCTCGCTGTAACACTCTCATTTGGTTGTACGCTTTTATCTATCAGTAACAATAATGGTCTAATAGACAACTGCGCAGACATACGGCAGGTAATTTCATATGTTTCGTTGGAAAAAGCGTACACATGTACTTATTTCCAGCCTACCGAAATGAGGCACAGAAAGAAATAACCCCAGACGCCGATCATACTCGTGACCGAGTTAGTTACGACCTGAAGGCACTCCGGACAGCCGCCAATCAGGGTCCGGAACTCCTTGTGCATCGAAAAACTATTCACTCCGGGAACTGCGCCGCATTACATCATTATGGCTTCGACGAGGCTGCTAGTGGGCATTATAGTCGGGCGCATCATGGCTGCTTTAACGACAGTGCTTCGAGCAACCGCGTCATTTCCCTCGCTATAACACGCCGAAGGCGTCCAACCCCTTTGAATCGGTGCAAAGGCGCGCAAGTGGTCACGCTTATTACCGTAACTATACGTGACAGGCGAAACTACGTTCATTTGCATCACAACCGAAAACGTCCGCGCTGCAGCCAATGTTATACTGCGGCTGATTACATGGGCTGTTACATCTGGCTAGGTACAGCTGCGCGATGAAGCCCGACCACTGAAGCTGCATTCCAGAGGGAAATGCGTTAGCCACACGTTGCTGCTCTATGTTGTTCTCTTTACGGACAGACTGCCGCGCGCCATGTGTACTGCTTCGCAACGACCACTTCTTGCCTTCTCGTAGGGAATGACCGGCGCAAGGAAAGCAACACACTTGCACCAGCACGCTTGAACGGCTCTTGAAGTACTGCTTTCATTGTGACGACGCAGCCGTCCTTCACCTTACCCGAGGCCGTCTGTACATCTATAGGCCGGGCCGCCACGTTTGTTTTACGTCCTTTGGTCGGGGCGATTGCTCTTTCTGGGAGCGCCTTTCCTTTCTTTCTCTTGCACCACACTATAGTGCAGGGCAGATACTCTGTGAGGGAACCAGTTCGGCGCTTTGCGGACGACATTCCGCGCCACTTGATCTTCCAGTCACCCGGACCACGCACTACGAACTCCTGCAGCCACGCAGGCGCGCACGGCACTCGGGGAAGACTGGCTGTTCCAGCCCCGTTTGCTATCGCATTTTCCCGACCGACGCATAAATAATTTACACGCGGACTCCAGTTTGCTCAATGGCGCATTTATGTAGCTGAGCACGACGTTTCGGGCTTGATTCATGCAATAAATTGCAGCCGCCCGTGTACGTTGTGACCATGGGACCGGAGAGCAGAATGGCATCTTGTACCGTTCTTTGGATGCGTGCATGTTAACGAGTCTGAGGTATTCAAAATCGGTTATTGCAAGGTGAAAGCCATTTTCTTTTTATCTCTCTTTTTCATCTGAGTTTACTGTATACTCAAGCCTTTCCTTTTCGTTGCTCTTTTTCGTGTTCTCATGCACTAAAGTTTAGCATCGCATGGTGCTACACTAAGCGTCAGAACATTGCATCAGTGCTTAATGTGCTAGGGAAGACGCAGACAGTGAATTCCGATGGGAGCGACACCGTGCAGGAGTCCCTCGCTTTCGAGCGACCAACAATCACGAAGGCCACGCTATACTTAAACATGGGCGGTGGCTTTGGCGCCTTTTAACGTGACCTCTGATATTAGGTGTCTAGTGATTACCTAGAAAGCTGACAATCGCGGAAGTGGAGCCTATACACTGCGTTTCAACCCCGTCAAACGAAGTAACTGATTCGTTTTCCTTTTGTTTTGTCTTTTTTTTTGTGAAAGCAAAGGAAGGTAGGCTGCATTAGAGCCAGCTATCCCGGCATCATTAAATTGATGTCAAATTAGCAAAGCAATAAGAAGAAACGAAGAGAGAGAGAGAACATTTTGATTAAGAGCTGGAGCACCTGTACTATCGCAAGCGTACAGATTATCTCTCTGATCACCACAGACGGAGTGTACACAAGTATTTGACATGTACCTACGGGCAAAATGGCTACGAGTTATATCCGTTAAATGCCACAATGTGATGCAGTCAGTTATTCAAATAGGGTCATATTATTCCTCAGCCGCTTATCCTTATTACCAAGATAAATTTTTACGAGTTTCTCGCTAAGTATGTCACAACTGCTGTCACGCTTCCCGCAATCGGTTTTTTTATAACAATCTCACTATATACGTGCCTGACATCATTAAGCCGAACCTGCATCTGATTCACTCTATATGCATCACTTCTCGACCCACTTTTTCTCCGTCAGCCTCCACACTCTCTCTGTACTTATCAGGCGCAGATTCGCATTCACGTCTCGCTATCGGCCAGTGTGACGTCATTTGTGTAATAGGCATGTTTAGAGTACGCTTGCTCTCGCACCACCGATAAGTGTCCTCTACCCGATGCAGTGTCACGCTGCGCGTATTGTCGACATAACCGTCTATACTGTCCGAACGCGTCAGCCGTGAATACAGCGCCTTTGCTAATTAAGGAGTTCTGACCTGCGTACCAACACGTGCACCACTAGTGTTGCCAGTAATAGCTTTCGGGGGCGGGGGATGGGGGTGTGTTTTACTATAACTAATGTATGTTCGTGCGTGCGTTTGTATGTCTGCGTGTATGTACACGAATGAAAAAAATAAGTTACGGGGGCTTTGAACCACCCACCATATCCTACGGTTACACCAGTGACATAGGTAACATATATTGCTTAGAATAATGATTAGTATGATGCCCCAGATAGTGATAGTAACTGCCAGTTCGATGGGATTGGACAAGGGTCGGGATGAAATATAACTTCTAGAAATATCGATACATATATATACCAGCAATTATGGCGTCACTTAGATTTAATATGTGGGTAAGTAATAAACATTATTACGTAGTCCAGCGGGATGTTACATAACGGGCATAACGTTCGTCCACTACCACGTGTCACTTTCGCTCACCAAGCGGCTCAACCGAATAAGCAACTTCGAGGTTATTACGACGTGTATAGGGGTGAAAACAACGACAATAAGGCAAAGGCGATGGTGCAAGAAGGAATACTGTTAATTAGGGAGCGTGTGTCACGGCACCCTCGCCATGCGCCCATTGAGGCCACTTGATCCAGCTCAATGGAGCTCCCGAGAGTCTCAGATAGGGGACGTCTTGAAATGAGTCATGATGACGAAACGTTAATCACCCCTCGGCGGCGGACAATGTTCGATGCGTCACTCGCAAGATGCCGTCCCGCGGACTCGCTCTGTTGACTGCGGCATTCTTCCATCGCCCCCCTCTCTCTCTCTCTCTCGCTTTGATATACGTACATGCTCGATACACAACGCGACCGTTCCGGCGCTGTTGACTTCCGCGTTACAAAGATCGGGCCTTGGCTCCGGCGTATCGCGCGTCCCAAGGCTGTACGTCGTGCTTGGTTGACGGTGCCGTGCGTGCACGGCACCGTCAATCGTGAATGTATATGCCCTCGGAATGAGGGATGCGAGGAGGCACCGAGAATAGATATACTGATTAAGGGGGTGTGTACGCGCTCTTTCAAGTGGAAGACCTTTATATTCCACTTTCTTTCGGGTTGACGACAACGCCATTGAGTTCGCCGAAACGCGGCGGCTGTCGAGTAATGCGTGCATTGCCTCCAATGTGGGAGGTATACGACCACCCTTGGCGACGGTCACATGCCATTTTTTTTCCTATGAAGAACAGGAGCACGACAGCCTGGCGCTCGGTGTTGTGGGAATTCATTCGATGATTGGTGATGAGTAGGAACTCTTCGCGATGGCGCTCACCCTCAAAGGGAGATGGGCCAAGAACCGGGTGGCAGAATGCTTAAACACATGTGAAGCTAAGGGAAGCTTCTGTGAAGCTAAACGAAGCTAAACGCAACTAGATACTCAGTGTCAAAACTTGATAAGGTGGCCTCTCCTTCTCGGTCACTTCTTTCACTAGACTGTCCGCTCCCAACAACGACGCTGTGCCGTGATCATTTCTGGGTCCACTAAACGCCTTCCATATATCCACATATTACTACTATCATTTCTACAAGATACACTAGTTAATGCAGTACGCCGTATACATCAAGCATAGCAATCAGTATCGCAATACGAGAAAAAAGTTCCACCTCGTGATGACAATTTTCCCGATAGGCTAACTTGATATCTTCATTTCTGTCTTTCTTTAGATTGATCGATTACTTGTCTCCTCTGCTTGTTTCGATTGTGCGTTTGCACTGTTGGTGCTTATCACCTACTTTGTTGCATCAACAATTCTCTTAATAATAATAATAATAATAATAATAATAATAATAATAATAATAATAATAATAATAATAATAATAATAATAATAATAATAATACCACGATATTATTGTGAGAGACGTCGTAGTGCAGGGCTCCAGAAACTTTTACCGACTGGTGCGTTCTTTAACATGCACTGACATCGTACAGTACACGCACATCTACCATTTCACCTCCACCGAAATGCGGCAGCCGCTGCGGGGAACGAACCCACGACCTTTGCTTCATAAGCCGAGCACCTTAATCACTGATCTACCGTGGCGGGCAACAATTCAATAATTGATCTGGAGTGTAAGCTTTTGCTATATTTGAAATATTGCGGCATCACATATATGCAGAGGGAACTAAAATATCGTAGCGTGGTTTTGGGGCGTTAAATCCCAACAAACAAAAAAGTCTTATTCCGAGGGTTCATGCCAAGTTTGACAGCATCTGTAGCTATCTCTATACGACCAGTATCTTCCCCTTGAAAGGCTCTGAGAACATTGTAACCTGGATGCTTCTGAGACTTTCTCTTTTAATCAAGTGACCCTGCGTATGACAAAGTGACGAAAAGGAAAACACTCACCACCCACATCTGCAACTACTGGCCATTCCCCCACCAGCTGATGTTCACGTCTTTCCACTTGTTAACCTACTCCACCGATGCCCACCTCTTCGCCACTGTCCACGTCTACCACTACTGTCCACCTCTTTCACCGATATCCACTACTTATCTCTCCGGGTATACTTTTCCGCCATCCTCCTCCACGGATGCCCACCTCTTACCAACTGTCCCCTACTGTCGACCTGTTGCACATTTATCTATCTGTTTTCCACTGCCAATCTCATCAACCAGTATCCTTCTCTTCCCCCAATGTCAACCTCGTTCACTACAGTCCCGCCCCTCCTCGCCTACAACCACTGTCCCCTCTTATATCTCTACCCATCTCTATCACTACTCTCCAGCTCTACCATCATGGTCCACGTCTCCACCACTAGCCGCCTTTACCGCTACCGTCCATCTCTTTCACCAAGGTTCGTGTCTTCCCCCACTGCCAACCTTATCTCTACCGATGTCCATGTCTTCCCACTGTCGACCTGCTCCAACATCGTCCCCCCGGTTCTAACCCCACTGCCAGCCTTTCCAACAATGTCCACCTCTTTCTCAACTGTTCACCTCTTTCATCGATCTCCACCTCTACTGCCACTGTCCAGTGCTACCATAATGATCGACTTCTCCCCCACTGGTTACCTCAGGCACACTATCCACCTCTTCTACCAATGTCTTCCTGGTCCCCCACTGTCAAGCATTTTCGCTACCCACTGTACTGTACCCCACTTTACAGCACTGTTACCCACTGTCCACCTCTTCTAACGTTGTGAACTCGGTTCCCCACTGCGAACTTCTACCACCAGCGTCCACCTCTTTCCCCACTGTGCACCTCTACCAGCGCCGTACACTTTCTGCGTATACTTCTGAGACGCTGACGAAAAGGAAAATAAACGTTAATCGGCAGCTGTCGTGTATGTCTGATAATGCGACTATACACGTAATACTTTCAGGGCCAGACAACATTGACATTTTCCGTAAATCCGTTCCATTTGCGCCATCTGCTTAACGGAGGCCAGTGGTCGCGTAGGCACTTTTTATCCGCCTCTCAACACCTGAGTCATCAGCAAAGACATCACAGAACCGCGTTGAGAGGCCAAAACGAGCAGCGCAATCTGGAGTCACCGACTACAAGTTACATGCCCGCCAGCATGCGGGGTAGCACGGCCTGTAGCCCCATTTTCTTTTTTTTTCCTTATTTCTTTTTTTTTGTTTCTTTCTTTCTTTATTTCTTCTTTTCTTTCTTTATTTCCTTTTTTCTTTATTTCCTTCTTTCTTTCTTTTTCTAACTTAGCAGCGGGGTCATTAAATGAGAAACAATCTATCCTTCAAGTTCTATAGCAGTTGCGCTTCTTTCATCGCATGAACCCAGAGTGCTGTACTGGCGGCCCGTTTTCACAAATCATCACACTTAAAGAAAAAAAAGGCCAAAGAAGCCTTTTTTAGTCGTTCTGCATACTTTCTTCAGAGTCAAATGAGTGAGCGGTTACCCTGTGCTATAATGAAGAAAAAAAGCGAACCAAGTGTCCGCATGGTTTATAATTAGTGCCAAGCCTCTGGAATTCTCTGGAATGTCTCATTTCGCACGCTGATATGCCTGGTAGTTATCAACGTGCCATAATTTTTTTTAACATGGTCATTCGTGGTCATTATCATTTCAGCCTCTTGTTCACTGTGACATTAAGACATGTCCCAGAGATCTTCCTCGTGCCGCCTCGCGTACTGCGTCAGCTGAGTCTGCTAGCATGAAACTCAACGTAGAATTTCGGTCATTCTAGGTTAGGTTAGGTTAGGATGCTGTAGGTAGCCGGCGGATCTAGCCTTGCATAATTTGCAAGCAATTGGCCCGCCCGCTTTCTTCTGCTAATTGTAGCTAATGTCCTTTGTTTGTTTTTTAACTAAGCACGGGCAGGCTCTTAAAATAAAAATCGTTCATAGCGCGACGTAAGCCTGCATAACAAGGCGGCCTCTGTGCTATTCCATGTGCAATATTGTGCCGGTACTGTATCTCACTGCACCATACTCCAAACATAATTGTCACTTATCACCAATCACATGAGAGGTCTGTAGCATTCAAAAATTTCAAAAGAAGTCGTGACACTTGTTTCCTGAAGATCGAGTGACCACACGGAAGCACAATATCATTCTCCAATGAGTATTACAGTATACAACATTAAATATTTTATCACACAAAATGCGCACACAGGTTTGACGACAGGATCAGTTCAAGCCAAAGCCTGAAAATTTTTTCCAGGCCTCACGCTCGGCCCCTGACACGTCGCAAACCCCATGCTGAAAAAACTTTCTGGAACGAAGTCAAAATAATGCTCATATACACCTCAATTCATAAAATATTCCAAGAAACAATTATTGACCACAACATCACTCTCAATGCACTATTTTACTGCGTGTCTCTTTCCCACCTGCTCATTTGTCACTCTTGTTCACGCACCAGGCACGCAATTAGTACGAAAGATAACGTTTAACCTAGCATGAGAATCTTATAACGGTAACAAATTGAATGTTAATGGCGTGCCATGGGCCAAAGCTAGTGATTCACAAAACGGAAGGAACGAGACTTGAAGAGGCCGAATGAGTGAAGGTTTATAGATGGCCGCTTTGGAACTACGCTTCTAACACGCAACTGAGACAAACTGCATGGCCGACCCCAAACAAAAGAACGAGCGGCGTAGAAGAACATGTCAGCGTCCTGGCACACAAAGAAGAATAAAAGCACGAACAACAACAATAACAACAACAGTGGCCAAATTTCTGGGAAAGGGAAGGAAAGACGTGGAGACGCGCGCCAGGTACAAGCCAGCGAGGGAGGAAAACGTAAAGAAAAGAAAGATGGAAACAGCAGTCCTGTCGAATCCAAGACAAAAAAGGGGGGGCCGGTCTCCTCGAGAGACACGGTACCTGAGAATCCGTTAACGAGAAAGCCGATGAATTATTCCTCTACGTCAAAGGAGCAGCGCCGTGGAGACGGGAAGACAATGAGGCTGCCATGACACGGTCGTTCCTAGCTGCAGGCTGTCTTGAGCTTCGGCGGTCCCTGCCAAAAACGACGCTCCGAGGCGCCCACCGTCGCGTTCGTTGCTGGCGGCCCCCCTCTGCATGTACACGACGACGTATGCACCGGTGTCCGTAAAGCCTCTTCGAACGTACACCCTCTCGCGCGTCCTCCCGCACACCTCTGACAACGACCCTTCGTCTCTCAAGAGCGCACCTATCTTCAGTGGCGACTGCGGACTCGCAGTCGTGTGCGTCAGGGACAAGCCTCCCAGTGGTACCCTACGTCTCTTGAGCGAGCCTCGTCCTGATGTGACGCTCCCGCGGGCCGTCGTTTTCATCACATCCTTACACCTTCCAGGTGTAGCAGTATAGGCTCGTTGTGTGAACGTGCGGTTTCCTTTCGCCCCCGCGTGAAGAGGTGTGCGCTTCCGCCGAGAGTGGATAGCGTGCCAGAATGAAGAAGTCCTTCCTCAAGACCAGAATCCCGGAGGACATCCCGGAAGAGTCAGTACTGCACGACGTAGAAAACCTGTAGAGTAGCTAGAAGTCGTGTAGTGCCTCGTAGCCTACATATACGCGTACTCTTCGGTCGGTTTAAGCAAGGTGAGGCTGTGTGGTGTCGGTTATGTGCATGTCTGCCAGGTCACAGGCTGTACTGGTACAGCGGATCGCGTGCTGCAACAATCATAGTGCGTCTTGATATTCATGCCTGTTTGTTTCATAACAGTGACCTCGACTTGGCATGCCATTATTGTGCGAAGCAAGGTGCGTTGCTATAAACAGACCGCGCTGACTCTTTGCATAGGTTGTCCGTGATGCTGATCTTCAGTTAGACGAACGGGAGTATTTAGTGGTTGAAAAACTGCGCTACAGTTTCTGCGAAATGCGATGTTAGGGAGGGGACACGAAGCGAAATAGACAATACGTGCGCAAACTATCAACCGAATTCATTGAACTTTGCTCGAGTATTTAGTGGTATTTTACTTTAGGACAACGCAGCTAATTATTATTAATCAAATTTCATTCCTCGATATAGGTTACCCCGGAATTCATACATCATATCATGGCCCGCTTTCGTTATGCTGTCTTCATAAATTTCTTGTTATTCGTAACCCTTTTTTGTGATATCTGATTCGCGATTTATCGATCGTGCAACGTGATTCTAGGCTGCAAGCATGCACCAGGTCCAGCATTGCTTAGGTACACAGCCCTTCATAACAGTGGGTCGCTCATGAAGTCGGTGAGAGTAAAGCAGTAGTTTGGCAACGCCAAGCTGTAAACTCTAGTCTTATCAAAGGCATGCTTAGTGGGCGTGCAACCGACCACTCACATAATTCAAGTACTTGGGTGAACAAAAACGAAAATTAGATGCGGGCCCTGTCTTTTGTTAGAAACGGCCATATAATGTCCACCAATAATATAACCGAGAAATACACAGGAAGAGTTATCTTGTAGACATGAGAACTACAAGTAAGTTGGCGGGGGTGGTGTTGAAGATGGTAAAACTTTATTGAGAACGTGCCGATTGTCGGTCATGCATATGCCACCGGTTCTCGTGCTGGAGCCTAGTGTTTGAAATGTTCACCGGAGCTGCTGGGTGTCCCAGATTCAGTATTGAGTTCTAAGCTAGACAAACGCGTTGCGCCAACTCTTCTCCGGAAATTCCCGATTTGTGCCTTCAAATATATTCGTTGTGTGTTCTCTGAGAATGTGTTTTATGTCGGCGTATTCGTGTTTGCAGAGGCTACACAGCTGGCGTCCGGGAAGTGTCTGAGGTAGCTGCAAATCAGGAGAACTGGATCTTAAAATGCCTTTGCTTGTAGATGTATCTGCTTTACATCTCGTGGTTTATCTACAGCTTCTTGTGAGGTTGTGCCTCTTCTGGCTATCTAGCTTCTTCTGTGTTCATCTCTTTGTTTCTTGTAATATGTTAGGATAACCCCGCCACGGTGGTCTATAGTGACTAAAGCACTCGGCTGCTGACCCGCAGGTCGCGGGATCAAATCCCGGCTGCGGCGCCTGCATTGCCGGGGGAGGCGAAAAAGCTGTAGGCTCGTGTGCTCAGATTGGGGTGCACGCTAAAGAACCCCAGGTGGTCGAAATTTCCGGAGCCCTCCACTACGGCGCCTCTCATAATGGTATGGTGGTTTTGGGACGTTAAACCCCAGATAGTAGTAATGTGTCCGGGATAAGCCATGGAATGTGGACAGTCGGTCTTTATCGCCATGGGCCATTGTTATCCCCGCGAAATCGGTTGTTTATCATCACGGATTGTAAGATCGCGCGTGGCAAGTAGGGTAGGCTGAGAATGATCACGACTTTATTATCTGTTCACTTCATACGGCCAGGCGCTGGTGTTTCCCTTTCGTGTTTTTGCTGACTTCCAATTGCATAATCTCGCTTGACCCGGCGATGTGCTGCTTCACCGCACTTCACCCATCCACCTATGATCCGAACGCGAGTGCTTTATTCACTCGGCTACCCAGCTACACTAGCAAAATATTTCTTAGCCTTATATATATATATATATATATATATATATATATATATATATATATATATATATATATATATATATATATATACAACTTGCCGCCTGTTGAGACCGAACCCCCCACCTTCACAACACGGGCGATGCTCTACCCAGTGAGCTATTTGTAATAAAACTGCAACACCCCTCCACGCTTTCCTTGGCTTCGATTTGGGTCTGCTTCGTACGGCTATATCTAAACGAAGAAAATGGGACCATAAAGAATTCCACGTCATCATGCTCCTCTAGCATTTCACAATTTTTTTGCTGTAAGCGCAAAGAATAATGAAAAAAGAAAAATACAAAAATGTGACAAATTAACTTTTGCAAAGTTCCGGGTTATTGGACACTGTTATAGGATGACCTAGTGTTAGTCATTACTGGGACTGTCGAAATGTACGTGTTGAACAGCTTGTAGCGGCAAGAGAAGAGAGACGTGAGACGGCGTCGAAGGCGGCCGACGGGGCCGTGCTGATCTCGCCACTTTATTCCACGCCTGAAGCGGAGCCGCGGTGGCTGTCCACGTCCGATACGCCAAGTGCGCTAGCTTGTTTAATCCTCGCGCAGCTCGAGCTAGCATCAGCTGCGCGAGAGGCGCGGCGCGGTGATTGAGAAATGATGATGGTGATATTGGCACTACAGGGCTCCCCCCCCCCCCCCCTAGCGCTTTGCGCGATTTGAAGGCATATGAAAAAAAAAAGATAGTGACAAAAGCTATATACATGAACGACAATCCATAAAGTGTTCATTTGGAAAGTCCAGGTTGTCAACGTTGATGGGCCATCGGTAAGCAGCGGGTCTCTGGCGGGCGACATTGGGAATGGCGCAGCGGACGAGGGTGGCTACGCAGGCACGCTGTTGGAAGGAGCGGGCGAGGGTCGTGATGAAGGGGCACTTTTGTTGATAGCGAGTACCAACGACAAGGCGAAAAATGGTCAAGGGCCGAGAACACACACGGGTCGTTTCGGTGCGGTCGATTGTCGCGCGCACTCGGACACTGATGCTTAAAAGATGGACTGCAGCATGAGTGTAGTACGGCCAGTCCAGAAGGTCTAGTGTTACTTCTTTGTTGTAGCTGGTGGGAACGTCGATGGGGAGTGCGGTCAACCCTGGTAGTGTGTTTACCGTGCTGGTACCGTCGCTTCCGGTGGCACATTACCGGCTGCGGCGGCCGCCTGGTCGGCCGAGTAGGGTGCAGATAAGTTGGAAACGGTGCGCTTTGGACCGATGAAGTGCGACATGGTTTACAGTGATAACGAGCCGTCTCAGAGGGCACTGATAGATTGCTTTTTCCGACCTTTGACGATGTGTAACGCGCAGGCGTACGCCGATGAGTCGTCGCGTTGTTCGAGCTAGAACCAACGTTTGGTGATGCGAGATCGAGCGGCGGGTATGTGGCGTCACAGTTGTCATGGGCCGTCGACGGCGTTGAAATGCTCAAGCACGCGTACGTAGTGGTAGGCGGATGGTTTAACTGCGCATCTGTTGGGGCATGCACGGTGTGCTCCTTTTGTGGTGAGCCAGGCGTGCGGCCCTCGGGATTTCCTGACATGGTCACAGCATCATGCACGTTCAGCCGTGCATGCTCAGGGGCTTGAACTTCTGTAGGACACATCGAGGATGATGTTAGTAGGTGCTGGCAGTCCACGCGGTTTTGAGCAGCAGGCACCGGTGTGCAGGGGAAACTGATGGCGTGCAGTGTCACAGCGGGCTCTGGGTCCATAGTGTGAGTGGTGTCGCGGGCCTCCACAGGTGCCGGGACAGACGGGGAGTCTGCAGGAAGGTCAGCTGGCCCAGCTGAGGTCGTCGAATCGCCCGGGACAGACAGTTCAGCCGACCAAGTCTCTGCAGCGAATGCGACGATGCACGGGGCAGCGGCCGGTGTCGAATCTATGTGGCCAGTTGCCGGCAGGGGAATGGTCTGGACTGGGTGTGGGGGGAGAGGCGTCCTGGAAGGTGATGAGTCAGGTGCATTTGTGTCATTTTTGAGAGGAGGAGCATGTTTAAGGCCGTAAAACTTGAGCATGGCATCTCGCAAGTGATCGTACGGGCGAGGGCTCCAGGAGAAGTATGTGAGGTGGTGTTTGAGGTCATGTGGAAGATGGTATTCCAATACCTCGTACATGAGCTCTTGGATCCAGATGCCGTTGTGATAAAAGGCCGCCGCAAACTCCTCGAACCACGACTCTAGGCGAGAGGTCCGGAACGGGGGCAGTAGCGGGTCGAATTGAGGCTGCCAGGTTTGTGCTGACTGGAACATGGCCGCGTAGCTCGGTGGCGAAAGGTCACCTGTGCCAGACTCCGATGTGGGTGGCAAGGTGGTCGTCATGGAGTCTGGTGGGGCCACGGTGTCGCGTGCCGTCGCTTTCGTGGAAAACATGGAGGTAGCAAGCATGTTAGAAGGACCATCAGCCGAGGACTTCGAAAAAACGCACTTCGTGGTGGACAGGTTGTCGGCAGCAGGAACGACTTCAAGAACCTCGTCGGATATGTGACCGGGTGCGAGACTCACTGCGCTAGTGGCCGGACCCAAGGTGGAGGGAGACGTTGTCGGGGAAGTTAGGTTGCGGTCAGATGGGAGCTTCGGGCCGGAGGGTCCAGCACGCTGCGACGCAGGGAAAACCTGAGAGTCGCGGGTAAACGGCAGCGGGTGGTAGGTGAGGCCATAGCTGGCAAGCACCGCAGAGAAGAGGTCATCGTAAGGCTGCTGGCTGGAGGTTGAAGTGGCAGAGAGATGACGCAACTCTACCGGAAGGGCGTCATGAAGAATGCCGTGCATCAGCGGCTGGTCCGTGACGCCATTCAACGCAAGAACGGCGTCGAGCTGCATGAACCATACCATAGGTAGATTGGAACGGCGGCACTGGCGGGCAGAGTTGCGGGAACATGGCAGCGGGCCGTTCGGCGAAGGGCGTGTTCTCCGGGTCACCAATGTAGCGAGAGAGGAAGACGGGACGGCGGCCAACGTGGTCGTGTCTTCTCTCGTTACTTTATTCCACGCCTGAAGCGGAGCCGCGGTGGCTGTCCACTTCCGATACGCCAAGTGCGCTAGCTTGTTCTAATCCTCGCGCAGCTCGAGTTAGCATCAGCTGCGCGAGAGGCGCGGCGCGGTGATTGAGAAATGATGATGGTGATGATGGCACTACAAGCTTTCGTTACGACGTTGTACTTGTGCTTAACCGGATACGACTACAATGGATTCAGTACTTTCGAAGTACAGTGCCAAGTACAATAACCAACAAAGAACGTCTGATGTAGTTCCCGCCCTGCGATAACTTTTTGATACGAACGCTCAATGACTTGCTCAGCCTATTGTTAACAATGACGCAGAGTGTTGCCCATGCTCCTTGTCCAAGACCATTTCGCATCGTTGAATTTTTTCGCCTCTGAGTTACAAAATTACCTCTAAAAACTGCTGTGCTTAACCTGATCGATTTGCTTGGGCTGTTTCCAGCACGCACGACGTTTATCTTTACAAGAAGCGCATTCTATTCGTGTTAAGCTAACTTTTCTTTAAATAAACTCACTGGCATATGATCATGATTCATAGTTAATGCATGGAAACTTACTTCACACGTTGTGACAGCACGTGCACTTAATTATAAACAATGAGTCAGAAGGTTTTCTTGAATAATTGTTTTACAATGCAGTTTAATTGTATGCAATGTAGGTGATCACGCTAATAGTTTTGTAGGGATCTATTTATTGCCTTCAGCGTTTGACATGTCGCTCTAACCATACACACTATACGAAATTGAATAAAGAAAGAAAAAGAAAAGAAAGGTGGTGTTTCGCACTGTAGTATAGCTGTTTTCGTCACACACATGGGCTGCCATGTCCTCAGTCACTGCCACTGATGTGTCGATGAATTTTCGTAAAATAGTATCGTCGAAAAATACAAATCAGACGTGCGCTGCTAAGGTATTCTTCGTTTTTATTTTGACACAGACTTGCCATTTTAAGGCATCATGATTTTGTGTGTACATCATGCATAATATAGTGCAACACACACACACACACACACACACACGAGATTCGGTCCCTAAATAAAACACTTATTAGCTTGCAGTAAAGCATTCTCAAATTACGAAGGCGCGTAATATGTAAGCTCGATATAACAGCAGCCAGCATTCAATAGTACATCGGCACATCATTCGCCCGCGTTCGCACTGCTGCAGGATACAGCACGCATAACACGGAGGTTGCGTTAGCAAACCTTTTCATTCGAAGCCCGCTAGTTCGCAATGCATGAGCTTATTGTAAACCGTAACGGTGAACTCCCTCGCATACGCGACGGGATTGCTCAACGTGAATTGTGCTACCCTTTTCATATCCGTTTCGCAATCACGTTCTCGCAGGTGCATTCTAGTTTCTCGTCGTTTTTCTCGTCTACATCCAACCGTGCATACTCGAGCCCCGTAAGCGTACACGTCCTTGGTTAACATTCAACCGACCCAATGAGAGAGAAAAACAAAAAACAAAAGGAAAATCAAGAACAAAACTGTAGTATCGCGTGCTGGCATCGGCCCTGAGCGACGACTGCACGCACGCTGCGGAATGGTTCGCGACCCTTTGTGACTGCGTGGGGCTTCTGCTGCTGCTGCTGTTTTCGGCCCTACGGCAGCGACAATATTGCACTGTTCGTGCGACGCCAAATAAACCCACGCGTGCGCCGCCGCTCTCCCCGGCAGGCACCCTCGCCCGCGCCCTGAGTGGCAGGACTGATGTCCTAATGCGTGGCGCCTCCTTCAGGTTTATTTCGCAGTACGTGCGGTACATACATACATACATACATACATACATACATACATACATACATACATACATACATACATACATACATACATACATACATACATACATACATACATACATACATACATACATGCATGCATGCATGCATGCATACATACATACATACATACATACATACATACATACATACATACATACATACATACATACATACATACATGCATGCATGCATGCATGCATGCATGCATACATACATACATACATACATACATACATACATACATACATACATACATACATACATACATACATACATACATACATACATACATACATACATACATACATACATACATACATACATACATACATACATACATACATACATGACCCGCCCTGGTGTAGTGGCTAGGGCACTCGGCTGCTGGGCCGCAGGTCACGGGTTCGAATCCCGGCCGCGTTTTCGATACAGGGGAAAATACTTGAGGCCCATGTGCTCACTTTGATTTATAACCTATGTGGTCGAAATTTCCAGAGCCCTCCACTACGACGTCTCTCATAATCATATCATTGTTTTGTGACGTTAAGCCCCAATAATTACTATTACATGAATACTTATGCTTTCATACATACGCATATGCATCGCATGAATAAATAAACCTCGTCGATAAGCCTCATCGCATTACAAAGTATCTAACGCTTCTGCAATACTGTTGGTTTCACGCAACACTTTAAGGGGCGAATTCGTGACCTCTCGTCTGCTTCAGGCGAAGGTTTCACACACGCACAGAAAGAGAGAGAGAGAGAGAGCTTGAGGTTAAGAAGAATGGAGAAGTCGTTCGAGAGTGTGGCTCTGCAGCCATCCTCAGTAATCCATGCTCAGGTGAGAGCATCGAGAGATGACGTGGCAAGGCGGACAGCTGATGTCGAGATGTTATTCAATGAGTGTTGTCGAGGGCTCTATTGTGCACTGCGCATGCAATCGATGTACAGACTTAGTAAACTTCCAATGCCACGCGTGCAAATTAGCTTACGGCAGCAGCCAGCCACACCCTGGACTAGCAAGTTAAGCGACAAGAATAAACGGCGATGTCCGTTCAAAATAGTTGTCAACTCAGCGTTCAGTGCTCCGTGTAGGAGCAGTATGCGGGTGATTTAAAACACCTGTTATGACGCGAGCCCATCCAGACACTTGTCTTGTGCGATTGACAATTCAGGCCATCTGCTGACCCCCCGTGTCTTGTACGTGTACACGCGTTTTGGGTGTTTGTCAACGGCTGTACAGCATACAGCTGTAGGCTCTTCTTGGTGTACAAATATAGAAGACGTATTGAGGCTGTGGCATGTGTGCGAGATTGCGTATAAGAAAGCTTCACGCGAAATAAGCTCGTCAATCGGGTTTTTAAAATAAGGTACTGCAAACGTGGAAGATTGCTTTCGAAGCGAATTTGGAGGAATATGATTGTATTTAAAAGGTCATTTTAAGATTGAGGATTATTTTTATTGCTTTTTTTATTGGAAGGTGTTCTTTTCAATGCGGCTTATTGGGAAGATGCGAAGTGCTATATATCGAGCTTTTTCGCCTTTCTTTCCTTCTTCTCATATTGCACGCACATCAAGCTAGCTCGAATGTACGTGACAATTATACTTCCCCATCGTGCTAGCCACGGAACGTAACATACGCCTTTTTAGCTAAGCCGAACTGTAGCGATTAGTAACCGCATTTCAACGGTTGAACTTGCCTTGCTCTTCGTTACGTCAGTTACTTCTCTTTATCTACAGTTAATAGTACAACGACAAAGATCCGATCACGAAACACGACACATAACTCGTACAGGATGTCACAGACAATTTGTGCTGGGTACCTAAATATGGCGGCCATCATGACTTTCTATCTCATTAAAGATTGTCAGTGCAGGGTAAGACAAAGAGTCGTTCACCACTCGCGTTCTTTCGTGCTCTGCCCGCTCTCTTTTGTACGTCAGCTGCGCCAAGGGGGAACGCAACGAATCAGAGGTGACACCGCCACTAATCCGATGTCATCGTTTCTTGCTCCACGCGTTCAAGCAAGCGTTTACGCAGCGTCTTAACCGGCTGGTACCTGAAGATGGTGACCACAGTGACGTCAGTGCAAGTTCTTTTCACCAGTGCGTTCGGCCAGTGATTAATCCCCTTGATCGGTGCCATTATACGCAGGTGAAATCGCGATGGCCACTATGGGCCCCCTCCGGCACGGCTAGGGTGTCAACCCTGAGGAAACACCCATAATTAAGGCGAATGCATTATGTATATGTTTCACGAGTCAAGAGAATTCACGAGATTTTGTGAGATCCGATGATACCCTTGCGAGATCTGCGGAGGCACTGCGATGATGATGACGTCATCTGACGAAATCATCACGTGGCATCGTCGCGTCGTCAAAACTGGACCGATGCCTGCGCTGCAGTGCATTGAGTGAGCCGCCCATTGTATGAAAAACAGTCTATAGAATTTTTTTTCCCACCGTTCTGGCTTGCCACGTATATGACTCCCTTTTAAGAGGCCTGGTAACTTTCTTTTGGAGGCCAGTATACTCTCTTTTGGGAGTCGTGCTATCCACAAGTAAGAACTCTGAAAAAAGAGTCACACATCCTTCCTTTTGCGTAGATCTTGAGGGTAAACTGGGAATATGATTCAGTTGACTGAGAACGCTAAAATACTTTAATGAACCCTCAGTAAGAGCACACGCTTTCTCTTGTCTTTGTTCCTAACCTAAAGGCGCTATCAGTTTTTCTTACCGGGCGCGATATCGGATGTTTGCCCTGTGGAAGCCTTTGATAGCTGCCCACGCGTGGCCTATAAAGGAACTCTCGAAGGCGCCGGAAAGGGTGGGTTACAAAAGGCGCGTCGCCTTCCTGGCTATATCCGGTGACAAATGTGTGCAGCGGATCAAACGGGACTCGCGAAGGACACACGCCGTATACATAGCCTCACTCCGCATTAATCCAACGCATTGATCGCGACACCACACACAATCATCGTACGGAAACTTGCGTCTTCGTAGTGCACATTTCCCTACGACCTTCTTCGCTGCCATTTCATGCAGATTCATCTTCCACCCCATCCCAACCAATCTCTTTCTTTACCTACAACTTGGCGTCATCTGCACTGATCACAATTCTCAGCGTGCACTGTATGCAGGGTCAACGATACAACTTAGAATCATATCTGAATGTGGTCCAACGTTGTATCATTAATCAAACAACATGTTTTACCGATGGCCAAAAAACACGCCAATGACGTCTGGAAGCTGAACAAAGAGCGCTGCGCCCTCGCGGAGCATTGTGAGACGTTTGACAACCAGATAAATTTCAACGCAACGAACATCTTGCAAAGCGAGACTAACTGGATGAGAAGGCTATATACTACTCGAGTCGTGGCATATACAGCGAACGCCCCAAACATCAACCGTTCTCTGGAACCCTTCCCCCGGTATGCAGACGGACTACACTCTGCGGCAAAACGAGGGCGGGGGGAGGGGTGTTAACCACCCTGCGGGACCATTCAAGACTCCCGTATACAACGTCGCCACAGTCCCCAATTAAGTCGGTCCCGGAAGTAAACGTCGGGTTCTTACATATTTTCACATACTTTACTTTGGTTGGAGTTGAAGTAGTTTTCCCAGTTTACCTACCCCACCAGACAGAAATCTGTCGAATGTTTACATTCAAGACATGTCTGGGTATCTACTGACATGTTCGAAAATGTAAAGCAGGCTCTAAAATTGATTGATTGATATGTGGGGTTTAACGTCCCAAAACCACTATATGATTATGAGAGACGCCGTAGTGGAGGGCTCCGGAAATTTTTAGACCACCTGGGGTTCTTTAACGTGCACCCAAATCTGAGCACACGGGCCTACAACATTTCCGCCTCCATCGGAAATGCAGCCGCCGCAGCCGGGATTCGAACCCGCGCCCTGCGGGTCAGCAGCCGAGTACCTTAGCCACTAGACCACCGCGGCGGGGCAAGCAGGCTCTAAAATAACATTGCAATTGACTTTCCCCTCGCTAATAATAGTACCATTCGTTACAACTTAGCCCACCTCAGAATTACGAGTTTTCGCCTTACCAGTGTAAGTTCTAAACTAATCGGGTAATGAAAATTGGTCATTTACATATAAACTGTTGCCTTTGCCATTATTGTGGATACGAGCATATGTTATAAAATTGGCCAGTAACGTTTCACTCTGAGAACCAGTGCGACACACGTCCTCACTGTCTTAAATACGCACGTGTACTCGGAATCACAAAAATGAACGACCATAATTGACTGGCGACTGCATTATTCTTTTAAGTGTTCTTTTTTAGACGTCTCGTTTTATCGTTATTTTCATACAGCGCGTTTTACACGCTTAACTTGCAGCCGATGATCTCATAGCCACTGAGCGCAGCGGTACCCTGAGTTGTCACTAACATATGATGCGTATGGAAAAAAAGTGAACATAGACAAAAGAACGCACATCTAAATACAACGAAGCTTTAGCTGTTAATTAAATAAAGTACGCATAACGGAATACGGTTTTCTGTAGTTCGCAGCAATAAACGATGAGTATACACAAATGTCAGAATGATAAATATTGTTAAACAGGTGTGGTGATATAGCAAACGAACGAAATTATATAAGCAAAGAAAATGTGGTCATCGGAGCTATTAACATAAAAACTTAAAGGCAAGACATGGCATAATCAACTAAATAAACTTAAATAAGAGGGAAAAGCGTTAGTAAATATTTGATTGCGTAAAAGTACGGCGGATATTTTGCAATACCACGTAAATCATATCATAGCGCTGTATAGCAGTGAATCGTTTGTCGCGTACTGTGTAGGCGGGATGTACGTGTGGCAGATCGATGCTCTCTTTCGCCATTGGCTCGTTCAGCGGCTCGTTAACCTTTGTTGACTCGTGCGATCTGGTGCAATCTGGTTTACACGTCGCGCCGCTCGCTCTCTGAAAGGCGGCATCGACGAAACGCGAGCCGACGACCCCGATCGCTATCGAAACACCGCGGCACACACACTCGCATGCTTCACTATAAGGTACAAGCACGATTCGTTCGGGGTGCGAATGCCAACGAGTGCACGTACTCAGAAAAAAAAAAAAGAAAGCACGTAAGAATGATGATGATGATGATGATGATGATGATGATGATGATGATGATGATGATGATGATGATGATGATGTGAAACAGCCTTTCTGTATCGCATGCGACCGAAAATAATCTGTACAGAATAAAGAAATAAAAAATAAAAACTCAAGGCTTCCCAAACGTACCCAAAAAAGAGACCTTAACAGGACGGGGGAGGGGGGGGGGCTGAAAATCGGACAGCCCCCTTCCCTTCCCTGAAACTTCAGGGTTTTTTAATGAATGTACTATTAGAAATTGGATAATGAAAATATTCATATCTGGGGTTTTACGACCCAAAACCACGATATGATTATGCGAGACGCCGTGGATGGCTCCGGAAATTTCGACCACCAGGTGTCCTTAAACGTGCACTGTCATCGCACAGTACACGGGCCTCCATTTGAAATGCGACCGCCGGGATCGAACCAGCGACCTTCAGGCCAGCAGCCGACCACTCTACAACCGCCACACCACCATGACGGACTGGCACGCTCTCCTTGCCGGTCATGTCGCGGCAGTCGAACAAGGACTGCATATGCTGGATGCACCCCTCTGCAAACAGTTCTGCGGCCTCCCTGGATATAACGAACACTGATGTAGAAGATTATCGGTTGTAGCAATCTAAATACGAACATTGGCTCTTCACGCTTTATTTTAGTGACACTTCCTTTTTTTATGATACAACCAAAAATGTGAGAGCCACCATGATATCGTGGTGGCTGTCGCATTTCGCTGTTATGGTATAACGATGTTTGTTTGGTTCACGCGAAAATCAAGGCTGAAATGGTATAGCATATAAAGCAAATGAAATAGCGAGAGACTAATATCACAACCACTTTTTTTTTTTTCAAGCGTTTGTTATAGTTGCGGAAATTTTGGTTAAACAGTGCAACAAAAGCGCATTTGGCCGGTCACACGACCGCATCTGAACTGAAATTTTAAATCTCCAGAGGAGGTAGGTAACGATTACATCGTTTATAGTGGGTTTGAAGCCTGGAATACAACCCGTTTTTGCACCGGGGAGTTTGGCTTGAGCAAGATCGGTGATTTGACGTGGCGATTTCTACATAAACTGTTATAACGAATGTCGGTTATGACGAACTTATTTGTTCATCACTGCATCGTTTCAACGGCCTTCGACTGGATACACAGCCGACAACTCTGACGATTGGTCCCGGAATCCAACTCTTATTCGAATCAGGCTGCCAGATTGCTCTGAGGACATGTAATCCGCTGTCTTGTTCAACGCATAATAAACTTGTGCCGGGTTTTAATTAAGGGCATAATTCTAATTCGGCGTTATTTTCTCTTGTCGTCTCCTGGCTGTGAGCCGATAACCGAAAGCCTGTCGCAAGGTCTTTTTTTGTAAACCAACGAGAGGCTAACGTTATCGCGTATACATTAACGAATGGTTAGTGATAATCGGTCGATCGGTCACTGGGTTGGTTGATTTAGTTTCACTGAGCAAGAAGTATTTTTCATGCTGAGCGGTTTAGCTGCCCAGGCAATCCGACCGCCATTCATCTTCTTTGACAGTTCTTAAATCTTCTACCGCGTATCTATAACTTCGGTGTCGTGTAGACATTCGTGATTCTTGTCCTTTGGGTCCATCAGGATTTCTTCGCCCACCCACAACGCTGCTCCCGTCACTGCATGCGGGGAGTTCAATTTTGACAAAACAAACTGCACGCCACGGTTTAGTGACGTGCGTATCAGTGATGTGCGGCGGTCACCGGCGTATTCCGCCAGCGTCGAGCAGCGTTACACCATGTGGCGTCATAGATGAACATCTGTGATGTTCATTGCGTCGTTATGAAAGCAGATGGCAAACACTGCAACCGCAGCTGATGCTGCCCTTACATGGCACCTGCATATAGAAGCTTTTTCCGAAGCCTTCTTGAGCACTGCAGTTTGCGCCCTTTCGGACTGGGGTGGTTGTGCATAGTTCTATATGAGCTTCATGGCGTACGCGACCGGCATGTAGCCTTAATCATGGCATGACCCAAGGAGGTTTAAAAAAAAAACTTTTTTTAAACCTCCTTGGCATGACCTAATAAATGTGCTTGTAATACGTTCATCTATCTCCTTCTACGCCAATTTCTGTATATGTATGACAATTTAGAGAGGCGACAGCGAGAGTACCCGGACAGGCGGCTAGACATGTGGATAGAACGGTCAAATGGAATTTGGTTCGTTAAGTAATCAAATGCGACGACCTACTAGTTCCGGCTTACAAACAAGGTTTTTGAAATCAACAGTTTAAAAGTTGATTGTGTGCTTTTTGTCAATTAGCCAATTTAGCGTCACTCTAGCTTTGGCAACGGATTTCCGCTTCGACGTAGAGTTCTAGTGCGAAGATGACAGGAGCGCGACTGTCGTTGCGTTTTTATATATAAAAAATGTGTATTGCTTAAAAAGCACCCTGTTATTTAATTCGCATCACGTCAAATAAATGTAGTGGAAAGAATCTAAACAGATTAAAAAACAATATTTGAGTTGTAATTAAGGTTTGAATCTGGTCTATATAGTACAGTTTATTTTTCTTCCTGTGAGATATTTAGTGTAACACGTTTTAAAAATGCCAAAATAGTGATTTGCATTGTTACAGTAATAAGAGGAGGTAAGATGACATAATTCTGGAAAGATAAACACCACCACATTTCCCTTGGCACCCGAAAGACTGCTGGCGACGAAGCTGCCGCTAAGTTTACGTGCTAGCCAGCTACGTTACACCAAGGATTTTCATGCCGTTTACTAGCACTTAGTAATCGTTTTATCACCGAAGATCGACAAGAACGAGCGAGTTGACTCGCAAGGCTTCAATAGATTGTACTTATATGTAATGATCGAAACACGAGAGAAAGGTAAATATATAACTTAATATGTGGAGTTTAACGTCCCAAAACAACCATATGATTATGAGAGACGCCGTAATGTGGAGGGCTCCGAAAATTTTGGCCTCCTGGGGTTCTCTAACTTGCACCCAAATCTGAGCACACGGGCCTACAGCATTTTCGCCTCCATCGAAAATGCAGCCGCCGCAGCAGGGATTCGATCCTGTGACCTGCTGGTCAGCAGCCGAGTACCTTAACCACTAGACCACTGCGGCGGTGCGGTAAATGTAACATTAACACTAGTCAATGAACGTCAAACGAGAAGTTTGTCAACCTCGTCGCCCATAGCCGTCGGCCGGACCTTCTTGAGACACAGTATCAGCAAGGGCTTGACCGATGATGTACTGCTGGGCATCGGGGTTTGGGCTGTGGAGCACAACCTCCCAGGGTTCTAGAGTGTGCGAGCTGTCACACTGAGTCGGACATGTCCAGACCATGTGGACGAAATTCGCTGTTACCACCACAAATTTTGCACTTTAAACATATTACTCTTGTGTGCAATGGATGGACGGAAAAAACTTTATTTCGTCAGAATGCAGCTGCGAACGATTAGATGTTATACGATCATCAACCCAAGGTTGCCGGGGACTACTACCCTTGTCTGAACGACTGGCTCTGAGCTGGCAAACACAGGCTCCCACTGCTCGAAAGAAAATCAGGCATGCATAATATCCGCCGGTAACGGCACCATGACACTTTCCCACAGTATATGGTCATAGATGATGCCCTTGCCTGCATGGTAACATATGCATTGAGGTTTAATCTTTTCCGGGTATATGTGCACTCCAACACAGATGGGCTGAGAATAGGTCGCGTCTGAAGTTTTCTCCGGATGCATTTCTGCGCCTTGGTCAACCAGGTTGGACAAAGCCTTCGCATGTAGTTTATAACGATTTATTATGTCGTAAAAGGACACCAGGCTCTACCTTCTGCTGATTTTCCCGAAACGGGTGGCTCACAACCTCGAACAATACTCATGCGAGCCGCCTAGTGCCTTGGATTTCCAAGTGTGGTACTCGGACAGTTTCTACCTCCAGAACGTCCGTTGTGGCTCGCCAGATTTCAGATGTCTGTTTGCGAATCGCTATGAATTAGGTCAGATTGAAAATTACAGTTATAGTTTGCGTTATCGTCGCTTCCCAAGCAGCATTTCAGCCTTCCTGCCTAATATTAGACTCGGCGTTACCTTAAACAGGGCGTTGAAAAACACCGTCTGAGGTTTCCTGCGTGTAACTAACCATTCTGTTCAATTACGTGAACCGTGTAGATAAAATCATCACGGACTACGGACTTGGATGGTGTAAGGAGGCTGACTCGGTCACCCGAAATGTCTTACCCCAGAACCTCCCAACTCATCGAAACAAGAAGAAACAAAAGTTTTTTGAGATTTGTGGCTTTCATTGACATTGGGGCTGTGGTATCAAATACCTACATTTAAAACATCAAAATTTCATATTTCCCTTACCCATTGTCGCAAAAGAAACAAATACACAGTTATGAAAGGACCGCTTCAGATTAGAATCATGTAGGGCAAACATTCCATAAAACATTTCTAATAAAACTGGTATGGGTTATGTTTACCTTCTGTCATAAGATAACACATCCAGAGCTTCCAGACGTAGCAAAAAACTAAATCGTACTCGCGTACCTTGAACCGTGCTGCTTTCACGTGATCGGCTTTCAGTTTCGTTATCAACAACGTCCGCCGCTTTCCTTTGAAGCACCGTTTGCTTTGTCTGAAGTACGCCACTTCAGAGTAGAAAATATCAAGAATAAATCATGTCGCCATAAGAAAGGGTTGATAGCGGAACAACAAAGCCCGACGTGCCGACTTGCAGTGAGCGTCCGAAGGACTTTCACATTAGTTTCAAGATAAGAAAAAAGAATGACAACAAGGCTACTCGCCGAATGAACCGAAGTAATCTAGAACAATCGAGCGAAACCTCGGAAGCTCCTAACGATACCATTCACGACTGTTTGTTCGTGGACTCAATAAATATTATATCAGCAGGAACCCATTTCCCCGTTCCGCCAGTTTTCTTTCTCTCTTTTTTCCTCTTGACGTCGGTTGTGTCAGTTACGATCATAAATGGTTAGAGCGTACTATTGCAACTCTCATTACTTTATCTCTTTATATTTTTCTGCAGGAAAGGGTCGTCCCGCGTGGCAGAGAAAGCCGGCATCCCGATCCAAGGTTCTCCCGGGGTCTACAGGCGGCGCGAGTCGGCTGCTATCGCCCTCTCGAATAACCATGTGCAGCGAGTTCGAGATCAGGCCGCTAGGCGGGGAAGCATCGTTCCCGATCTTCTCGCTGTCAAAATGGCGGAGGCGGGCTGTACGTCGAGTTCGTGGCCCAACCTGAAAGAGGATTACGAGCTCGGCGAAGTGATCGGTGAGTGTCGTCCCTTCGTTAAATGGTTCAGAAGGGCTAGCTATAACACCCTTTACTCGAATAGTTGTGAGCGCGGCGTTAGTTCTGCGTTTGTTTACCTCCGCGACGCGGTCTCTCGTTCGTCGCTTCGCAGCCGGCAAACTTGAACGGCTCCTGTGCGGTGCGGCATGAGTCTGCAACGTCGGCGCTGAGTAATACAGTCTTCGTTTCGGGCGCTCGCGCAATAACCTGACCGAGATGTTAAGGCGCCGACGTCTTTCGCGCTGGCACCGGTGATACGGACGTCGGCGGGGTTTTCTGTGAAGCGGCATCGCCAACCAGTTGGACCGTTCTTTGGGACGGATTTTCTGAGACGCCGGTCGACCGCCGCTACGTCGTCTGCTGTCGCCCATAGAACAGCGAAGCAGCGTGAATCGCTTTAGAGCTAAAGGTTTCCGTCTGCGCATCTTTCATTGGCCGCTCATGTCGAAATGCCTTCACGCACGTCGGCGCTACACCATTCATACATAGCCGCATCCTTCGGGCTTTTGGCCTTTCCTATAACATTCCTCAAGGCAGCTTCGCCGCCAAACCGGCTGTTTAATATCAATGCTCAGCACTTATACAACAGAATTATCGTCGTATTTTGGTGTTGCTGTCGTAACGACGGGGTAACTTTCATTTTCTACATGCTAGCACTTTTGTTGTAGGCCGGCGACTCTGTCGAGCCTGCGCGGGAGTCGTGCCGTAGCTTACCTTGACGAAAAAATTGTTCACGTTCCGCTTCTACACGGGGCGGCTGGCTTTTTCATGCACGCACGCCGCATTGTTTACATACCCGGACGTATTTCTGATTCCGTCGATCTCGGCGCTTACTTTGTGTCGCTTGTGTACGCTATGGCTGCGTCGGTCTGGTGTTGCTATTTTTATGTGCGCTGCGAACGCTATGCTGAGCTGTTTCCTTCGGAAAATGAGAAGCTGTCTTGCACTTTCGCTTTTTTTTTTTTCGCGGGTGCTTAAGCTCTTACCTTAGGGAGCAGTTGTCCTGCAGGCAAAGCCGTCAGTGGCAGCGAAAAACTGTGCGAAACCATGGACCGAACCGTTAATTTGCCCAGCGTACCCTGGAATCCCGCTGTCTGTGAGCTAAACAAATCAGAAAAAAAGGAAACTCGAACGTGAAGCATTTTTATGTGTCCAGAAATGTTTTTTCTTTCGTATTATCTTTTTTGTTCAGATAAGGTCGAGCGCGGAACGAGTGTTATCGGATTGCGATTCGTTTGCGCTTATCTCCAGCCAAGTTATGAGCACTAGGTCATTGCCATGGGCCTTCTGAGTCATTATCCGATAGTTTCTGTCTTTAAGCGTTCGTACGAAAGGCATCACATCCGCGTTCACTGCTGCAGCACGGGGCGAAAATACGGGAGGGAACAGTTAGCACGCTCAATGCTTTGATATGTGTCCTTATTGGTCATAGCTATCCTGTATGGTTCCTCGCTGCTTCATATAACCTAAAGTGTACGAGGCAAAGCTAATTTTGCGTGCAGCATATTGCCTCTTTGAGAGTTTGCTTTTCTCTGAGACAGCTGTGCGTGCGTTAAATGTAATGCCTGTTTTCACATGTTGTCATTTATGCAGCCTACTCGCTGGTGTTGGGGGAAAAATACATCTGTCGTATTTACGAATTTCGAAACAAGTGCGTGTGCGAAAACGGACAGCTGCGACACAAATGCATATTGCACGCAATTGGACATTATAAAGCTGTTCTAGACTGTTGCCAGGCCTGCATGACGAATTTATGATCCAACGTTTCACGTTTTTCATTGTTTATCGCATTGCTGTGAGAATCATGCTATTTTGTTATTTTATTGTAGCTGTTAGCATTGTGACATTGCACTGTGTGCTGTTTGCTTGTGTCATTTTTCAGGTATCCAGTGATCATTTCGCCATGTGTGTGGGGTCGGTTGCATGTGTGTCTTATTTGCACGGCTTTACCAGTATGTTTTCATTCACTGCAGCATCGCATGTAATGTTGCCCACATAGGTGTGCCGTGTACAGGTATCCAAATGCTGGCAGCCAGATTGTGTGGCTGGACAGCTCAGCAAAAAGAAAACCCAGAAGTCACAGTGATATAGAACGAGCTGTGCCACTAACTCTGTCCACGATATGTCTCAGTTGGCCATACAGGTTTGCACTTTACGCTGTGCTGCGCAAAAGCCACGCACTCTGCCGTTATCATGAATGTGAATGTATTGAAAGAGTTTCTGCACTGGACTTGTGTGTTCTGTGTTTGTGGACTTTTCTGTGTCACTATTCTTGGTAACGTCTTAAATCACCAATAGCAACTGGCTCTGTAAAGTGCGTGCAACTCGAGAAAGTGAAATTTAAAAGTCTCTCAGTGGATTTCATATTCCTTCTCAAATAACGAATTAAAAGTCACTTTCTGTGCAAACTTAGATGCTGATGATATAAACTTATCTCATTTCATTTAATGAGTAGTGTTCTGTGCACATGAGCACTTCATCTTGAGGGTTGAACAAGCACAACCAAGATTATGGAATATTTCTAAAGGTACATCGTTTTGGAGGGTCTCAAAAAAATGCCAACATCTGACCTGTGTATATTGAATCATGCAATATCCAAGCAGCATTTCGTTTGGGAGGGTTGTCAAGAAATTGTGTTGTGCGCATTAAAAAAAATGCATGAAGGTGCGTTTTGCTCGCACACAAAAATACATGCATACCGGCACGACTTGGTTCACACCAAGAATCTTATCGGTCAGGTGGTGTCAGTCAGATGTTAACTTTTATTCATCAATGCGTAGATCCCTATGATTAGTTTTCTGTGTACTGAACCTTTAATGAGCATTGCAGGTGTTGTAATAAATAAAACTTAAAACGTGGTGACTTTTGAGAGTTTGATGCTCTTGCCATTTACAGCTTACAAAAAGCAGGGCCTTTAGGATTGCATTTCATTGCATGAGAGAGTTGTCCTTGCGGCAAAATTCGTGCACCAACTGCTTATTAATACTGCACTTAATTCTGCAGTGATTCAGCCTTCTATGTCTTTCTACTAACCTTCAATATTTTAATACAATGACACAAGTGCTGAAAGAGACAGTCTTGGTACTAACGATTCTTAAAAACATCCACATGATCATGCGTATTGCTAAGAGGATATCCCATATCCACAACCTCGGCCACGGATTATATTGGTCAAGATTCATAGGGCTAATTTTGAACGTCCAAAAATTACTAATTAGAAGAGTACATAAGCAGGAGAATCGCTGCCTCAGTAGCTTCATTTGTAGAACGTTGCACTCCTAACGTGGAACAAGTAGATTCAGTTCCCATCTGCAATTTCATCTTATTTCATTGCCACTTTCCATAGTATTTGTGCTTTTGATTTAAACAAAATGATTTCTCCTGAGCTTTTTTTTTATCTTTCCAGAAGAGAATTCTCTACTCTTTTGCACGCAATAGCTTTTTTTTTCTTTTTCATATGTCTCACGCAGGTGTCGGTGCCACTGCCACAGTTCACACAGCGTACTGCAAGCCCAGGAAAGAGAGATGTGCCATCAAGCGCATCAACCTGGAAAAGTGGAACACAAGCATGGAAGAGCTCCTGGTTAGTGTTCTCAACCAGTGTGCGTAGTTCAGTATTAGTCTGTGAGCTTTCTCTCGGATCACAAAGAAACCATTGGGAGGCAGTGTTTTTCTCATCCAGGAAAATCTCTTGCCATCTCGAGTTCAATTAAATTGTGGGATATGCATAAATATTTTTCTGAATTACACTGCTCAAACTATCACGTAATATATTTTAGTAGCGTCCTATCCGTGTTCTTAGCAGGTTGTTAAACCCAAACCAGGATTTTTGTGAAGCTGAAACAGAACCTACATCCACAGCATGTACCTGAACAGAAAAAGATATCTCTTGCCTGTTTGGAAGAGATCTGTTCAAACTATGCGCCATGGCTGTTGTGGTTTACAGGGAGAGACTGATTTAAGAATAATTATCTTCTAAGCAAATCTGGTGTATTGCTGCATCTGCACAGATGACCAGTTTGCTAAACATGTGAAAAAGGTATTGTGTGAAAAGTATTATGTTTTCTTGCACATAACCCATTCCTGCATATAGCCCACACCACTAGCTCAAACTTTGCAAAAAGGAAAAAGAACTACGCATATAACCTTTGCATATTACTCGCACTCTCGAATATTAAGCACACTATTCTATTTTTTGAGGTGGATATATGCGAGAAAATATGGTAATATCTCAGCACTTATCAAAGTTTTCTCACTTTTATGTTACCTGTCAATTCACTGAAATAGAGGAGGAGGTTTATTTCACAAGTTTCAAAATATTCAGATTCATTTAGAATGGTGAATGACGCTTTAGAATTGAACTCTGCATGCACCATATGCCATGCTTAGATGCATTTCAACATACAGATCTTTTATAATGAATTTCACTATAATACAAAAGATGTAGTCCTATGTGGTGCTATTCTTTCAAATTATGTAAAGATTTGGGTTGCAAAACAGACTGTACATTTTATTTCAGTTCAATCAACATTCTACATTTTGCATTTGCGTAGCTCAGAGATAGACAGGTCAAAGGGCCACACACATCTGCAGCGCAACACGGTACTCATAATGTAGCCGTGTTTCCAGTTTCTTGTTGGCTGAGTGTTGTTATTTGTCACTTGATCAGAAGCTGTTGAACTGTTTGGTTCACAGTAACTGAATCTTCCATCTTGTAATGAAGTTTGCCTTGTGCCCATAACTTGGCCCTAGTAGGTGGGTGGCCTGTTTTTATAATTGCGCAATATAGGACACCTCTTCCTTCAGTGCTCACATTCCTTGCTCTTTCTCGTTGTCTTGTAGAAAGAGATCCAAGCAATGAGTGCCTGCCACCATGAAAATGTGGTCACCTACTACACCTCTTTTGTGGTGAAGGAAGAGCTCTGGCTCGTCATCAGGCTTCTGGCTGGCGGTGAGTGTATAGATATCGGGCAGAGCGTTATTTGCCTTGCTGCTTTCATACAAGAAAAGCATTGTTCGGCATTATCATGTGTGCAGAACACAGAAAAGGCCTAGTCCCTCTGAACGCTAATTGAATAGTTCCCGTCCTATTGCTTAAGTGAGAGTGCACTTAGTGTGAGGCTTCTAGGTAGAATCAGTGTTCTTTTCAACGCTTCACAGGCTCCTTGCTGGACATCATCAAACACAAGATGAAAACGGAAGACTGTAAACACGGAGTCTTCGACGAAGCCACCATCGCGACGGTTCTCAAGGAGGTGCTTAAAGGTCTCGAATACTTCCACAATAATGGCCAAATCCACAGGTAGCTACCAACAGTGCTTTATATCACCAACAATGCTTTATATCACATTGTTTCCGTCTCTCTCTGTACCTGTTCTTGACAAACCAGGTACATTATGCGCTAGCAGTTGTTCTCATTTTGACATTGTTTCTGATATCGGTATTATGCGCGACATTGTTTGGGTCTTTACGATGGTTTAGGATTTTTTTGTTTTGCTTTGTCGGAAATACGTTAATATCAACTGATGGTACCATACGATCGTACAGAAAAACAGTGCAGTGAGCCATCAAGCATGAGGACACTTACAGAAAAAATGCAAAGCACTGAACGTTCAGCAAAGGGCTTGTTTTCACAAGTGGGCACAAGTTCCTGCACATCTCAAATAGAAATTTAAAATATATATATATACCAAATTGTATGTATTGGTGTAATCCTCGCACTCGAATAATTCTCGCACCCCCCACATCTTCCAACAAAAATACATTATTTTTTCCTCGGATAATTATCGCAGAAAATTGCCGCAATAACGTCGTCTGCTCGTTCCAGCCGTTAATGATGATAACGCGCCCCGGTTGACGCCATCTCTTAAGTATCAAGCGTACTATTATTGCACGGAGATTCAATCCAAGCGAAAGCGGCAAGTGTGCGTTGCGGCTTGTTTTGTATGTTGTGTCAATAATCTTGTCACGTTATGGGGTGATACTGAAGCTACATGGCTGCTTTAAAGTTTAAAGTGATTGATCATGCACTAAACAACGACAACAGGGCCGCCGGTAGGCCCTTTGGGGTCGACGAGTTTTGTGTTCGCTACTGGTGACAGCAGCTGAAAACACGTTGGGCCTGCCGTGTGCCTAAGACTGGGATTGATGGTAAACTTTATTTCTTCAGAAAGAAACAGCGAACGATTCTGTTAAATAGCCATCAGCCCAATACTACGCTTACTTTTCGAGGGCTCTGGTTGAGTGATGAACGCTACCGCAACGCCCACAAGCTTTGCAATATATGGTATTCTGATTCTCGACTATTTGCTTGCACTTTCTGTGTCTTAAATAAATCTTGCCTTGTGTTGAACCTCTGCTTTTATTGTTGAGGTAAATTTTAATTAGTACTTTTCAGTGCTTCCTGTTAGTTGCTGGTGTGAGAATCCCGATTTGCGGCCACTTTGTTTTCTTTTTCGCTCTGTACGTTTTCGTGGAAAGCTTTCCCCGCGTAATTCTGGCACCCCCCAACTTTGCTTCGGTTTTCCGCTGAAAAAAGTGCGAGGAATATGCGAGTAAATACTATATATATATATATATATATATATATATATATATATATATATATATTGTGAGGAACCGGGTTTATTCAGCCAGGCTCGAGCTAAATCTCACTGGTAATGATATTTACAGATGATGAAGATGTACAAGTGATGATGATATCTAAAGAGAATGAAGAATCATTCGCTTGTCGCGCTCACACTGATTCCCCCGGGCGGTGAAAGCGGTTGCCTGGTCGCTTGACAGTATTATGAAATGCGTCGCGCATAAGGCTTTAAACGAGATACGTGCACTATCTCTGTTCCTCGGCAACGATGGTCAGGATTAGCGCTGAGGAGAAACGTGGTAATTGGCAGGAGATGTCTGTTCGACCACCGTGTACGGCCCAATGAAGCGACTGATGAATTTGTAGCACAGGCCGGGGACGCGTAGTGGAGTCCATAGAAGAACTTCGTCACCAGGGGAAAAACTCACAACACGGCGAGACGAATCGTAGCGAGATTTTCGAGTGTCTTGAGAGAGGCCGGTGTCAACACGGGCCTGGTGACGGCAGTGTGCGAGGCGAGATAAAATTTCTTCAGAAAAAGGAGCTGTCGAAGGTGCAGGGACCGAAAGGATAGAGACATTCAGAGCGAAACTCGGCGAACGACCATGGGCAAGAAAAAATTGAGAAAAGCCGGTAGTGCATTGAGCAGCCGTATTATAGGCGAATGTCAGGAAGTGTAGAATTGCATCCCAGTTCGTGTAGTTGGGGTGAATGTACATGGCGATGATGTCCGATAGGGTCCGATGAAACCGTTCAGTCAATCCATTGGCCTGCGGTTGGTAACTGGAAGTGGTCTTGTGAACGGTGTTGGAGGCACACAAAACTTGGTCGATAATAGAATAGAAAAAAACTTTGCCACGATCACTCAGGAGAACGCATGGGGCTCCAGGGCGCAAAAATATGTGGCGAAGGAATGAATAGGCGACCTCAGTGGCAGTCCCAGATTGTATAGAAGCTATTTCTGCGTAACGGTTAAGTTGGTGGACGGCCGTGACAATCCAACGATTTCCATTCGATGATATTATGAAGAGGGCCATACAAGTCGATTTCAGCGACTTCAAAAAGCAAAGCTGGAAAAGGAAGATGTAGCATTAAGCCAGCCGGATTAGTTGTAGGTCGTTTTCGCCGTTGGCAATGGACACAGGAGGCGACGTACTTAGCGACGGCTGAAGAGAGGCCAGGTCAAAAACAGCGACTTCGTACTTTGTCGCAAGTCTTGTGATAGCCTAGATGAGCGGCGGTTGGATCATCATGAAAGGCTTCCAGAACTTCACGGTGCAGAGAATGTGGGATGATGGGTACCCACTTGTTGCCATTGATGTGGTAAATGTAGCGGTATAAAGCACCACTGACAAGCTTGAATTGTTTAAGTTGTCGACGGAGTCTGGCGTTTGGAGGAGTAGTAGAGCCGGTCAAGCGGTCAACAATGGTGCGGCAGTATGGATCGACACGTTGTTTTGAAACAAGGACGGGTAGTGTGGCAGGTGATGAACTTAGCACTGCGATTGGAGAGGTGCGGTCATTTTGGAGTATCGATGGTGAGTGGCTTCCGCTGGGCAAAGAACAGTGCCATGGAGCATCGGCATCTTGATGCTTCTTGCCAGATCTGTAGGCGACATCGAAATCATACTCCTGCAAGCGAAGCGCCCAGCGACCGAGGCGACCCGATAAGTTTTTCAGCGATGAAAACCAGTATAGGGCGTTATGGTCGGTAACGATGGTAAAATGACGGCCGTGAAGATATGGTCGGAATCTTTGCACTGCCCAAACAACAGCAAGGCACTCCTGCTCGGTGATAGTGTAGTTTTTTTCTGGAGCGGTAAGAGCGCGACTTGCGTAAGCAACGACCATGACTACTTGCGTCGGTGTGAAGGATGGTGGGTGCGGTGGAATCGAAGTGGCGCAGTACCAGATCTGACGTGAGGGCTTGCTTCAATGCCGTGAAAGCGCTTTTGCAGTCTTCAGACCAAATGAAGGGGACATTCTTTGCGAGGAGTTGATGGAGCGGAGACGCAAGTTCCGCGAAGCCACGTATGAAGCGCCGGAAGTAAGAAGATATCCCAACAGAGCTGCGCAGGTCCTTTTGACGTAGTGGACGAGGAAAATTGAGGACGGCGGCAAGCTTCTCGGGGTCCGGCCGAGTTCCTTCTTTGCTGACGAGGTGGCCGAGAACCTTGATTGTCTTGCTAGCAAAGGTACATTTCTTGGTGTTAAGCTGTAGACAGGCTTTTGCAAGGCATGTGCGGGCTTCGTCAAGATGTTGTAGATGCTGCAAAAACGTGGATGAAAACACTACTATGTCATCGAGATAGCACAGACACGTTTTCCAATTCAAATCACGCAATACGACGTCTATCATGCGTTCGAAGGTGTTAGGCGCATTACAGAGTGCAAAAAGCATCACATTAAACTCGTACAACCCATCTGGCATTGAAAAGGCGGTCTTCTCTTTGTCAGACTCCGACATTGGTATCTGCCAGAAGCCTGACCTAAGGTCGAGGCTAGAAAAATACTCTGCGCCCTGTAATGAATCCAGTGCATCGTCAATCCGAGGGAGAGGATAAACATCCTTGCGCATTATTTTGTTTAGCGCACAGTAATCGACGCAGAAACGCACTGTCCCATCTTTCTTTTGAACGAGAACAACTGGGGTAGACCGTGGACTCGAGGAAAGACGTATGATGTTGCGTCGTAGCATGTCAGAGACGTTTTCCTCGATGATCTGGTGTTCTGCTTGAGACATGCGATATGGACGCCGATGTACAATACGAGAGCCGTCAGTCTGGATGCTATGAGTAGCGGTAGTACTCATGCTGAGGGCGGGCGAGTTCACGTCAAATAGAGAACGGTGTCTATTCAACAGGGCGAGCAAATCTTCTGTTTGATCAGGTGTTAAGTCAGTACTTATGGTTGCCGACACAGGTGTGGAAGAGGCATTGAATGGCAGTGATTGTGACTTAGGGACATCATTGTGGTTGTTGTTCGGAAGAGTAACAATCGCAACAGGCTCACTGTCGACTGCGCAAGATACTGTTGAGCCACAGGGGAGCAGTACACACTCAGGTGTTTGATTTATGGCGGCTAGGTAGGTAGACCCATCGAAGAAGCGAATAAGCCCTGGTGTGATCACAATGCCCCTACATAGGGTATGCCCCTAAGGGAGAATTAGTGCGTCACCATCCACATGTCGGTGTAATTAACGCTTATAATTTCTTCGATGTATGGCCGAAGTACATAATCTGACGTGGTGACAAGGAGGATGGGTCCCTCGTGTTCAAGCGGAGAGGAGTCAGTGGCATTTAGACGCAGGAAGCGCTGATGACAAGATATGAAGCCGACGCAGAAGACAAGAAATCCCACCCCAGAATGAGAGCGTGGGTGCACTCACTAAATACCGCGAAAATGATGTAATGACGAATGCCTTCGATGCAGACACGAACAGTACACTGCGCAAGTAAACTAATTAGAGCGTTGGTCTCCGCATGGAGAGGTGGGCTGCCATAAGGCGTGGTGACTTTTCGAAGGCGGGAACAAAAATTAGCACGAATAATCGAAATGGCAGCGCCAGTGTCTACAAGAACCTCAACGCATACACCTTCTACAAACACTACTATCAAATTCGATGGCCGTTCTGGAGGAATTGTTAGCTCTCCGGTGGATGCAGTTTTCCCTCCTAAAACTGCATTGGGGAGTTTTCCGCGTGGGTGTTCGTTGAATGGGAGGCGGGCCACAGAGGCGACACTGAACGGCTACCTGGCGAAGGCGACCTGCGGCGAGACGTGCGGGAATTCCCAGGCATGTCAGTATGGTAGGTAGGAGACCGTAAACAGTAATAGGACGATCAGGAGGGTGGTCGAAGGTAGTTCATGGTCGGACGGAAGGTTCGATGTTCTTCTGCAGCGTAGCCGCGTTGCTCGTCTTGTTGGCGCCTTCGACAAAACCGAGCGATATGTCCTCGATAGCTGCAGTAATAACAGATGGGTCGAGGTGGGCGCTGAGGTGCGTAGTAAGGTGGTGCACGCACTGGCGGTGACAGGCAAGCCACAGACGTATGGTCTGCTGGTGTAGGCACAGAAACGGTGGGTGCGGCAGAGAGCGCGGCAACTTCGGCGTATGTGCGCGTCTGGGGCACGCAGGGACCCTTGGAACACGTCGGACGCGATCTTTTGTTTGATCAGGTCTCGCAAGCTATCTTTTTTCAGAAGGGAGAGTAACTTCCGCAGCGCAGGAAGATCAGTGCCCGTGAAGCTCTTCACGAACGATGTCGCAAATAAGCACACGCAAGTCCAGGGGTGCAGGCAAACGAATGTCGGTGGCATCGGAGCAGAGGCGAAGAGACTGAAGCTCGTCAAGTCGCTGACAGATGGTTATCACGTCCTGGGTGGTGGCAGGATTTTGTGTGGCGAGGGCGTTAAAGGTGACGGTGTTAATGCCTTTAATAATGTGGCGTATTTGGTCGTTCCGAGACATGCCGGTGTTAACGCGCTTGCATAGTGCAAGGACATCCTCAATATAAGAGGTGTAAGATTCACCCGGCAGCCGCGTACGTTCAGCGAGCTTCTTCTTTGCTGCCTCAGTGCGAACTCTAGGGGGACCAAATATTTGTCTACTTTGCTGCTCGAAAGTGTCCCAGTCGGGAAGATCCGGGTGGTGGTTCCAGAACCAAGTTTTCGCAACATCGGACAAGTAAAATGGGACGCTGCGCAAGTTCTGTAAATTGTCCCACCTGTTCAAATCGCTGACGAGGTCGTAGTTTTTGATCCAGTCTTTGACATCATCGCCTCGGAGACCGAAAAACACAGGTGGATCACGCAGGCAAATGTTGTTGGGCGGAGCGGGTGGCGGTGGCTGCAGTAGGACAGCGACGTTGGATGGGCCAGTGTTTTCTTGGGCCGCCATGGCTGGGGGTTGTATGCGACGACCCGAGCGGAGCTCCAGCGAGAACGGACGAGAGGGCTTGAGGGAACGAAAAACACCGTCCACCACTTATGAGGAACCGGTTTATTCAGCCAGGCTCGGGCTAAATCACACTGGTGATGATATTTACAGATGATGAAGACTGTACAGGTGATGATGATATCTAAAGAGAATGAAGAGTCATTCGCTAGTCGCGCTTACAATATATATATATACATATATATATATAATATATATATATATATATTATTTTTTTATTATGAATAGCCCACAAGCCCAGCCCCGCCGCGGTGGTCTGGTGGCTAAGGTACTCAGCTGTTGACTCACAGGTCGCAGGACCAAATCCCGGCTGCGGCGGCTGCATTTCCGATGGAGGCGGAAATGTTGTAGGCCCGTTTGCTCAGATTTGGGTGCACGTTAAAGAATCCCAGGTGGTCGAAGTTTCCGGAGCCCTCTACTACGGTGTCTCTCATAATCATATCGTGGTTTTGGAACGTGAAACCCCACAAATCAATCAATCAAAGCCCGCAAGCCCGACTGCATATGCTTCTTGAGACAATGTACAGAAAGATTGAGCTCAGGAAGGGACTTGAATAAGCTGTTTTTGTATCATGAACATTCACTCATTATCATGCACTGTCATACTATATTACACTGTGCTGTTTCACATTACAAACAGGTGATTTTTACAGGGACAGGGCCAACAGTATTATCATGTATCACTCGGTGCATTTTGCGAGGCACATTTTTTCAAGCTGCAATGTTCTGAATGGGATGATTATACTGTATAAATTGAAATACATTTTGCTGACATAAAGCCACATTAAATTGCATATTTTTTGCGAACCTTTGCACAGACTTATAGGGTATGACGCACTATTGATGCAATCTCCGGTACTTAAAGGTCTTGAGCAGCCCAGTTTGTATTTTAAGGAAAACTTAAACTAAGTTTATCTCTTTAGGCATTTAGCGTATGTATGCAGATTTTTTCCAACGACTGAGCACCTTCTGCGAGTTTGTGTTGTATGATGGTAAACTTAGTTTCTCATAGTGTATGAATTTAGCTTCCTAGAGACCATCGCTTGTTTTTGTATGCACTCCCATCTTTTTGAGAAGGCACGATTCACACACGCTTCGCTTTCTTTGCAGAGACATCAAGGCGGGAAACATTCTGCTCGGTGAGGATGGCGCTGTTCAGATTGCAGGTAAGCTCGTTTTATAAAGTGATATCTCTTATTACATTTTTCTTGTTTTGTGCCTGTTTTGAGCCTGAGTTTCTTGATGTTTGTTCACGGATGTGTGTTCCCGGAACGAAGCTCGACAATCGTCTTCTCGTCTGCTCCTTTATGTCACATAGCTTGGTACTTCACAGGCAGTTATTGTAATTATATTAAAATTATATTAACTTTAGAAGCCTACACCTGGCCTTATGAATTATGTGGGGATAGACAGACCTCTGAAGGTCCAGTGTAAATAAAGCTTTATTCGTGCACAACGTGTAAATCTGTATAACTTTGCTGCATGTTGTGGGAATAACTGTGTTTGTCTAGTTCCAAAGTGTGTTGCCATTTTTAGCACTTCATGTCCGTTTTTTTTTTCGTGTGTGTATGTGTTTGCTCGTTTTTAGCCTTGGAGGATACTTTTGCTGAACGAGTCACTCCACATGAGCTCTTCACTATTCGACCTTGGTCAGAGAATCGTGTTTCCGAGGAAGAGCGAGCCGCTCTTGATAACTTTGACAGCAGCAAGATTGATTGAGAGCGTGCTCAGCATCTTTGAGTGCTCGTGTACAGCGGACTTGTTGTCTAGCCTGGCTGAGCAGTGTGTAATTTTTGACTCGGTAATCGTATGAAGGGGCCATTGATTGCCGTAGCCATGTTATAAATATTGGTATAGTGCCATATTCACTCGACTCTAATGGGTACCTAGTTTTGGCTTGTTCAAAATGAAGATGGACCAGAATGTTATGTTAGTAGGTAATTGAAGCAAAGCTATTGAGTGCCGCTAGTTTGGATCAGACCCACAAAAAAGGGGGGGATGAATGCAATTTAGCTTCTCAGAATAGAAAGTTCTTCTTCTTGGTAGTTCCTTTTCTTTTGTGTTCCAGTTTTTATGCCTTTGCGATTGCTTCTGGGTAGGCCACAATTGCATGCCATTTCAAGGATAGTTAGCTTGAGAAGCTCGATTTATGTGGAGCTGCTCAAGAAAAATCTACAAGATTGCCTTCAAGGTTCAGATATTTTCCTGTTTTCGGTGTGTCTAAACTTTTTCTGGAGGCTTCGCTTTGTTTGCATCATTCATGGCCGCAGCTCTCGGTCAAGAGATGGGCAGCAGTTATCTTCAGCATGTAGAATGACTTGCCATTTAACACGAGCGCCTACAATAATTGATGGGGCCGAATTAATGAGGTTTTACCGTGTGTCCTTGAAGTTGTTTATACGTTAAATGAAACTGCTGATACATGCAGCAGATATTCTTTGCACTTGTTATTTCCACATTTAAGATATATGGTAATAAATATTGGCCAAGCCTTGGTCTGAAGCTCCTTTGCATGAATGTTATGGCAACATTTTCGTACTTCGGGCTTTAAAAGTTGTCACTAGCATCTTTGTACTCGTTTATGCAACCTGGAACTCTGGTCTCGTGTGAATGTTTTCTCAGACTTTGGTGTGAGCTCGTGGCTTGCGACTGGTGGCGACCTGTCGAGGCAAAAGTCCAGGCACACGTTTGTTGGCACGCCCTGCTGGATGGCACCTGAAGTCATGGAGCAGGTGAGGATCATCCACCTAGTTCTCACTGATGATTGGGGCCACTTGATCAATGATGCCGTTTTTGTGTCTGACGGCGTCTAGAAAAATGAACGTTGATGTCTGTACTACAAGTTGAAGGTATACTAAAGTGATGCAAAGAGTTTAGACAGTTAAAATATATGACTCGAAAACTGCACTCTCGTTGATACCATCATCACAGGTATAGATGAGTAAATACAGTTTAATTTTTAAACTTCACCCGAAACTTTCAGTGGTGGGGTCATGAATTTGTGTTGTTATTTTTTTCGTATTTTCGGGCTCAAAGAAATTTTCTGATGCTTAGAAGACAACATACTTCATTTTCGCTGATTAGAAACTATGTAGGCCATAGTAGACGCCACAAAAATCTGTGACGCCGCTGGATTTTTGTGAGAACTTGTAGGTGGCGTCGTGTTTTTTTTTTTTTTTTGCTGTTTTTCCACATTTTCTCGTTTACCAAGCGTCTTCTCATGACAAACGTGGCGTTTGTGGCACTGTTGTGAAAGACAAATTTACTAGTAGGGAATAAATCAATCGGCTTCCTCTTCAGCTTACGTTTAATGTGCACGGAATAAGAGGGAGGGCTTTGTGCTAAGGATGGGTAGTGTCGAGTGAGAAATTTGATGCCATAATTGGTGCTGAGAGTTGTGCGATGCAAAACGACTTGTACTGGGCACATTGCAAGTGCACTCTGCAAAGGTATTGCAAGACAAAACTGCTCGGCCAAATGACCCGAGCGCGTACACCAAAAATTCTCCGTGTAAAGAGAGGCTCAACAGATTAGGAAACCACGTTCCGTTTAGTAGGCATTCCGTTTACTGAGATTAACAGGGTTACAGGATTCAAGTTCGAATCGAAGCATACTAGAGGAAATTGGTAGATTTAAAGGGACAAAGGAGCAAAACAACTTTTTCCGTATTAGTAAAGTACAATTTTACAATCTCGAAAACGCCACTTTTATTGCAACACAAGGCTTAGTAAGCAAAGAAACGTGCGAAAAGAAAATGCGGGTGGCAACGCCACCTTGAGATTCCCACACCAGACACCGTGACGTAAGAAGCTTTGATAGCATCTGCTGGTTCTCGCGTAGCTTCCAATAGATAAAGTACATTATAATCTGTGGGTGCCATAGACTTCGCCTACAAATTTTCAGGAAATTGCATCAAGCCAGTCCCTCGAAAATACCATAAATATATTTGCAATTTCTTGCGTCACTCTCCTATATTTCGGTGCGAAATTTAAACTTAAAACTTCAACCTTGATTTTCTCCGTTAAAAATGAACTTACGATAGGGAAACATATGTCATCAGAGTTCTCACAGTGCAGTTTATCATTCTAAATCAAGTCACTGTTCCACTTTAGTGTCCCTCTAAGCGGCAATTTCATTCAAGAGATTTACGTCAACTGCGAGTCTACTGTACTTTAGTTTCGAGTATTTCGTGTACTGATTATCTTGTGGTGCATTCTGTTTAACAGGTTACAGGGTACGATTTCAAGGCTGACATTTGGAGCTTTGGGATCACAGCCATCGAGCTGGTGACGGGCACGGCACCATATCACAAGTATCCTCCCATGAAGGCAAGCAGAGCAGAGTTTGCTTGTGTTATCATTTTCCAGTTAATGCATTCCAGCAGCATCAGCTCTTTTGTCAAAGACCAAACATGCATTTCTCGTCATCTTAATCAACCGTACTAGCTTACCAGCTAGATTTGATTTGGTGCACATTAAGGGGAGATGCGGGTCGAAAAATCGCGTTTTTTGCGAAAATTTCCACTTTTGAGATATTGCTTCTAAAATCACTTTTGATCATTCAACTATCATTTCCCCAAAGGTCATAGCTGAATTCAAACGAGAAAGTGGTAAAAAGTCGATCTGCGCTAGTGAAGGTAGCTGCCGAAGTCGCGAATTCACGCATCCGACGGCTATTTTTGAAAATCCGCCACTCGGCAACACGATGACGTCCGCCATCGGGGTTTGTTCGGTGGTGTAGATCAAGGCTCCTTCTAGTGTACAGGCGTCCCCCTAGTTTCGTATTTTAGTGAGGAATTTCACAAAACAGTCGTTTCCAAGTCGGTTTGCAGCCAAGCTGCAGCCGCTTCGCGCATCTCTACCGGTCACATGGTACGCTACCGAGGCCGCCATTGGCTACATCTGATCGGCCTCGCTCGCTGAGCGCTTGCGACGATCGGCACTTGCCGTGCGTTTCTACGTTTTTCCGAGTTCACCATGGATAACTCGAAAAAGCGAGACTTCCGAGCACGAAAGTTTGCAAGCAAGAACAAGTACCAAGGGCGTCGACGTAAACCGAAGCGCAAAGCAGCGGTAGAAGAATGCGAGCCGCGGGCCACTAGGCCTAATCAAGGCAGCGGGGATACGGCGGCTTGCGGGAACTTTGACGAAATCGACGCCGCGATCAAGTTCATCAGCGCATCAGAAAAAAAGATTGAACAGTTCGAAAGCGAAAGAACGAAGAGTGTTTGTGGCTCTGTGAGCGGAGTATTTTGTGACATCGGCGCACTGACATCGATGGTAAGCCGTGCTGTTTGTCCAACATGCCACACCGCTGGACTCGTCGTTCGCGACACCGCAAGTAAACGTAAGGGCCTCTCTTCGTTCCTCGAGCTGCACTGTGATAACAGTGAGTGTCCTGAGTCAGTGGTTTCTGCCGCGCATAGTTCGCGGCGTGTTCTGCCGGAAAGACAGCCCACCGATGCCGGTGATGACTGGAGCTACCGAAGCGGCAGCTCGCGTGACAGCTTCGCTGTCAATGTGAAGGTAGTTGTGGCTGCGCGTGCAATAGGCATTGGGCATGAACAGCTGTCGCGTTTTTGCGCTATTCTTGGACTGCCAATACCTATGCATCATAAGACTTTTATTGCAATTGGCAAAAAAGTTCATGCTGCAGCTACCAAAGCTGTGCAAGAAAACCTGGCAAAAGCGCGGATGATAACTAAAGAGAAAGTGGATGGGGCTGATGTTGCTGTCATGTATGATGGCACATGGCAAAAAAGAGGGCACAAGAGCCACAATGGCATCGGCACTGCTGTGTCTGTGGACACTGGTTTGTGCCTAGATTTTGAAGTGCTATCGAATTACTGCCTTGCCTGTAGCCGGCACCAGGACTTGGGTGATGAGGAAGAAATATGGCAAGCATTCCACACACCTGTCTGCGAAAAAAATACAGAGTGCTCCTCTCATGCCATGGAGACTGAGGCAGCTTTGCGCATATGGGGCAGGACATCCTCATACACAACACCATTGCGCTTCACCAAGTTCCTCAGTGATGGGGACAGCAAAGCTTATACCGCTGTCGCTGAGGCCAAGGTATATGGTGAAGCTGTTGTGGACAAGGAGGAGTGCACAAACCATGTGGCCAAGCGTCTAGGCACTGCACTTCGGAAACTGCCAACAAGACTTCCACGAGGGGAAAAGCTGACAGATGGCACAATTCAGAAGCTGCAGAACTATTACCGTATTGCAATCACAAACAACAGAGGTGATATTCTGAAAATGCATCGTGCCATCTGGGCCTCATATTTCCATTCATCATCGAGCAACACAGCAGGCAGCCACCGATACTGTCCAGAAGGGGCGACTTCCTGGTGCAAGCATAGGCGAGCTGAAGCGCTTGGGGAGGCCCCACCCGACCACACACCAATCTTGACCAAGGCTTGGCTGTGCTTCCCATTTACAAGCGGCTCACAGATGAAAAGTTGCTGGTGCGTTGTATCCAAGGGAAGACCCAAAACGCTGCAGAATCTTTGAACAGCAAAATCTGGTTGTTGTGTCCGAAGACTAAGTTTGCCTCCCGGACAACAGTGGAAACTGCAGCTGCTATGGCCGTGTTGTGGTTCAATAAAGGACATTCAAGCTTTGAACACGTGCTAGAGGAGCTTGGTGTAGTCCCACCAGATCAACTGATCACCCTGGGCCAATCCCGCGACCAGAGGAGAATCGAAAGAATGTCTGCGTGTGAAACAGCCGAGGCAAGGGCCCATCGGCGGAACGTGGCAAAGAAAGCGCGCCTTGATGACTCCCTTCTCAAGCGGCGAGAAGGATCCACATATGGAGCAGGACAATTTTAGGTGCTCTAGCTGTGTCCCTTCTATGATATCACCAAGTTTTGTGCAAATCGCACTGTGTAATCATGAGTAAACATATTTACAACTTTCAAATGCATTTTTCTCGATTTCCATTTTGAGGTAATTCTCTCATCTTGTGCACAATCTTTTTTAGGCATAAAATAGTCCTATCTTGATGAAATTTTGCACAGAGCTTAATCAGCCACTCTAGAATACAAGTATCTACTTTAGGTTGCATTATACATCACAGATTTTTTGTTACACAACTTGATACACTGATAGAGAGATGTAAAATATGCATTTAGTACTTTTAATTTTTTTTTTTTAATGTAGCAAATAAATTTTCTGTTTGAGGTACTTTTCTGTATTGTACTGCTCAAGTGCAGCAGAATGAGCCATTTTGCAATTCTGTGTGAAAATTTTTAGTAAGCTTTATTATGTGCACAAAAAACACTATATTTTGATATCAAAGTTGTAGTAACTCCGGAACTACTATAGCTATCAAACAAATAATTGCAGTTATGAAATCAGCACTGCAAGCTTTACTAACACCTAAAATTTCAAGGAGCTGGGTTATGAAATAAAAAAAAAACCTTTTTCGAGTAGCATCTCCCCTTAAAGGTGGTAAAAGGCAGTCCGTGGTCCGCACCCTCGCATGATTTGCGCACCCCTAATATTTTGTCAGCTTTATGAGAAAAAAAGCATTTACTCATAAATTTAGCGCACTCATACTCATAAATTTAGCCAGCTTGCCGGCGCACGCACAAAGAGACTTTAGACCTTTGGATTCTTCGGATGGGCGCACCAGGCGCGTCCTTCACCGATCAGACGAGCGCTGCCAAATGGCCTGCGAGTGCAAAGTCCCTCCTTCCAAGGACTTCCCCCGAACTAGGTGCCCTTGAGTACCTTGTTTGAACACTCAAACTTGTTGATAGTTTGCCAGAACTGCTCGAGCATTTGTCCCCCTCTATCTCTCCATCTCTACTACCGTGAGAATGCTTGCTTACATCACGGCATGGACAACTTTTGGCACTGAAAGCGTGCGAGGGCCTGTTTCGGCCTGTCGCGCCGACTGTTCCCCTCGTTCTCAGCATACGCGCAGCAACGCATGCTTCGTTGGTTTCGGAAGTTTAGGTTTTGTTATCCATCTCACGTTTTGTAGTGTTCTCTTGCAATGTGCTACAGTAGTTATGTATACGGCAAAATTCAAGCTCTCTTTTGTAAGTTTACCGAAGAAAGATAGAATCGTGCCACCATCAAGCACCCCAGCGTTAAGTTCAATGTGTGATGATCGGCGCAATCAGTATGGGAGATAGCGAAGGAGTGCATGCTTGCTAATACAAGTTTCCTGCCGCCGAAGAAGGCCGTTTGAATTATGTGCGAATGCTTAGGTCCTCCGGTATAGCCGCGTCATGAGACCTAGTTTCTCCCAGCATTGTCGAGAAGAGCTTGAAGAAGAGAAAATGGTACATTTAAAGGTATTAGAGAGAACCGAGGGCAATGCGCTTTGCGTGTGTGGTGACAGCGGCCGCGACGATGATTCTCAATCGGACCTCTCGATCAGACCTCTCAATCAGTGATTCCAACTAGACCATGTGTGACCAAAGCTGACTGGTTAAAGTACGTGCTGATTCTGTTAAAGAAACAAGTACCCTTCATTCGTGCTCCATTTTATTTTATTTTAATGTATATACTGCACCCGTTAGAACTATAGCACATTATTTCGCATGCGTTCAAGAAATCTCCGCATAATTTGCGCACCCCCGTCTCGGAGCCCTAAAATCGCGAAAAGAAAGTGGACGAATTATGCAAGTAAATACGCCAATTACATTGGTTGTGTGACACATAGGGCGCCAGAAATAAATTTCTTCTTACCTTGCCTGAAATGCTGCTGGTGTACCCCAAAAAGTTTATTTTTTTTATGTAAGGCTTCTCTCGATTGTGTGCTCTATTGGAGAAGGTATTTTGCAACTTTGCTATTTGCTCCTGGTGCTATTTTCTGTTAGACTATATTATTTTTTGATGCCCTGAGCATTTTATCCAGTGGTGTTGCCTTTGACACCTTGAAGTGATTGTTACTTAATTTTATTCAAAGCACATTGACACCAATGTTTTAGCCAGTGTTGTTGCCTTTAGTCCTCGTCAATCTACTGATCTACTGATTAGTTTGATCGCCAATCTACTGATTAGTTGTGGCCCCGCCGCGGTGGTCTAGTGTCTAAGGTACTCGGCTGCTGACCCGCAGGTCGCGGGTCCGATTCCCGGCTGCGGCGGCTGCATTTCCGATGGAGGCGGAAATGTTGTAGGCCCGTGTACTCAGATTTGGGCGCACGTTAAAGAACCCCAGGTGGTCGAAATTTCCGGAGCCCTCCACTACGGCGTCTCTCATAATCATATAGTGGTTTTGGGACGTTAAACCCCACAAATCAATCAATCAATCAACTGATTAGTTGTATTCTCAATGAAGTTTGCCTATAGTAACCATGACTGTGTTGCGCATTGCATTAGTGTCGTTTTCAGTGTTGAAGATACAAAACAAAAACACAATTCTAGACATGATTGGACCACCTGACCGGCACTTCCATTTTCATTTCTTGCCTGTGTAGGTGCTAATGCTGACGCTTCAGAATGACCCTCCCACGTTGGAAATGGTCGGCGAAGACAAGGACCAGTACAAAAACTACGGCAAGTCAATCCGCAAGATGATTAGCGAGTGCCTGCAGAAAGACCCCACCAAGAGGTATGCCCGTTCATTGGTGTTGTGTCTGCCGTTGCAATAGAGAACAACGTGGCATGTTGAGACAATGAAATAAATGACCGAAGGCCTCAAGTGCTTAGCTGACTGAAAAGATATTGCATCCTTTTTACATAAGTTTCTGTGATTAGATAAGACAACATGGCACCTTATTGACTGAAAAATCAAGTTAATGACTCTAGTTTAACTGGCAAATGAAAGGTTCCTTTTGCAAGGACAGGATGCAAGAATGATCGAAATGTAAGATATGCGGCTAAATAAAAAATTTAAAATATACCTGCATATTTCATCAGTAAATATGGTGCGATCAATTAAAATATGGTTAGAGTAAGGGATTTTTGTTTAGTGCCGTCATTGCACACCGGGTTTGGGCCCCCCAAACAAGAAAGGGCCAAATATACCGTATTCACTCGCATAATGGTAGCATCCCCAGTGCGGTTGTGAGAAATCAGATTTTTTTATTTCCCTGCATAATAGGCGCACCCCGAACTTAGCTGTGATCAGTAGTTCTGTAATATCAGCACGGTTGCTATTTGAGGCCCTCTTACGTTAACTGAAGCAAGGAAAAAGAAAACAAAAAAATAATCCCGTATCTGCATGTTTCATTGCAAATGTCATCGAAAGACTATCGTCTCGTCTAGAGAGAGTGAATAAAATGTTTATTTGATGATCTGCGCGAGGAAATCAATTAATGGGGTTCTGGAGGTGCTGCATGAGACATGTGCACCATCTAGCAGTAATCTTGGAAAACGAAGGGATGCTCTTCAATAAAGCGAGCGCACCACCTTGGAGGCCATAATTTGTAGAATGCAATGCCGCTGGTAGGTGGCAGCATCGTATCGTCTTGGAAGTGCAAAAAACGCCCGCCTTTTCATGCATAGTGTCCCACTGTCAGCACAGCGTAATAAACTCTACAGTCCTCAAAATTACTTATGTATGCCGTTTCTAGTATAATGAAAAACACACTGCAGAATATTGACAGGTTGATATTCTGCCTATTCGCTTTTTAATCAGCTATACGCACAAGTAAGAACTTGGAAACCAGATCAAGATTGGTGGGGCATTTAGGAAGTAGTTGAACTTTAGTCCGGTAGCTGAATATTTTCGGTTGATAGACGGACAAGTCGACCGACAGACACAGAGACAGACCAAAATTTTTGCGTTGAAGTATCCCAAGGGAGGTCCCGCCTGCGGTTTTTACCTTGGGACCTCCCAGTGAATCTGTACCCATGCACTTTTTCATGTTCGCGCTTGATGAATAAAATTCAAAAAGACAATCGTCTTTAAAAATGACAACGGCAGCGCTGTGCCAGTTCGCGGGCTTGCTGAGTGAGGAAGAAGGGCGGTTGCCTGGGCGTCGGAGTAACCTTTGCACCAATGCACGGACGTAGCTCCAGCCGCTGTAGCCAGCCGCGCACACTCTGTATGAAACGTCCGACCACGTTCTCGTCAAGTGCACCTTGAGTTTCCTGTCGGAAGAAAAACGTCTATCGTGTTTGATACCTTGTTCGCAAGTTTAAACGCTTTCGGCTTTCCGACACGAATTTTTGCCTTTCCTGCCACTACACGTACTTGCACGAGCTCGACCTACTTTTGTCGCTGTTGATTTTCTGTCAACGCAAGTCTTTTTTCATTGGCAACGCGGGTCTTTCTATGTAAATTTAGAAATTTGAATGCATCGCCTACCTCAATTCTTGGACACGCAATACTGCATTCTCAACATGTTTTGCACTTGTGTAGCCTATGAGAAAGGCTGTTTCGGCTTATGCTGTAGTTGTAAATAAAATTTTCGGAAATTTCACCCCGCGTAATAGGCGCGCCCCGAACTTGGAGCCATATTTTCTGGAAAAAATATGTGCCTATTAGGCGGGTAAACGCTGTAAATGACACAGTGTTAGCAGGTGTGCCGGCAACATAATAGTGAGAGGATAAATATTTGTTGCATCTGTTAACTCTAGAGTCATGGACAGATTAAGTGTTAACTAGAAATTACACTTTGTAGTAGCTCCTGCAAGTGATAACTTCAGAGCACAAACTTGCATGAGTAATTACATGGTCTCAAAAGATTCCTTTGCCCCCACTCTGCGTTGAGTATGCAAGACAAAATAGCTCCGACATCTAGCGTGTCAGCCAAAACAAAAATGAAAGAATAGCCCTTAAAACGTTCATATTGGCCTTAGATCTTTTTAAACTACATCTTATTTTATGGACTTTCGGCCTTTATTTCGGAACTTTCTCAAACTTAAAATACATAGTCTCACTCAGTTGATGCTGTGAAATGCATTCCAATTCTACACAAGTGCCCAGTCAAAGCAACATTATTAAACATGTGCTGAACAAACACCTGCTTACAATACGCTTAACATGATCGCGAATTGAAGTCCAACTTCACTTTCATTATGTTGATATATTGATCAAACGACTGTTAAGAAAGGGGGTGAAAGAAAAAAAAAAGCAGTTATTTTGAATGGCTGTGCTGGGGCACAGCCTTTAAGTAAAAAAATTAATTTTGGAGCAGTAGGGCCACATGATCAAATGGTTGACTGGATAAGGCCACTAAGTGGCTCTAAATAATGTATGCTGGACAACAACACCGTGATCTACGGATTACACATTTTTATAGGAGCGGTAAATGCAAACATTGATGGCTGCAATGTTTTGTCATTGCAGGCCTACTGCTACAGAGTTGCTGAAGCACCAGTTTTTCAAGAAGGCAAAGGTACGTGGGCAAAAAAATTTCCAGCTGCAATCAATTTTGTAATTTTCTCATATGTGCTACAGTGCTAGTAGCAAGTCTTTTTTACGAAATGTAAAAATTCAACTGGTGCCTATACACCTGTTTTGCTTCTGTTGGAGGTGAAAGTCACTACGCATACTAAGTACATTACTAGCACTCAGTTTGCACAATAAAATGCCACATTGTACTTTTAGGCTATGGCTTTTACAATCAGTCTGTGACAACTGGTATCGAAGTTAAACAAATATATAGATTATAAAGCGAGTGTACTAGTACCTCCACATTTTGAAAAGCTTTTGAAAGAACCTTTGCATCTTTGTAATAACTAGTGCACATGCTTTAGCTTGGAAGAAAGAAATATGTACGAGAACTATTGACTTGAAATTGGGAGTTCGATAGGACAAATGACTGAGGTGGATCGACTGGGGTTGTTTGTCTCAACATCATTAATAGGCTTCATTCACTTTGCACCCGTATACACATCGCCATAACCAAACTAATGACGTATTTTAATAAACATTTGCTGTTGGCATTGCCAATGTGTCAATGACATCATGCTGGTCACACTGTGGATTAAAAATCATCTAGTATGTAAAGCACCAGTGTTATGGCATATACCGTTATCATCAAGTCTCAATGTCTCTGTTGCACTGTTTTTATTTTTTAGGACAAGAAGTACCTGATGCAGACATTATTGACTTGTGCTCCCACAATAGAGGCTCGAGCGCAGAAGGTGAGTCAAAGCCCGAGGACTTTCCAACGACAAGTTCATCGACGAATGATGGAAAAATAATGTTTCGCAAGGATTTTCAGTTCATTAGTTGTTTGCATTGCGTGAAAACAGCCTTTAGTAGTGCAGGGCTTGGTCTTGAAATGAAACTGTGTGCTATTTCCATGAAGATACAGCTGAAGTATTTCTATAAAGTGTACAGGGATTTTAACAGAATTACAAAGAAAGTCTAACATTGTCTAAGTTGTTTTGATGCACCTAATGTTTCGTGACAAAAATATTGTTTTGCACCTTTAACATAGCACGGATTGTTGCGCGAGTTGCATTGCTCGTAGCAAGAATGGTGAGTTGGCGGGTGGGTGCATGTTCTTTATGAAAATTCAATAAAGGATATCGGAAGTTGGTGTATAGGATTTGCACTACATGTCAACCCAGTTACGTGCCAGGTTGTGACAGCCATTTCAAGAAAATTGGCACGTCGCGCTTTGTTTTGTTCACGTCCCATACATATATTTTCTTTTGTTTTGCTTTGTTTTGCACTTCTTTAATTGCAATTGCTCTTTCGTCTACAATTGTAGGGGTACAAGCAGCTACACTAGTTTGAGGAGTCGTTGCTGGCTAATGCATCGTCCCATCCCAGACGAGCAGATCGCTACTGTTAGACTTTTGACTGGTTTGCTGTGGCTTCTTTTGTGCACAGAAGGCTTGGCATGTAAGGCGGTCTTGCACATTTCATTTGTCGAATGCACTTTGCAGCTTAAGAACAGTAAACGAGTTCCTGGCACAAGCGGCCGGCTGCACCGGACAGATACGGGTGACTGGGTCTGGTCAGATGGAGAAGACGACGAAGACTCTCCGGACGAGAGGGTGCGTCTTCTTAGAAAGTGGATTCTGATTATGAAGCAGGAGTCTCAGCACCATGGAAAAGTAGTGGCTATAGCTACACTGAGGCTTATAGCACTTAAAAAAAAAAACAAAAAAAAGGCATGACTAAGATTAAGTATGAGATTCCTACAAGCCCAAAACACTAGTTTACTAGGTTAGCTGCAGCCATTGCCCATACACTAAATGTGCAACTTCAATTGTAGCCTTCTGGGTTTATCCTTATTAATGCCTTTACTATCATTTTGCAGTGTGTGGCCAACTATAGAGGCACCATATTCCCATTCATTTTGTGCCTCATGTTACTAGAACGTTGACAATACTTGTCAATGCTACTGCCACTCCCTGCCTGCTCCTTTGCTTCTGCACGATATGCAAATAAAATAAAAAGGCTGGCATAACTGTATGCGCTATAAACTGTTACAAGCTATTAGAACATTATGACTTTTAAATGATCCCTGGATAAGACGTTAATGAGTTGGCATTTTAAAAAAATCACGAAAAAACATAGGGAAGGGTTGTGCACTATTTCAAAGCTAATGTCATTTTTTTTTCCCCGAAGCTGCACTTAAATTTCTAGCAGGATGTCGAGCTCATGTCCTCCTGAATCACGCTTCTCAGAATAAGTTTGAGTATGGTGGTCTCTCCGAAATTTGTGTTTCAATGCACTTGCAAATCGAGCATTAACTGAACTTAAAGTTCTTGCTCTTGCCATGACATTATTCCAGCTGGTGTGGAATGCAAAAACACTTCCCTTAAAATGTACATTACGAAACATAAGATATGGCTGGAGTGGGTCATTGCCCCTTTTGAGTGTTTTTTTTTTCATTGTTGTTAAAATAAAGATCGTGACTAGAGACGCCTGTAGGAACTGTTTTGACATTTGTCGCATTGTGAAGGGTCCAATCCACTGCAGTGAGCGACTTTATGTCGCTGCAGTGCGTTTGCATTGTCGTAAATTGGGGCTGTCCACCGCCACCGTCACAGGACCTGGCAGCGCGAGACGAGGCCATCCTGAAGGCGAACCAGTCGACGAGTTCTTCGGACAGTGCCATTGACAATGCCTTGCCTGTCGACCACGAGACGACCACATCCGGTACCTCCTCTGGATCAACGTCGGGAGTACCTGCACCAAGCAATCTCATTCCCACACAACCGGTATGCATTGCTTGGTTCCGTCTTGAACACAGCACAGCACACTCCCAAGGCCCATTGTAAATTTAGGGTCATGAATTTTCGGAAATGTATTTTTTTTTTTTCAGTGCAAAGAGGAAAAGTGTCGCATAGTTTTTCTGTATCTCAGTTGCTTGGCCACAGCACGTTTTCCAATATATAGGAAATTTAAGCTCTAGACGGCTTCCTCATGAACAGCGGGTACAGCACACACACTAATTTGAGGGGCCTTTTTCTATGTTTTTTTAGTTCTGATGCACACAAAAAATAATATGTAAGTACGCATTAACACATGCAATTCTTTATATAAAATTTGACCTACTTTCTAGGTGGCAGCCGTAAGAGTTGCCTGTGCTCAACATGCTTGTGCTTCCACAAGCTTGTGCTTTTGTGGAAGCAAAAGTGCTTCAAAGGAGGAGGAAAGCACTTTGAAAGTTGTGCACTGTGTTTCATTTTTTGACATATCGAACAAATTTCCCATTGCTGGGCCTCTGGAGGATATGTAAGCGGTTAGGCCACAATTAGAAGAAATTGTTTGCGCCAAAACGTAAGCACAGCACTTTTTATCGAGGGAGCAATGTGTGTTCAGCAATCTTTCATATGTGTGCTATACAATCCAGAGGCAGCACCCTGCATACGTTCGGTTAATTTCTGTGCAGTCAGATGCTACTACAAATGCAGTAGCTCACATTTGCTCTCCCAGTAACCTAACCTAACCCAAACCAACCTAACCTAACGTAATCCCACTACAGGAAGAGCACGAGTAATGACTAGAAAGGGGTGTGGCTAAGTAGTTGAATGCAGTGGTGTACAGCAATCTGTTTCAGTGGACACATTTGAAACTTCTTATGTTAAGCTATCATTAATGAGCTATGCTATTATGCTGAGTGCATACATCATTTTTTTAATGATATGAAGGACCTACACTGCTTACTCAATGTATTTGTAAGCTATGGTCGAAATAGCTTAAGGGGTTACCTATACGAAGAGCAGAGTCTGAGCAATAATGTAGTTAGCAAAAGCATTAATGAGCATTAAGTAGAATGAACTGTGCATGCCTAGTGTGAAATGATGCTAAAAAAAATGTTTGCCTGTTCCGTATTTTTTATTCTGTATTACATGCACCAACTAGTCAACCTGTCACTGTTAGACTAGTCATTTTTATTCGAGTGTCATGAGGCTAAAAAATGCTTAAACCTCTTAGATCTATCATAAAGAAAAATGTGAAGTCTAGCCAGATTAAAACATCAGTACAGTAGACTCTCAGTAAGAGGAGATCTGTTTAACGGAACTGCTGCTTAAATGGAACAAATGCTTCTGACAGGATTGGTTTCGTTCTTGCATTGTGTGTCCCTTTTCATCTCTCAGTAAACGGAACTCCTGTTAAGTGGAACATATTTTACTTGTCCCTTGAAGTTCTGTTTAATGAGAGTCAACTGTACTCCGTAATAATGAATTCGAGATCCATAGCAAAAATGGAGCTTCTTTAGGACACTTTAGGACAGAAAAGGTTATTTCTAATTACTATAGCAACTGCCATGTGACAGAAAGTCCGAATGTTTGTGCCTCTACGGTGCACCTGACCAGTGTTCGGGTGCATGTGAAACTTGAGTGCTTTACTCTGTTCGCTAGTGATCTACCTTCACCACGTTGCTCAGTCGTTTCTTGTTTCCTGCAAGGCACCAGTAGCTTGTTCTGTAGTCCCCCCAATCATTCACCAGCGCTTGCAGTTGACTGGCTGATTGTGCCTCACAAGCAGGCCATAAAGTATGCTAATAGGCTTTTAGGAGAATGCCCTGCAAGTATATAAACAGCTTTATTCTGTTATAGTCTAACTTTAACGCCTCCTTTATGTAGGAACATCTGCGACGAAACATGTTCTTATTACAGCCACCATCAGTGCCTGAATCCAATGCGCACAGTGAGGCACCTCAGCAGCAACCTCCTCCGCAGCCTTCTGCGGCCGTAATCTCAACTCCTGGGACCATCAACCTTGTCCTCAGGATAAGGTCAGTAGAAAAACACAGTGATCCCATTTATTGCATCTCTATTCTTGGTTTCGTGCCAGTCAATGCAAATTGGTGGCCAAAGTTGTTGTTGTCAAGCGTTTGGGAGATCCCAGTTGCAGGAATGATGGGAATTGAACTGCTCCCATGAATTCCTTTTTTTTCTTGTGTGTGTGTGTGTGTGTGTGTGTGTGTGTGTGTGTGTGTGTGTGTGTGTGTGTGTGTGTGTGTGTGTGGTGAGAGAGAGAGAGAGAGAGATCACAACAAAAGCAGCTTTTGGCATCATAGTTGTCCGCCACCTCCGCTGCTGCCTGTACCCACCACCGCACAAAGTAACGAGAGAAAAAAATAAGATAAAATATCCAGGATGAATGATGTGCACTGTTAAGGGTTAAAAGGAAGGTCGCTGATGTCGTCCCACCACTGCCACCAGTTGTTGCGAATGGGGGTCTACCCGGTCTCTTGTGGTAGCGTGGTGTAACCGGGTGGAGGAAACGAATGCTGACCAGAAGAGGATACGAAAAACAAACAGGTTTATGGAACTATTTACACATATTTACAGCAAACAAAGATTAGGAGTTTTACAAACCACGAGCATGGTGGTTGAACCATTACATGGTTCAGAGTGACGTCCAGCACTCTGCGGCGTCGTTTTAAGCCCTGTCGGGTTCCTCCTCTTTGAGTGGAACACCAATCACACCTACACAACAGGTGAGGGGGACAGCATGCACGGTCCACGTGAACGTCCATTATTGAGCCGTGACCGCTGCACTGTGAGGTGGCGCCAGTGGGGCTCTTCCTCGTCGTGTGTGTGCCGCTAGTCGAGAGGTCCCAAGATCCTGACAGCATACATGAAAGGGTCCGCCGATCTGTTCGCTCAATTAGCGGGGCGATTTGCGGCGGCCACCACGGTTTCTTCCAAGGAAGATGCTGTCTTTGTTGTCCTCTCTCGAACGATTTACGACGTCATGGCGACACGACGTCTCATCCTCCGGCTAGCAGGGACAATGCCTGACGGGCATAGGCAGCCAGCCGGTCGGCTACTTGATTGAGGATTAAAAGAGCGCCGCTCCCCCGTCAGCTCTGGCGCCGGCCACAACAGCTTCCCCCTCGCCAGGTGAGTCGCAGAGGTCATCAGGCACCGCTGCTGCTCGAAGGGACGACGAAAGGGTCCGTAGTTGAAAGTCAGGAACTCGCCTTCGCTTGCCGCATGGTCTGGGTAATTGCCGAAATCTTCGACAGCGTCTCGCAGAGTGGGCGCCGAAGGGGTTGAGAGCCCCCCCAGTAGACCGGCTTACGCACCGCGGCGTCTGCCCAGACGAATCGCCGGGCCAAACGTAACAGCTCCTCCGCCGCCCGGAAAATCTCGGCTGGCCAGCGCTCCCAACCGCTGGGCACGAAGAAAATGGCTGGTGACGAGGACGATGGCCTAGCTTTGACCCTCCAGCTGCGAACTCCTAACCAACTCCCAAACCAGCTCACAATGATCGACAACAGCAAGGCTAACCCCACAACACAATACCATGCTGCAGTCAAGCACATTGGACCTGCTTAAAACCCTCCAGATTTCGCAAAAAAGACAAACAAAAGAAAAACCTGTACGCTAAAATTTTGAGACAATTTTGTGCCGCCAAAGTTACAACAATCATGGACGTGGAGATGCTTACCAAAGATGGATCAAATTGCCGTGTGAGAAAAGCACACAAAGGCAAATACAATTTGGCCCCACATAACCGTAATCCCATTCTTCAAAACTAGCTTTTTCCTGCCATCCGCAATACTATGTTGTAACTAACATCTAACTTCATGACTAATTTCATGAAAGGCAACTACCTAAATTCCACACAAATGCAGCCTGAACCTACAAAAGGTATCTGGGCGCCTTTTTTTTTTTTTTTCATTACATACTTGTAAGGCGTAGTCGTGACTACCTACTTGTAGGACACCCCGCCGCCAACGAAAACTTACTCACAACAGATCAAACTGCGTCTTTATGAATTCGTGAAATGTATATCTAGTCTCAATGTTCGCTGAAGCGTAACGCTTTTCTCAAGAGATCACCTTGAACTCTGAGCACTTACAAAAGTAACGAAGGGAAATGCAACTCGTGTACTAACACGCTCATTTGCTGAATGTAGTTTCATGTCAGCTCATGTTTTTAAAGGACGCCCAGGATTTTGCTGTGCGCTCTAGCACGACATCATACTCTCATCCAAAGAGCGCTAGCATACCAACACGCACCTAACCATAGGCGATATCCCTTTTACCAATGTACCCCTAAACTATCATCTGAACGTAAATATTCACAAAGAACAACACGCAAAGAAAACAACGCCAGATGCCGTACACGTCAAGAGCACCTAACAAAACTTGCGTAAATTTTGCGCTAGAAACCCCGTACCAAATGTTTCTTAAACGTGAGCATCTCGAAAATCGCTTCTTGTTTTATTCTACAACCTTCCTGAACATTGCTCATTTACTCTATTTAAGACGGCATGCGATGTCGCGCTACACTAAAGAGCACGAAGCAAAGAAAGTTTGGCTCCGCTCGACAATGCTACCGCGCTTTCAAAACTAGCGGGCGTACCAAAACTTCATTTGCGACTTACGTGCTCTTATCTCTAAGAAAAACTCATTGCACGCAGTCGGTTGACTGATGCGGGTAACTGCTCCCGCATAACGCTTAACAGTTGTAACTAAGAGCTCTTAAACACTGCATAATAAAACAAACCGAGAAGTGAAAAACTCTATCCAAACAAACTAGCCGGGGAGATGACAAAGGAATATTACTTCAAAACCAAAAATAAGCAAACATGCTTCCCAGTAAATTCCTGTGTCACTCTCTCCAGCTTACAGCTGTCCTTCACTCTTCAGTCGTACTCGCGGTGGTCGAGGTCTTGGCGGATTTCGAGAACGCCCGAGACAACGACGCGTATGTGCTACCAGCTGAACGGCGCAGTCATGCATCATTCGCGATTTCAGCCTGCCTCTGTCATTCTGGCGGAGGGGACCCGAGCGATGCGTGGGAGAGAGTGGCCATGCCTTCTTTGGGCTAGCTCCCGTGTGGTGTTTAGCTATTGTGGCCTTTCTTCTAGGACCCTTTCGACAATCCTGTCCCCGCAAAGCTTTAAATCTCCTGCGTACATTCCGTCGCGAGGATGCGCGCTGTGGCCTACCCTTTCGCCGCTGGCGCCTTACTTCCTGCCACAAAGGCCTCTTCGCTGAACTGGCCAATGAGCTACCCTCTTTTCTTTCTCCCCGATGCTTGCTTCCTCCTTCTTTGTCGCGCGCGTACCTTTTACTTCTCTACGGCGACGTCTGCGACCGAATTTTCCTGCACCGTTAGGAAATTGGCCTCAGGTTGCGTCATCGGTAGTTTTACAGCTCAAGGGTGCTTCTGCACCACCTGCCACAGTACTTTGGCACTTCGATTTCTTAGCTTTGTCGCCTTATCCGACCGATTCACCTGTGCTAAAGTTGTACTCAGGTGTGCCCTGAAACATTCTGTGGATAGAACGGAAAGACCGGCGCTCTCTACGCAATTCCGTTCGCAAACCCGCTTTCCTTTTACTTTTCGTCCGGTTGCTCGGACGCATGCAAACTGACTTAGGCGTCAATGCAAAGTGCCTAGTACTACTTACTACACTCAAAGGTTTTGCGCCTTCTTTTACACACGTAGTACTGTTTGTCTCCCTCACGGCTTGGCGACGTCTCTTTCGTCTGCGCCACTTCTTGTTGTTCGTTTCTGAGCTTCCCAATCACAACTCCAGCTCGTTAACACTCTCACTGCTTCTGTCTGCTGTAGTCTCATCCTCACAGTGTAAATGATTTTCGACTGAATCACCTTTCTTTTCACACACTGCACTGGCGGACAGGTTAACACAATAAGGAACAATGCAGCTCTTTGAACAATCTCGCTAACATTCCTGGGAGCTGTCTGCAACCGCGTTGTTGCCCTCACTCTCTACTTTGGCTGCTTCTCCTGAGCTTTCTCCGGTGTTCTTGATTACTTCCACATTGTTTGCAAGATCCACCGTCGCGTCAAACACAGTTGAGGTCTGTACCAGCTTTTCTACGGCTATTCTAGCTGTTTCGCTAGCATTTAACTGGCACAGCACCTCGTCGCACCCGCTCTGGTCTTTGTCGGCCTCTCTACGCAGCGCAGCATCTTTAGCAGCACTCAAATTTGGTTCTTCAACGAACCTGCTGCTATCCTTAAACGTGCTAGTCTTATCTACGGCTATCAACTGCACCTCACTAATGTTTTTCTCGCATTTTTCGTGTGCTACACTTACGGATGGCTGAAACTTCCGCCGCATTGCTTCAATTTTACGTTCCAGAAGTTTAATCTCCAAGTAGCGTGCTTCATCACGCTCTTTTTCTATCCCTTCTTTCCTTTTCTTCTCTTTCTTTTCTATCTCTTCTTTCCTTTTCTTCTCTTTCTTTTCTATTCCTTCTTTCCTTTTCTCCTCTTTCTTTTCTATCCCTTCTTTCCTTTTCTTCTCTATCTCGTTTCTGATTTCGTTCCTCCAACCTTTTCAAAGCTTTTAACGCGTATGCAATATCCTCCTCACTGGAGCTTTCCAAAGTTAGCTCTAAAATTTCTGACCTGCCCATTCCTTCCTTAACCTTAATACCCAGGTCATCACAAATGTACAAAAGACCATCTTTCAGCAGTGTCCTCACCTCCATGATTGCTGTTATACTTTGGTCCTGCATCACACAAATGTAGGGGATCCCTCTAACACAAATTGGTGATCTCCCTAACTCACACACAATCCAGCTTCGAATCAACTCACACTCAAGAAATGAAGCCTGGAAAGTTATAGCAAAGACCAAGCACTCACCACAGCACAGCATCATGTCGTGAAGTCCATCTCACCGCTGCCAACCAGTTTTTAAGGGTCGGAAGGAAGGTTGCTGATGTCGTCCCACCGCTGCCACCAGTTGTTGCGAATGGGGGTCTACCCGGTCTCTTGTGGTAGCGTGGTGTAACCGGATGGAGGAAATGAATGCTGACAAGAAGAGGATACGAAAAACAAACAGGTTTATGGCACTATTTACACATATTTACAGCAAAGAAAGGTTAGAAGTTTTACAAACCACGAGCGTGGTGGTTGAACCGTTACATGGTTCAGAGCGACGTCCAGCACTCTGCAGCCTCGTTTTAAGCCCTGTCGGGCTCCTGCTCTTTGAGTGGAACACCAATCACACATACACAACAGGTGAGGGGGACGAGCATGCACGGTCCACGTGAACGTCCATTATTGAGCCGTGACCGCTGCACTGTGAGGTGGCGCCAGCGGGGCTCTTCCTCGTCGTGTGTGTGCCGCTAGTCGAGAGGTCCCAAGATCCTGACAGCATACATGAAAGGGTGCGCGAATCTGTTCGCTAAATTAGCGGGGCGATTTGCGGCGGCCACCACGGTTTCTTCCAAGGAAGATGCTGTCTTTGTTGTCCTCTCTCGAACGATTTACGGCGTCGTGCCGACACGACGTCTCATCCTCCGGCTAGCAGGGACAATGCCTGATGGGCATAGGCAGCCGGCCGGTCGGCTACTTGATTGAGGATTAAAGGTGCGCTGCTCCCCCGTCAGCTCTGGCGCCGGCCACAACAGCTTCCCCCTCGCCAGATGAGTCGCCGAGGTCATCAGGCACCGCTGCTGCTCGAAGGGACGACGAAAGGGTCCGTAGTTGAAAGTCAGGAACTCGCCTTTGCTTGCCGCATGGTCTGGGCAATTGCCGAAATCTTCGACAGCGTCTCGTAGACTGGGCGCCGAAGGGGTTGAGAGCCCCCCCCCAGTAGACCGGCTTACGCACCGTGACATCTGCCCAGACGAATTGTCGAGCCAAACGTAACAGCACACAAATATAGACAGCTTTACGGCACTCACCAATGTCTCACAATCTAATTGCAGAAAACGGAATGGCTGTAGCTTAATTTGCTGTGAAATGGCACAGGGATGACCGACAACAAGTGCTCAAAAAAATTAAAGCTGAGAAAATGGAGCTCAAAGAAATTGGAGCTAGAAGCTGATATAATGGAAATCGGAAAGAAGCTGGCTTTATTTTGCATTGGAGAAATGCAGTATTGATTTTAACTTGAGCTCCAATCTGTCCTCTTTATGATGATGCCAATATGGTGGCATTGTGCCTAGGGAAAGTTCGAAATTTGCATTTTTCTATGCGCAATTTCCACATAGCCTTTGATGACAGCCCACCAGTAGAATGCTTGTTTCTCAACTTCTACTACTTATTTTGGTCTAAAATCACACTATGATGTAAAACATGGTCTCAGGATTACAGAAAAAAAAGATCAATTGAAAAAGTGAACATTTTGACCAAATTTACTATTCCTATTGCCACGTCCCTCTTAAAAGTAAACAAAACTTCCTTTATTTGCAAAAGAAAACATTTTTTCTTTTAAATCAGTTTATTGTCTGAATGATCTTGGATATATTCGTGAAAAAGCAACAGTTTTCATTTTCACTGCTGGAGAGAATTGCTAATTAACATACTTTTACTCGTTGTGGCTTGGTCTGCATGAAGCTGTGCCATGATTGATGCTGTGGGAGAATTTTTCATTTGCCAGTTGTGCTGCTTGATACGTGGTGCATGTTGCCACAATACTGGCAATTCGTATGGAGGTTTTTCTGCGATGCGGTTTATGCAGTCTGTTGATGTGCTGCGCAAATTTAAGCTTTCTTCCTTCACTTTACCCAGATTTGGGTGCACGTTAAAGAACCCCAGGTGGTCTAAATTTCCGGAGCCCTCCACTACGGCGTCTCTCATAATCATATAGTGGTTTCGGGACGTTAAACCCCACATATCAATCATCAATCAATCAATCCTTCACTTTACCTTAAATTTCGTCCTTTGATGCTAGGATACTGGAACATAATACACAATGGTCTTGTAAAGCCGCATGGCCACGTATGTCCCAGGTTTTTTCTTGGAAGTGTGATTGCACTTTATGTAAATTTTTACTACTTGGCTGCTGGCGGGAAGGTCGCGCAATTGATCCCAGGAGGGCCCGTGTGCGGTGTGACATCAGTGCACGTTAAAACCAGATGGTTGAAGCTTCCGGAGCCCTCCACTACGACGTCTCCCATAATCACATTGTGAGTTTGGGATGTAAAACCCCAGATATGATTATTACAGAAATTTTGATGCAGTACGAATTTGTGAAAGTACATGGGCAGAGGTGCGTATCACGCGGCATGTATTATTGTGCAAGTTTGTGTGACTGGGTGGTACAGTCAAACCTCGTTATAACGAACTTTGGAAAATTTTCAAAATAGTTTGCTGTAGTCCAAATTCGCTATACAAAACTGCACCAAAAAATCACCAGACCTTAGTTTGACTAAGTCAGCAGCATGACAGGAATCGACAAGACACTTACTTGAACAAAAATACATTTATTGAGGCTAAAAGAACCTGTGCAACGTGGCTTGTCTTTTTTTTTATTGATGGCGGGCTGTATAATGCCTTGCTCTGCCATGTAGAGGCATTCCACAAACTTGAGCCCGGTGCCTTCTATCGCGCTGCAATAGCGCTACGCCAGAGCCAAACCAGCCAAAGCCTCACTAGAAGTTGGCAGCGGAAGGCTTTTGGAGACGGCATCTTCAACTTCCGCTGCTTGAATCCCAGTTTGCTGGAGTGTCACCTCGGCAGCGATTTCCACGTCAGATAGTTCGGCAACCGCTTCTGGCGCGTCGTCGCCAACGATGTCGTCCAATGTGAGCGTGTCCGACGCATCGCCCACAAACTGCGAAAAATCGCTCCACATTTCGTCAAGCTCGACAACCTCTTCAGAGCCTTCAACATCTTCAGTGGGCTCTTCAACTGCCTCAGCGCCAACGGTGAAGCCAGCGTACCAAAAGCAGTTCCCGATCGTCTATTTCTTCACGGTCTCCCAAGCGGCCTTCAACATCTGTATGGCACCCAACAAGTCAATTTCCAGGTCTTCGTTCATTTGAAGACGAATGAGCAGTCGCTCGATGAGCCTTCGCTTGTAAAGCGCTTAGAAGGCGCGGATGATCCCTTGGTCTAGAGGCTGGAGCTTGGAGGTGGTGTTGGGCGGAAGAAGCTTGAGCTCAATATTGCTCAATGGAAGCTCTGCTGAGTGTGCCGAGCAGCTGTCGACGAGGAAACACACTTTCCTGCCTTCATCCCGAAGCTGCGTATCCCACTCCCTCAACCATTTCCCAAACAACTCTCGTGTCATTCATGACTTTCAATTGGAAACATAGGTGACTGGTAGGTCGCGGCAGCGTCTCATATGGTTCGGCGTTTTGAACTTGCCGATCACGAATTGACGAAGTTTTGTCGAACCATCCATGTTTGCGGCAAGTAGGACCGTGATCCGGGCCTTGTTTTGCTTGCCAACATGACATTACTGCCCTCGGGTGTCCAGAGTTTGGCGTGGCAGCATCTGCCAGAAGAGGCCCGTTTCGTCCGGGTTGAAAATATCTTTTGGATGATATCTGGCACGAAACTGAGGCCACTTTTCTTTCATCCACTTGTCCATCGCTGCGGCATTCACCGACTCACTTTCGCCTATGACAGCTTTTCTGACGATATCGTATTAGTTCTTAAATCGTTGCAGCCACCCCGCACTGGCTCTAAAATTTTTGGTATCGATTATGAAAGTGAAGTCTCTTGCCTTTTGCTGCAGCATTGGCCCCGACACAGGAACATTCCTAGCCCTTACGTCGACAAACTATTTATGAAGACATTCTTCGACGTGTTCGAAGGCAGCGGGTCGAATACGCTGTGCGTTGGCATGTTTTCCGCTGTCTTGCTGAACAATTTCCTTTTTCTGCTTCAGCACCGTGCTTAATGTGCTGCAAAGTATTTTGAGAGCATCAGCAACGACTGACTTCTTTTCACCTCTTTCGACACGCCAAACAATTTCCAGTTTCGTCGCATACGTCAAGGCAGTCCGTTTCTTCTCATTTTGCGCCATGGCGACGGTGTACGACACCGCCTAGCACCACAAAAACATGCAAACGAAGAAAACGCCACACGCACCCAACGACAAAGCAACCGCTAGTTCGGAATGGCGGCGTGCAAACTGACGCGTCTGTTGCAGAATATTCTTCTGGAGCGGGCCAGACCATCGAAGAGGACAAAGTGGGGACAGGCACACGCTAGTAAAGGACAGCTTGGGCTCCATGACGAATAAACGGGTCGTCTCCGCCTAACGTCTGCGGACGGGTTATTTGTTACATTTGGTGCCGAAACCCGGGATCAGTTGCTTGAGCCTGCATTCTGGCCATCCTCTCACGTTCTTGAAGCCAGAACTAGGTGCGCGACACCGCGTAGAGAATTTTCTCGTTGTATTCTTGCGCCATTCCTACTTCGTTGTCCAGGACTTCTTCATCTGTAGTCACAAGGATTATGTTGTCGAGCTTCGATAGTACTACCTCCTTGTCTTTGAGGTAATCCATGTGACTGTTAATCTGAGAGTCGTCAATATCCGGTTGCGGCAGGAGGTCCGTAGCTGACCACTTTCAAACAAGTACGTGGCAACCGGACGAGATCAGTGTCATCATAGTATCCGGCGCCTATCGGAAGGTCACCACCGGCAAAATCAACTGCGTAACTGAAACGCTAACAGCGATAGAGATGTTTGGCTGGATGGTTCAGGGACACTTGTCGTCTGACAGTATCCAGCGCCCGTCTAGCACACTGTTCGTCTTGAGCCGCAATCCTGCTACAATGCACACAGATATGTCTTCGATGTGGCGTTTTGGGGCCATCAGGAGCGATAAAGCGTCTTTACGAACCTCAAGTAAGCACCAGGATCTATCTGTATGGGAGCAAGGTATCTCCTCAGGAAAGAAGTGCCATCTGCCTGACTACGCGGTTGCTGGCGGCAGGAACTTGGCAGACGCGGAGCCGCCGAACAAGCATGTCAATACTCGTCACTGCCGTGTGCGTCGACGTCGTCAGCGCCAGCGTGTTCATGGTGACGCCGTACTTGAACAACTCGTCTCAGACCGGCCACCTTTTGGGCAACCACCACGACAGGCATCGCGTCTTCGTAATTCTGCGGGCCAAGCACGTCAGCATAACGCACATCAAGAACACCCTCGGTCTCATCAGCATCGGTTCTGGAGACAGCAAGGGGTACGACAGCCACGAATCAACGGCCGTAGTGCACAGGCACTCCCGGTAGCAAAGCAACTGCATTTCAACACAAACTGCAATCTTGGTGGGTACGATTCTCCTTGGCCCCCCTGGAATGATCTTGAATAATAATCCGGATTGGAGCAACCTGGAGTGGCCCAGACTTCATCGAAGCGTGCGAGTCATCTCGGCCCCCCTGGGAGGATGTTGCAGAATGTTCTCTTGGAGCGAGCCAGACTATCGAAGAGGACGAAGTGGAGACAGGCACGCGCTAGTAAAGGACAGCTTGGGCTCCATGACGAATAAACGGGTCGTCTCCGCCTAACCTCTGCGGACCAGTTATTTGTTACAGCGTCCACGCCATTAATCGTCAAGGCCGCTCCATTCTACCAGCGCGTCAAGCGCATGCGATTTTAGTAAACGGCTGTATCCGTATCCTTAGAGAGTGAAGCTTGCCGATCTCGGGAGCCATAGAAAAAAATATCGACGTTGGCCGTTTACGCCGCTACATCGCGTAAGGCGCTACAGGCGCATCGGATGTAAATGCAGGTTTGCCTGACTGTCGCTGTGCTGCGGAGAAGCCGAACGTGTGCTCCCGAAGTGGTCCGGGAAATTCAGTATATCCATTGCGCGCTCGAGTTCGTTCGCTATAAAAATGCCAAAATACATGTAATTCTTTGTGCTTTCTATCGGTAGTTTGACATAGCCAATAATTCGTTACATCCATGTTCGTTATACTGAAGTTCGACTGTAACTCTCCTTGAGCTGGGACAAGCTAGTTGGTCATAGCACCTCTGTGTTTTAGGGGTGAAACTCCTTAGGGTGGGGGTTGTTCTCTCGTAGTGGTAGTATGTTGTAGTAGTAGCCACTTGTACTTAGTTTTAAGAATTGCTCATTAGATGGCATTGTGTGTATATGTCCTTGGAAATAATATCACCAGATGACCTTAGTGGTTTTCGTATAGAAATTCACAGCATATCCACGGAGTGAATGGTGATGAGTGGGGCGAAGCGTTTGTACATAGCTCCGTCACAAGCGGACGGACGGACAGATGGTTCGCTCCAGTCATCATCATTCAGTCCATGGATATGTTGTGAAATTTTTTTAGTGACAATTTTTATGAAGGCACTATTTCTCGACTTTATTGCTGGGAGATAGTCAAGGCATATCACATGCACATAGATAATGGCTCATTGTCTTCTATCACATTGCTTCAAAATGAAACTTTTTTAATGGGTTGTTTTCTGGTGTGAACTATGTAAGCTTAATTTATATTATGGTATGTATGCAATAAGATTTCAGTTCGGAGTCACCGCTCATGTTGCCCAGTTCTTTGTCCCTTGTCTGTGCCATGCTGCATGTCCAACCAAACATGTATTGAAGCTCTTAAAGCCCTTTATAATTCATTCAGTGCCAATATAGAGGGACAGTTTTCGTTGTGTTCCGACTTGTAACTGTGAAACTTTCTCTCTTGCAGAAATCAAAGGAAAGAACTTAACGATATCCGATTTGAATTCACCCGCGACAAAGGTGAGTGTAGCAGCTGCGTGTTACTAGTAGCATGAGAAATATACTTTTTTCTTGCAATGATAAATTGGGTGTGCGCGCTTGTTATGTAGCTGGTAAGACCTCGGGGAATTATCAGGAAAGCTGAAAGTCATTTTAGCATACTTGTGGACACACGACTGTGCTTTCATCAACTCAATGATTACCGTATTTACTCGCGTAATCCTCGCACTCGCACAATTCTCGCACCCCCCACATCGCCCAACAAAAATACGATTTCCTCGAGTAATTATCGCACCCCCGAAAACTGCTGCAATAATGTCGTCTGCTCTTTTCAGCCACTGATGATGATAGTGCACTTCATCTGACGCCATCTCTTAAGCATCAAGCTTAAGCATTGCACAGAGATTCAATCCAACTCAAGCCAAGCCGAAGTGGCCAGTGCGTGTTGCGGCGTGTTTTGTTTGTTGCGTCGGTAACCTTGTCAAGTTATGAGGCGATACTGAAGCTGTACGGCTGCTTTCAAGTTGCAAGTGATAGATAATGCACTAAAGAACGGCAACAGGGCCGCCGGTAGGCCCTTGGGATTGATGGTAAACTTTATTTCTTAAGAAGGAAACTGCGGACAATTCTGCTAAATAGACATCATCCCAATACTGACGTCCCGCGCTTACCTTTTGAAGGCTCCTGTTGAGCGACGAACGCTACCGCTACGCCCGCAACGTCCGCAAGCTTTGCGTATGGTATTCTAGTTCTCGACTATTTGCTTCCACTTTTTGTGTCTCAATTAAATCTTGTCTTGTGTTGAACCTCTGCTTTTATTGTTGAGGTAAGTTTTAATTAGTACTTCTTAAAGCTTGCTGTTAGTTGTTGGTGTGAAAATCCCGATTTGTGGCCACTTCGTTTTCTTTTTCGCTCTGTGCGTTTTCATAAAAAGTTTTCGCCGCGTAATTCTCACACACCCCAACTTTTCATCGGTTTTCCGGCAAAAAAAGTGCCAGGATTTATGCGAGTAAATACGGTAAGCATTAGCCACCCTTGAATAAACGAATATTGTGATACAGTTGAACCTTTTATGAGAGACATGCACCAGGAATCAATTCCTGTCTTTCATGTGAGGTGTCTTATATGATATAAGCAGGGTACCACGCATGCATTTTTTTTATGAACAACGATAACAGTGCAGGTGCAATGGTGTCTCTTATAACCCATCTCTCTTGTAAAAGGGTTCGACAGTATAGTGTATTTTTATTAGTGCATAAAGTGTGGGATGTGGGTACTGAAGTTGATAAATGAAGATGGATTGTTTTTGTTTTCTTTTTCTTTCTTTTTAACGTCGCTGTGCTTGCGTTGCACTATAAGCAAAGAGGTTTTTTGTGCGCACAACAGATGGCACTCTGCCAAATTAAATTTTGACGTCGTGCGCGCTCGCGCTGCTCATAACTGCTTAGCGTGATTGTAAAACTACGTTTTTACTTTTGTTGTGTCATTATATTGCTATGTAATGGTGTAATTTAACGTTGTTTCGATCGTCGGCACAAGCTATCTCACCGAAATAAAATGAACAGATACAGCCAAACCACTTTATAAGGTACACTGATACAAGAGACAAATGGGTATACGAGACACCAGTATGCCTACAGTAAAATACTGGGGATATGAAAATGCATACCTGCTTATAAGAGACATCTCGTATAAAAGACAAGAATTGCTGCCCAGAGCATGCCTCTTATAAAGGGGTTCAACTGTACATGAAAAAGTTGATTTTTTTTCCAATGACCGGGGGGGGAGGCATTACGCGAGTGAATACGGTACAATCAAACCCCTTTATAAAAGGCACTGATGTAAAAGAGAAATGGGTGTAACAGACACCGGTGTCCCTACGTTGCAATGGGTCTCCACAAAGAAATGCATACCTGGTAACCTGCTTGTAAGAGATGCCTCATGTAAAAGACAAGGATTGCCCGCTGGTGGTTGTCTCTTATAAAGGGGTGCAACTGTATCCTGACACTCGCTCTGTCAAGTCTATGGCTCCGTCAGCCCAATTTTTTTTCACTGAATAAGGATTACATCTGCACTAGCAGATGCTGTTAGAGTCTGTGATGTTAATCTGCTTGTCAAGCATCTTTCCGGGGCAAGAGTGGTGCTCTTAGTATTGTTTTTAAAACACTTGTTCACTGATATCTGAACAGTGATTTTCCTATTGGTTGTCCCATCGAGATGGAGCTTTGCCTTGGGCCAAATGCAGTTTCTTTAACTGAAGTGTGCAGAAGCATTCTCATTATTGATTCACCAAATTAGTGTGAATGAAACATTCTGCTGAATTCTTGCTGTTGGGGCTAATTTATATTGGTACGCCTCGTTATGTGCACTGCTCGCTGCATGTCTTCATGGCTTACAGCTGCGGGTAGAAGCAATGTAAGCTAATGTGTGGTTTAATTTTGCAGATACTCCTGATGGCATTGCTTCCGAGCTTGTTGGTGCAGGCTTGGTCGACGGGAAGGACGTCGTCGTCGGTGAGTGAACTTTGCACTCGGACAAACAGGTGGCCAACTGAGCATGTTCAGCTGTTTAACTGCAAAATTGCAAAACGATTTCTCTACTGTTTGTGCAGTGGCTGCCAACCTGCAGAAGCTGATTGACAACCAGATCATGAGGACAACCACATTTGCCTTGGTAAGATGCTTCTAAAAAGCAAATGAGAGTGCATGTGATTAAATGTCATATTTATTTATTTATTCTTACTACTCTATATGGTACTGTTCCAGGGGGTCAATAACGGTCGGCCATTTGTTGTTTGCACTCTTGGGTACAGAAGCGCATAATGTCATGCATTATTAGAATTTATGTCTATAGCTTTTCTTTTTGAAAATATATTGCAGTTTACATTGTGGCGCCATGACATAATCACCTATCTGGAAATATTTTTCATCTAGTATTTTGTATGAGCCTACAATACTTAGTGTGTCGCTGAACAAACATAGGCTGGTTTTGCTTGTTGAGGTCATGTAGTTGGATGTGTAGTTGGGCCACGAATACTGTAAAAACCGGAATATAGGTCGGGCCCCCAAACTTTGAATCTCTGAAGAAAAAATTTTTAAAAATCACACAGTATCACGGCGCAGCCCTACCTTGGTAATTACGAGACACAACCAGTTGCACTGTGGTGACATTTATTTTTATTTGGTCACTGATTTTATGTAGTTGAGCGCCAGAAGGCCACAAAGTGCTCTCACTCGCTCATCCAAACTTGAGTCTGACGAAGTCTGTTTTTCACTAGTAACGTTCCAGAGTGCATCATCCTCCATTCCGTTCAATGTGTTACTGTTGCAGCATTTGCAGACAGACTGAAGTACGCCGCCTCAGTGCAAGTTTGGAAGTTTGCGCTCGTGTACTTCGTGTCCTTCTTGTATCTGTGTCGTCGTTCTGTTCTCGCGCTATAACTATCCTCAGCGCAAAGCCCTTCGGCTTCATAAATTGGTGCACCCATGATGGCGATGCCTTGAATTTCACCTTCGTGAGCCCAGAGTCGCGCGCTATCTCGAGAGCTTTCACGCAGATGCACTCCGCTGTTACGGGCAGCGACCTTGCACGCAGCTCCCGGACGAATTCGGCGAGTAGCGCTTTCATTTCGGGGTGCACTGCAGTCCGTCCACGAAACTATGTTGTTTTTTTGTTGTTGTTGTTGTTGTTGTCGCTTTAGGATTTGATGCGCTGCTCTTGGCTCCTCCAGTATCGGACACTTTTCTCTGATGCACCGAATTCCCGTTGTGCCACCAGGTTGCCGTGCACTTCGGCATACTCGATAACTTTTTCTTTAAGGGGCCTTGCAACACTTTCTGAGCATGGTCAGAAAATGCTGCCGATTCGTAGTAGAGGCTCCCAACAACACGCGAGCCAAATATTATAGCGCAGCACGCGGCCTGGCATTCACAATAAATTGTCAAAGTCGGCTAAAAATTGCTTTCTCTTCTCTTGATAAATCACGTTATATGCCCAAAAATCGCATGTCAACGACCCACCTATCAGCCATTGGCTGATTTGAACATGACGTGCTCGCTCGTTACATAGATCGCCGCGGGAGGCCGCTACTTGTCCAAGAATGTGCACGCGCAATCACACTGAAAAAGCGGCACATAGGAAGAAAAAAAAGAAAGAAAGAAAGTGCTCGAAGTTGCGAAGCGCGCGTGACATTTTTCTGTTGCCCTGCGTCCCTCCCTGCTTAGCTTCCAGCGCTTTCGTCAGGACTAGAGAAGAGAGAATGCAATTGCAGCATGCGACAAACCTTTGTAACTCCACTCGCACTGGACGGATTCTTAAAATTTTTGCGGCATTGAATTAGTGAGGCAATAAGCTCTTCCAGTGAATTCATTCCATGGTTACTTGAAAAAGTGTTTCAGGGCCCCTTTAAAGTCTATCGTAAGCTGTCGTCGACTACCACTAATTTTTGAAGGAAATAGAAAAAAGAAAATAGCAGACTGACAGCAGATAACTGAGGCTGAGATAAATTGTTACGAGATTCGGCATTTTTTTCTGCGAGTGACCAGTATACAAAACGAGGGACAACATTTTATTGCATTTTTCTGAAAAAAAAAAAGAAAGTTAGACCTATGCTCCAGTTTTTACAGTAGTATGTTTATAGTTGTCAAACCTGGATACACAGCGAACTCCCTATTTTTGTGTCATGAATGAAGCTGGATCACATTATCAGTGGTCTTTCCAGCTAAAATTGCGTTGAAGTTTCTCTCCTGTTTCTAACCATGGCCGTATTTGCTGCACAGAAACAGACACCCGAGGAGGCTGCTGTGGACACCCCAGATGACAAGGCGCTCATCGGTTTTGCTCAACTTTCAATCGTAGACTAACCAGAGCAAGCGTTGAAAGTTGGCAGAAACCCCGCGCCCCGCTCCCGCCGCCGAGAAGAAGAAAAAAAGAAAGCCAGCAGGTCCACGTACCACACGCCGCCTTAAAAAAAAAAAGAACGATTTGGTCTTGGTCAGCGAGTGAGCGCTCATTTGCTGCACGCAAGTGACGCGGGGGGAGGAGTGGCAGCAGCAGAGAAGAGGAACAAGAGGCAGTGAAGCGCGACCCCATTGCTGCTTTCTTCTCTCATATTTTTGTAAAGTGTAAATTTTTTGGTCATTGAATGCAAAGAAGAGGAGTCAGGTTTTGTACAAGCGAGCGAGCCGGCTATGACGCAAGGAGTAGCCATTGATGACGTAGTGAGGGCATGATGTGGGGCTGCGAACCGTGCACATACGCACGCGGATTAACGAGCACACCACCGCTTCTTCGCAACCTGCACCGTTTCTTTGTTTTTAAGGAGCCTCGCTACCCTCCCAGCTCATCTTTTTTTTTCGTGTCGTGGCCGCATACGTAGGCCACGCCATCCATGCAAGTCTCTTCTCTGCCTTTCTCATTCTCTAGTACCTCTAGCCAGTCTTTGCTCCCACACTTTGGGCCGGCTGAGGTGCGTTTGATTATGCAAGTGTGTACAATAGTCTCGGGCAAGGGTGCCGCCTTCCCCCTCTCCCTCTAAGGGCAGTGTGGGAGTGCGGCAGGGGTTGGTTTAATTTATTCAGAGGCAGTCTTAGACGACAATAAAGGCAGATTTCAAAGAAATCTTTGTGAATCGTCTTTCGTCTGTTTTCTATTGCTTTCCACCTTGTGACGAATTTAGGATGTGGCGTAGTGCCGCTGCACGCAATACATTGCGGTTTGTGGTCCACATCAAACCTACCAACATCAAGAAACGCAAGACTTCCAAAGGTTATAAGTTTATTTTGGAACGTACATCCACAATTAGTTTCAGTAACTTGAAAACTTGAAATGAAACTTTCAGAGATAAAAAATTACGCTTACTTTTTAACGCTTATTCAAGGTAAACTAAGAAACTTTTTTACAGCGAAAGCTGTTATGAGGCTGAAACTATGGTCACGCGCGGCGCCGTAGTTGTCCGCCGCCGCCGCCCAACGTTACTAGAAAATGGATAAACTGGTTTGAACGCTCCGCCAGAGAAGTGGGTCGCGTGGCAGTCACGAGGCGCTGCAGTTTTCGTTAATGGATAAGGGAAAGAAGTGTATACTTAAGGGCTCGTTTTCCGTGTTTTTACGCATTATTAACGAGATCCAACAGACAGTAATGCCAAGGAAAGTATAGGGGAAGCTATCAGACCGAATGGTAATGTAAACGTGAAGAAAGAAAAGTGGGTGAAAAGATAACTTGCCGTGAGCAGGAACCGAACCTGCGACCCTCGAATAACGCGTTCGGTGCTCTACCACCATGGAGGGAGAAAAAAAAACTGTGGAGAGGCCCTGACGTCACTAAATGTGAAGCAGTGGTGAAGCCGGAAGTCTGCCATATTGACTTTGCAAATTTTCCTCTCTTGTTTACGTCTAAATGTAAAGTAGAAGGCGCGACTCGCTCCGGCTCGGAAAACACGTGGGCTGCGCAGCGCGCGTGTCCTGACGATCCGAAACTAATGGAACGGGGCTCAACACTCTGGGCCAGCTAGACACTTTCGGCGAAATCGTTTCGTCCGAGTATTAACAGCAAGTAACTGCTCGCCGCCAACGAAGCAAGTACAAAAGAACGCGCGCTAGGTGCACTGACAACGCCGAGTGTTTTCACGTCATTAATTCGGCAACTGTACAGACATCACGATCGGTCGTGCGTCTTCTTTACGGTTGCTTTCCGACACGAGTCCGACGCAGCGCCCGGCCACTGTGTCCGTGTTCCGCGTGAAACTCGCCGGCGTCGGCATTCTGCGACCGTGGTGACTTTGAGCACGGTGCAAGTTACATTTGAACGCGGTTGCTCTAACGTTAAGATTACAATTCTGGGGGGTAAGTATAACAAGCAGAACAGAAAAGGTTTTTTATCGCGCACATGCAAGTTGTTACTGTACACATACCGAACACGATTCCTTCCTCTATGGCTGTTATGTTTCGCGCTAGCTTTCCTGCCGTTGTTTCGCTACGTATGTCCCATTGACCGCCAATCTGTGGGGATTGTTTGTTCCGAGTTTTCTGTCTTCCTGTGTGCGTTAGTGCCGTGTTGAGCCTGTTCAGAAGTCTGTTTGTGATTATCTTGAGTCGTGCATTAAACGGCGCCATAGGCCATCGGACATGGAGTTCCGATGATTTTGAATATCCCGCAAAATTTAAACCTGGCGCGCCATGGGCAACTATTGCCATCTGCCATGTTAACTAAAAACTAGTATTCCAGTTTCTGTTTGTTTTTTTGTTTTTTTTTTTTGGTGGAGGCGCCGTTGAAAGCGAAAGATTGGATTGGATAAACTTTTATATGGTCCTCCAAAACACAGATAACTGTGTTGCGGGCAGCTGCCACGTGGGGACCGAAGGGCGACGCGTTTGGCAAGAATGGCACCTGTCCGAAGTCGCGACATTTGTGGTGCAATTATATACAAATTCCCACCGTGAGTGGCTCATAGCTTTTCGGCGGCGCCTGGTTGTGGCGCGAGATATAAAATAAAGAAAACCGAGCGCGTGTCACAAAGTAACCCCTGCAGTCACAAAGTAACCCCATTTTACGGTATATTTTATTTTTAAATTGCATACCGCTCACTACGCGTTTTTTGTGCGAGTAGACGGCCTCATGCCAGCAACAGTGGAGTTCGCTCGCCGAAGCCGTCGCGTGAATGAGGATTGATTGATTGATTTGTGGGGTTTAACGTCCCAAAACCACCATATGATTATGAGAGACGCCGTGGTGGAGGGCTCCGGAAATTTCGACCACCTGGGGTTCTTTAACGTGCACCCAAATCTGAGCACAAGGGCCTACAACATTTCCGCCTCCATCGGAAATGCAGCCGCCGCAGCCGGGAATCGAACCCGCGACCTGCGGGTCAGCAGCCGAGTACCCTAGCCACTAGACCACCGCGGCGGGGTGTGAATGAGGATTGCCTGCGCTAGCGACTGATCGCGCGAAGACGATCTACGTCGCATCGTTCGTCGCTGTCGCGTGCATTTTCGCGCCTATGAGGTTTGGCCCTAATGGTGCGGTAAGAAACATAGAAAGGAGCGTGTGCGGCATCACCATTACAACATTACAAATTGTTGCTATTACATTCATCCCTTCGCCGATTCTTTTTTTTTTAATTAATACGGCGAAAATCTCGCCCCGCCGTTGCCGAGCAACCGCCGAGCACAGCAAGCGCTCCAAGGTTGCTCGGCAACGGTGCGGCGAGTTTTTTTGTAACGCCACTGCCGTCTTTATCTGTTTGCCTAACAGCTTTGCTGTTGAAACATATATAGAGTCGCATAATGAGGTATGCACACAAACGCCACCTTAACAAGAATCGTGCGTAGTGTTCACGTGGCGCAAGTATCATGCATTATCCGAAATGTACGACTTTTGACAAGGACGCGGTTGCGTTATGGTGCCCACCATAGTTGCGTCCTTTGTGTAGCCTGCGCATGTTGCTCGGTCGATGATAAAACTCTCGACTAAATTTAGCGTGGCACGTGCAGACTGCCGTTTAGGCGCGGCTTGGTGCAGCAGGTCACATTGGCGCAGCATTTCCACCCTTGCATACGTCATAATTACATTTGTGGTATTGAAGTATAAAACCACATAATTAAATAATTTGAAGGATGCATTCGTAGAAAAAATCCGGCAGATACCACTTTCCTGGGAATGTACGTTATGCAAAGCATGTGGAGGGAAGGTGACTATGTTGCAATTTTTTTTATTGAGCGACACTTCATGAAATGATGCTAAATATATGTACAAATGTTGCACGCACAGACAAATGTCAAAGAGTTGCAGATGTTTATATAACCAGCTGTTTGCACTTGCGCAATGATACCGACTGGAACGTGCGTATTATCAACAACAGAAGCTGATATGAAGCACTGATGCTCACAAGGATGCTGGCCCTGTACACTGCTATAGGAATCAACTTCAGTACATGGCAGCTAACCACAATTGATGCTAACCCGATGTGACGGCTGTATCAAAGTAGTACATGTGTAATGTTCAGAAAATTGGGTGGGCAGCACTGCAACCAGTATCGACATTTCACGAAGATTAGGGTATATTTGAAAAAGTAATTTCAGGACCTGGCGTAGCTTTGTGTTAAAATGTTTCATTTTTACGCAGAATGCTTAGGTTTGATTTTAGCTGGGACCCAGACATTTATTCTTCAAATTCTTCCTGTCTACGCTACCGATGTCGGCTATCGCTAAACGCTCGCGCGTTAAAATTGCCCATGTGTGTTCTCGTCGTTCCTGCGTAGATACTAAGTGTAAATCACCTGTGGCACATACCAGCATACTAGCGGCACATACTCGCCTGTGGGTATGTGCCACTATCTGGCGGGAAGTGTTTTTTGTGACGGGATTGTGATATTATTCATGTCTTTGCCAGCACGTCATATTCTTCAAACCATCTTACCCTCCCATGCTAATTTTGGTTCACGCCAAGTTAAAGGGGTGACCATGAGATCACCCAAACGTAAGCGGCTAGACAGATGGATAGATTCACTCAAAGCCGCCGAAGTTTGTTAAGAAATGCTTCGCATTTAAAAAACAAAGCTCGGACAGTTGTTGAGGCATGGTCACACTTTCCTACAATGAGTAAACACCGGCACACATAATAAAACTTTACATTTATTACATGACAGTCCATTTTACAGAAGCAAACAATATATACACAAAGTTTCAGCCAGTTTTAGATAGTCGGGGTATGAGAGAAATTTCTGAAACAGGTACAGTAAATTCACTTATAGGGAACAGCATGTCATCTACAAGGGTCCGTGATACTCCTCTTAATTTGCACCTTGGGGTACAGCCTCTTCCACTCTTGCACAACATCGAGGCTGATACTGAAGCAGAAGGACACGTCGAGTATCTTCAGTTGCTTGCATTCGTTCAGCACCCTGTGTGTATAAAAGCGGTGGCAATAAGCTTCCTAGCACCTCTCAACCAACTGAGAAAAGTGACGAGGTAAGACTTTTATCTACCGTATTTGCTCACATAATCCTCGCACTTTTTTTGCCGGAAAACCGATGCAAAGTTGGGGGGTGCGAGAATTACGCGGGGAAAACTTTCTACGAAAACGTAAGAGGGAAAAAGAGAACCAAGTGGCCGCAAATCGGGATTCTCACACCAGCAACTAACAGCAAGCTTTAAGAAGTACTAATTAAAACTTACCTCAACAATAAAAGCAGAGGTTTAACATAAGACAAGATTTATTTGAGACACAAAAAGTGGAAGCAAATAGTCGAGAACTAGAATACCATACGCAAAGCTTGTGGTCGTTGCGGGCGTAGCGGTAGCGTTCGTCGCTCAACAGGAGCCCTCAAAAGGTAAGCGTAGGATGTCAGTATTGGGCTGATGGCTATTTAGTTTTTTTCTGAAGAAATAAAGTTTACCATAAATTCCAGCTTTAGGCACACGGCAGGCCCGACACGTCTTGGTGGCTTTCAGCTGCCGTCACCAGTAGCGAACGCATAACTCGTAGGCTCCGAACAGCCTACCGGCGGCCCTGTTGCCGTTGTTTAGTGCATGATCCATCACTTGCAACTTGAAAGCAGCCGTGTAGCTTCAGTATCGCCTCATAACGTGACAAGATTACCGACACAACATACAAAACACGTCGCAACGCGAGCTGGCCACTTCGGCTAGGCTTGAATTGGATTGAATTTTTGTGCAATAGTACGCTTAACGGTTAAGAGATGGCGCCAGATGGTGCGTGCTATCATCATCAGTGGCTGGAACGAGCAGACGACATTATTCGGGGGTGCAATAATTATGCGAGTGCGAGGATTACGCGAGTAAATACGGTATTTTTCATTTGTTCGTTTATCGATTGTACATTTACCCCAAGAGCATTATTGTGGAGCAGAACATTACAAAAATGTGTATGTCAGGTTACGCGTGAAAGTTGATCCTGGTATGCAACAAGCAACGACAGAGGGCGAGCCGTTACAACTGATGTAAAGCCTATAAAGTATACAGAAAAGAAATACCATTCTCAAAACAAACATGAAGAACAGTAAGCACATGAATAATCACTAGAGGTTACCAGCTATACAATATTAAAACGAAACAAAACGTAACGAAGGAGAAAGATGAGAAAATTTTTAAAAATTCACAGTCAAGCTGATTCATTGAGCCTGAATACACACTGCACATGACCTTCAGAGAAAGTGTTATTAATGAATGTAACAATGTTCAGTAACTATAATTATTATTGTTATTTGATTATCTTGGATGATTGCTTGCTAGGCTAGTTGGTTCTTTCAACACATGTAAAACTGGACAGGACGACACAGACCGGGACTAAAGGGTGCTGTTTAATGAGTGTAAAGAGTGCTGTAATTAGTGCTCTTCACACACTGTCTCTGTTATCATTTCCAATATTGTATGCTGTTACACGCGTTTCTTGAGTTTGTGAGCCATCATTGTATGAACCATCACATCACAGACGAGAGAGAGAACTTTTGAGAAAGTCTGCATATAGTATACTCCCGTTGTTTTCTAATGGGGAAAGTCTTTGCTGCCGCCATTTTGCATTTCGGTGTGCTGTTCTGGAAAGAAGAAATTGCCCCACTTCCACATTGCCGCTAATTTCGACTCCCTGAGGGAGGGGGGAGATCGTTAGGTCTGGATTCTATGGCAGTAGTTGCACTGTGCACAAACAGACACTAACACCGCCAAGAAACTAAAACGAGAAAACGCTCACTGAATGACTCCAGATGAGCTCGCCTCTGCAGATCCTAGGATGTCCAGATGTTCAAGGTCGTGACAATATTTCGCAATAGCATACAGGTCCGTGTCGCAAAGGACGCTGAAAATGAGCCAAACGTCGATTTCGAACTCTCATTCACAGCATCTACAATCATTGCCAGTTTAGATTGTAAATATTCTATCACCACTGTCGACTTTTCAATGTTGATGGCGTTAGCATCTGAAGTAATCAGAAATCTCTACTTCTGAAAACTCTTCGAACAGGTAAGCAGCACAAGATGAGGAAATTGGAAATGAACACATGTAAAGAAAAGCTGAACACAGGTACAACTCCTGTGGTCATAAAAACACCAGGTCTAGTACACGAGTTTAAAAAAGTGTTTCTACAGTTGAGTAAAAATTCATGGCAGAGTTACTTTAGGATAATATTGGAAACCAATGAAAACTACATGTCTCTGAAAAAGTTTACATCAAGTTCATTGTGTTTACAAACACAAAAAAAAGGTTTCCAAAGTAAATCATTCAGCTGCAAGAGTCTTTTCAACACTTTTTCAAGTAATCGACGAATGAACTTAGTATCGAAGTTTATTGCTTCGAGCATCGAGTGCCAAAAATTTTTTTTTCACCCAAGAGGAGCCATGCCACTTTATGTCATGAATCATAGCCTTAACTTGGTTTGGTCTCATTTGTCTGTGATAATAGTTTATTACATATAATAGAGTTAATGGCACCTGCGCCCTTTACCTCAAAACGTCACCGTCCAGCTACTGGGCTGCCGTGCTGTCACCGTAATGCACAAAGATGTGGTCAAGCACTAGATCACTGCCAAACATACAAATCAGTACTTTTAATAGTTTTTACAGCACTGAAAACAGCATGAACATCACATACCGAACAGCAGGTAGTAGCAACCTCTTCAAATGTGGACAACCTCTTGCGATTTCCTGGATGGATCCCGACTCAATGCTTGTGCTGGAAAGAAAAATGATGGACAAAAAGTTTGCACGATGCATAATATTCTGAGAGAGCACTTGCTACAGAGAGAGAGAGAGAAAAAACTATATTTCAGTATGCCTGTTATGGGTTTGTTGAAGTTAGTCATGCTTTCTGCCTTACCAAGGTCACTAAAGTAAACTGTGGACCAATTGGGAGGAAAAAGTAAAGAAGTCTATATGGGTCTCAATATTCAGTCAAGCTACACAAATGTCTAACAATCAACCAAAGAAGTTTACTCATATATGGACAGATTATGGCAATTCACCAACTAGAACAATCTAAATGCAAGTTAGACATCTGTGTTTAAAGTGACATTGAAATAACCCATTGATGATTGATATGTGGGGTTTAACGTCCCAAAACCATTGAAATAACCCATCCAATGCAACAAGGAAAATGCATACGAGGTCCCCTGCTTATAAGAAACATCTCATATAAAAGACAAGGATTGCTGCCCGAAGCATGTCTCTTATAAAGGGGTTTAACTGTAACGATGAAAAAAGTGCGCATAAAAAATTTCAATGGAAAAAAAATTGTATTATGAGAATTTTTAAGAACGTTAGCCCATACTAATTGTTTGCTTAAAGTCAATAATAACTATACTGGCAACATAAAGTTTTAAAGGTGGTGCACCCTTCACATATTAAGAAATATGTGGGCAAGATTTAATTTTGATCTGGCAATCAGAAGTGCCAAAACATGAAGTTAAACTGAAGAAGTTACCCAAAGATTGATCTTGAGAAAAACGCATTCTAAATGTACAAGTCAAAGCTCATCTATGCGGCAAAGGTACGTTTTTAAAAATTATTTCTTCCATCATGAAAGCTTGGCAATCATAGTTATTTTGAGCATATGGCTTTAGTGAACTTTTCACGAAAAATGCAATGGCAAGTAACCAGGTGACGATTTCAAGGGGACTCTAGACAATAGGCTCTTTTTAGTTTACAGTAGTCGCATTGTGCTCTTTAAAAGCGTTTTTTACCTACTTCGAGTTTAATAAGAATTCTCAGTTTTTTTGTAGTGAAAGTAGAAAAGCTAAACTTGTGAAAGCAAATAAAAATGAAAAATACGTAATTTTTAAAAAACTTGCATTTTTCGACTCCTCCCCTTTACTCAAATGGAATGTAGATATGTAAATAGTAGCAATGACGCAGACGATTGCGAATAAGAATAAACAAGGGAAGGAATAGAGAATTACGTTACAGAAGACTTATTAGTTTACAAATGTAAAAACAGAAAAACTTAACAGAGGCTTACGTAATGTGTGGGATGCAAACGGAGAACAGCAAAGACAGCACTTGTGCAAACAATCAAGCTATGGTTAAAAAAAATTACTTCTTGCATAATTTAACACGAAGAACAATAATATGGTAGGCTAAAATATCATCTGTTATGTAAATGCTTTTTCTGTTGCATATAGCATCAACACGTTTCAAGCGATAGTTGACAATATAATTGGAATATTAGTTAATCTCATAGCATGCAAGTCAAGCTTACATAGACAGGATCTCTCAAATTTCTTTGTGACAGCAGTGAGACCCGAAGCAACCCCATGTTTGCACTTTCGGGACATTCCAATGAAGCACCACGCAAGACGAACTTCGATAACGACAGTATAGCCGCATCTGAATTTAAGCGAAAGATGCTGTACGCATTGGAGTACGCAGCAAAACACCGTGGCTACAAGAAAGACAAAAAAAATATAAAAGACAAAAGTTGCTGCCCGGAGGATGCCTCTTATAAAGGGGTTTAACTGTAACTATCAAGAAAGTGCATACAAAATATTTTGACGGAGAAAAAAATTGTAATGTGAGAATTCTTAAAAATGCCAGCCCTTACTAATTGTTTGCTTAAGGCCTATAAGGTCCATAATAATTATACTGGCAATATAAAGTTTTAAAGGTGATACTTGCACACTTCACATGTTAAGAAATATGTGGGCAGAATCTCATTCTGATTTGGCTATCAGAAGTACCAAAAACATGAAGTTAAACGGAAGAAGTTTCCCGAAAATGGATCTTGAGAAAAACGCATATTAAAATGTACAAGTCAAAGCTCATCTATGTGGCAAAGATACATTTTTTAAAAATAATTTCTTCCATCATGAAAGCTTGGCAATTATGGTTATTCCGAGCATGTGGCTTTAATGAACTCTCCATGTGAAATACAATGGCAAGCAGCCCGGTGACAATGTCCAGGAAACTCTGCAATGAGCTCTTTTTAGCTTTTAAAAGCCACCTTGTGCTCTTTAAAAGCGATTTTATCTTACTGCAAGTTTAATAACAATGTTCAGTTTTTTGTAGGGGACGTAAAAAAAACCAAACTTCTCAAAGCAAAAAAAAAGAGAAAGATGTGTAATTTTGGAAAAATATGTGTTTCTTGACTCACATCTTCTTTTAAGATACATGATGCATTATTGAATGTATTGGAAATGCAGATACAGTCAAACCTCTTTATAAAAGACACTGATACAGCAGACAAATAGGTACCACGGGAGACACCAGTGTGCCTACTGTAAGATACCAATGGATAAGAAAATGCATATGAGGTACCTTGCTTATAAGACAGATCTTATATAAAAAACAAGAGCAGCTGTCCGGAGCATGCCTCTTACAAAAGGGTTTAACTGTACTCGTTTTGCGGGACGTATCGCTATACAGATAGAAGATACCCAAGGAGTATCTAAGAGTATCTGAGATACATGTATCTTTGATAGTGCCCAGCCCTGTGAACTTAACACACAGACTGAAACAGGCACTCACCACCAGCCTAAATCGAGGCTGACTAGATGTGGACAGGACCGGGCAAACAAATTGGCACCAACAGATGACAGTGTTCTAGCACGGTAAAGGTCTAGGCTTCTCAGGTTTCTGAAAAAGTGCAAGAGTAGACTTTACTTCAGAGTTGAAGCGCACGCACGCAGTTATTGTGTACACAAGCACACTAAAGGCAACATCTCGTGGCAGCTTGAGTGTCTGAGGAAAAAGAGCAGGATTCAGAAACTCCAGCAGTGCACACTCTTGCTTCTCAAAATTAGGCACTCCCTGGCCAACATTAACTTTCTATTGACACTGACTATGCATGCCTCAAAACGACAGATTGGCACGCTGTGAAATGCTGAATGTCTGTATTCATGCTAACATTACTTAGCACCCTAAGCGTGTGCTTTACTCGGGCACGTATTTCCTCTAGCAACTGTAATGTTTCTCAGTAAAAAAAAAATTAAGGCTCTCAATCTTTTTCAGTTTTTCTTTTTTAATCAGTCCAACACTTCAGGAACTGCACATTTCCACCTTCCGGAAAGTAACAGCAACGCACAGTTTTTACTCCATTTTCACATGTAATAGGCACACGTACGCGGGACTTGACTGTTCACAGTGAATTTCTTAAGTAGCATTTGTTGTAACCAGTACAATGTCTGAAAGCGTTTGCATCTGCACATATACTCGTGTTCTTCTGTAGTTGTGTAGCACTTTGTATCAGACTACAGTATCTGTATTTGTGCTGAAGTTTCTATGGCGTTTTGTGCAGTCTAAGCCCATCAAAGGGTGTTGCAGACCAATTAGAGAGACACTTTTTCTTCACCAACGTCTCTCAAGATCACTAGGGTAGCTAAAATGAGAGCCTTAAAAAGATGAGCTAATAAATAGCTGCACAAATATAAAGCCACTGACCCCAGGTAGGTGCTGATCTCCAGAGCAATGTCGTCATAGTTGTTGACAACGGGACAGCTGCCTAGGGACAGATGCCTGAGCTTGTTGCAATTCCTGCAATGCAAATACATTCTTATCCATTGCGCCAGGTCCCCACTCAGGCTCCGCACAATCATCACAAGTTTTACTCTTATTAATGATTGTTTCAAAAATTCAAGACAACTAACAACAACATAGTAAACATCAATTTACAGCCCATTCTTTTAGTAAAATTGATACAGTAAGCAAGGTGGTTCACAATATGGTGATAACTAACATGTGAATATTTTGATGCACCTAAAGCGGACATATGGCAGTAGAGATACTTGAAAGAATCTGCCTTGCTGTTCGTATTGAAAAATGAGTGATAATTAAATTTGACAGCATTTAATCAACTTAAGACACATTCAAATGTCAAAAATACGTCGTGGTGTCTTTCAGATTATTTTTAACACCTGGTCATATTTAGTTAGTACATGCAAAGCTAACTAAGCAACCTCAACAGTTCTGCTGTGTCGATTCCACAGTAATAGGAATTTTAAGATTATATTTGAAGAAAACAAACATTACTTTCGGACACCCAGTACTGTGTAAGCAAATACAGCGGTACCGATAACCAGTAAGGTGTACACCAATTTCAATTTGCTGCCTATTTTATGCTCGCAAAAAACTTGCGAAGCACATGACCACAAGTCATTATTTAAATTGCTCCGAGTTTCTCCAACAGGAAAAGCCACTGATTTAAGTATGACTGATTCAAGTATTGATTGTACAATACATTGACACACGAAATGCTGCTTAGTTGGAATTTAAACAAGGTAAGTCCACTGTAAAGATACCTCAGCTCAATAGACATACTGCGGTTTTTTCAAGTTCTGCAAATGTTCAGTCCAGCTTCCAGATGTGCCGAGATTTTGGTAAACTCCCTACATTCAGATCAGAAATGTTTAGGCCGTAGCTGATGTTATTTAATCTGTAACTAATGCATTAATGTTTAGCCATAGCTGGTAGCTGAAAAATGTCCACAAGTAATTTTCAGCTAGTTTGTGCCGATAAACACTGATAATATCAATGCTTTCCGATGAAACATGTGTAACAAGCCTTTCAGCATGACTCAGTGTTAACAGCTCACCTGATAATTGAGATAAGAGAAAACATCTCGATTTCAGTCCTGCACAGATCCAGCCAGACTAGCTTGGACAGGTGAGATATTTGAAGAAAACCGAGCCTGTTCAGCAGGGGATTGCAACAACCTTTCAGTTCCAGTTCTGTGGAAATGAATAAAAGAAAGGGTAGGAGAAAAAAAAGTAAACCATTTGCAGCAGAACTAAACTCACTGGTGCCAATCATCCATTGCGAAGCGAATAGCATAAAGACAACTCGACGACACTTCGGTCGGCACAGTGAAAACACATCAAGCGCGGCGACATGCTGGCCTGCATCAAGGGCATCCCTAAATAAACCATCAGCCCCGAGAAAAGATGCAGGGCAATTTTGAAGACATTCTATTTCAACTGATGAAGCACACGCCTGTGGCATAATGGTTAGAGCACTCGGCTTCAGTACTTCAGTGCTGAAGGCCAGTGTTCCCACCACTATGATGTTTTATTGCAGTTTGTTTAGTGTACATATGCACAAAGCTGTTGTCACTAATGCTGGCGCACGTGTCTGCCTGTGACGTCACACCAGAAGGTCGATGCTTGTCAACCTTCTGGTGTGACACCACATGCAGCCACGTGCGCCAGCATTATATCTAGCCCTATAGAATCTGTCGTACTAGCCAAAAAAAATGTGATCTGCTTTTGAATATCGCACTGTGGCTCAGTCATGCTTGTCTGTGAATATGGAACTAGACACATAAAGATAAGTTTATGAGCAACACAGATATATGCATTCTTTCACAGAAGCAACAACATTAAAACTAGTTAAAAATATATGTTTTGCTTATCAAAACTTTTCTTGTGAAAATAAAGGGGAATAGTCATTAATCACAAGTTTTGGTAGCTACCGAGAAATGTACCTATTTGAGCCTGATCCAATTTTTTTCAGAGGGTGATTTCCGACCAGTCAACACCTGTGATGAAATTTGCATACCAGCAGCATACAGTTATATTGCTGGTAATTTTTTTCAACAAAAAAGGGGGGGGGAGGACAGGAAGAAAGGCTCGAAAGGCTGGCACCCAATCTTAAATTTTCTCCCAACAAGCAGCCAATTAGTTTGTTAAATGTGTCTTCCTGCAGCCTTGTGAAAGTTACGAGTAATGTCGACTAGATGCCTAGTTCAAGTTAGGCTCTCATAATTCTACGTCTCACAATGATACATGCACAGGTCATGTGTAACCCAAATATGGTTCATTCAAACAAAACAGAACTTCCAAGGGGAAGCAGAGCCTGGAAGTGGTGAGACATGACTAAATAAGAATCATTCCTCAATCCAACAATTAGACTAGTCTTACAACGTTTATTGCGATTTGGCCTAGTGCCTTTCATTGTTTCGCACACAGCTCACAGAAGCTCATGTGTGGTATATATCTCCATTTAAATGACAACGAAAATCCCTGAGTATATTTTAAATAAGATGTACAAATGGTATCACAAGCTGAGTATACTGGTTGGTTTTCACGAGCCTCCTATAGGGGGGAGGTGGGTCTTTAGACAACTTTTCTTATTTTTAGTGCCAGCTAGATGAAAATGGGCAGTGTTGAGCAGTTTTTTACGCTGATTTCAAATCTGTAATTAGTTTTTTTATAGCTGCAATGGTTCATAAAATATTGATGTCTGAAATCAAATTAGTTTCATACTCGTTACGGGGCTTTATGAAAATTTAGTCTTGCTAAACCAAAATCTGAATGCATGACACTGTTGCTAAAGATCTACTGTAGGGGGTGATGCTATTTTTATTCATTCAGAAGCATTTTACATGAAAAAAAAAAAAGGATCATGAAATTACTATGAACATTTTTTTCTAATTAGCAGCCACTGCTACACCTAACTGTAAATTTCATGGGAGTGCACGAGTGATGAAAATAGCATCACCCCCCAGATCATTTCAATACGAATAAAATGATACCACATTTGCCATTTTTGCTCAATTATTACACAGAAAAAACACCCGTAAGGCTGAGTACGGTGTGCAAAAATATCGAACGGAGAAAAACGCATTTGAAGTTTCAACCCAAAGTAGCTTTTCTTGAAATTAACTTACCACAATACAAATGGTACTGTTCTGTAGCTCTGTGTTTTGTGAACATGGCAGTACTAAATGTGTGACTGCAGACTCAAAATAATAGTTCAGTGGCCACCGAAACGGCATGAGAAACTGTATTTTTAACGCTGTGTGTCTGTTTAAGTACACAGCAAGCAAAATAGCACTTGAACAGCATGGTAGCAAACACTTGAATAGTATAATCAAGTGGCTCTTCCATAGACAGCATATCTACGCACAATGTTCCAGTCCAAAATGCAATTTTTGTCGGAAAATTGCCACTGCTGTCCACTGAAACTGCCCTACAGCATACCAGGACTGTAGGCCGAGTCTCTCGCTGGTTTGTGTCGCTTTGCAAGGCGGGTCTTTGTTGAACAGCTGTCAGTGTGCTTTTTCTTAGACTTCTCCAGCCTGATGTCCTTTTCGAGGCTGCGGAGCACCGAGCGATCTCCAGGGCTGTACCCTAGTTTTTCCGCGATTCCCGCATTGCTCCTCGTGACACCTTGGTTGAAGCGGCTGACAGCTTCAGCCACTGCCCTTTCGACGCTGCGCAACGAGGCGTGCTGCGTTTTCAAAACCTGCTGCCAAATCACAGAGTGCAAGCTTTCACTGGGGTTCTGCGTGAGGCCGTCGCTGCACCTTTCCGGAAGGGCTGTCTCACTAAGGCGCGTGAACACGGGCTCCAGTGCCTCGCACACAAAGTCGGGCAAGCTATGGTCGTGCGGCGGCAGCTCCTCATTGTTGGCCTCAGACCTGTTGAATTTGCACCATGACTCGGGGCCTTCAGGACAAAGCTCATGCCTGGGTGTCTGGTCAGTGGATGACATGTGCTTCAGCGTGGCCAGCACAGCCTTCTGCATCCCTGGCACATCATGCTTGTGACTGCGCAAGGCATAACCATAGTAGGAGGCGATCTTCTTGATTTTATCCTGAGTCAGCCTGCCCTTACCACCAAGTGCTTGACCTTGAGCTTTTTTTTTTTTTGTCGCTGAGGTTACGCAGGGCTGCAAACATTCGTTTATGCACATGGTTTATGCAGTCTTTTTTTGCCACCTTGATATAGCCGTAGACTTCATTTGTTGTGAAGGCGTGGTAGGTTTTGCTGTCCCCATCGGAAAGCATTGTCGTATATCGAAGCTTATGCTTTTCGAGTGACCGCTGGAATAATAGAAGGGCTGCTTCCACTTCCATTTGACCAGCCTTGCAATCGATATTTCTTTGGCACACAGGTGCATGATCAACAAGCCAGGCAGCGTATCCTTCGTCGTTTCCTTTAGGTCCCAAGGTGCACCCCAAACAAAAGTTTGACAAGACAACATGGTCTATCACTAAACCTGTATACATCTCGATGATGCACCCGACACATATGTGTGAAGTGTGCCCACGGGTCAACCAGGTGCCATCATAAATCACGTCGATGTTCCCGGGTGCGTTGCCCAACTCCGCATACAAGTCCTTGATGCAAGCAACACTAGCACCTTCACACTCGGTGGCAGTGGCACTGCAGGCTTTCTGCATTGTTTTCATGTGGCTTTGGAAGGTTTTGTGGTGCAGGCCTCGATGAGATACATTCATGGCAGCAAAAAAGTCCGAGAGAGCTGTTGCCCCCTTACCGATGCTGCTGATGGCCTTCATTGCACGCAAATTGACTTCAAAAGGCCTAATCTTGGCCTCACTGTCGCCGGCTACTTTTGGGGACGAAAAACAGTCCTCGCGGAAGTCGCAGTCACTGCACGAGAGCACAAGCTTTGAGCACAGGCCGTAGTCTTTTTTTCTCCTCGAAAAAGTCATGCTTTTCGCGCCACACTCGGGGCACACGACGAGCCCAAACAACGAGTTTATCACGGCTATGTCGACGATTGAGAATTCCGTGCTGTTTTCTTTGCCGTTGTCCTCCAGTCCAACGTCGAGTAGCTTGAACTTTCGTTCCGTCGCGCACTGTGATGCCAAGGTCTCCTTCAAATCCGCCGCATTTCTAGCGCGCTCGGCTGTCTCCTCCGCACTGAAAAACATCGTGTCGACACGGTCTTGAATATTGCTTGAAGTACCAGGTGACCCGATAATGCGATCACCCAAGAAAATGCTGCAGCTAGGGCCAGGCGAGAGCACCACCGCTGGCACCGCTTCGGCTACAACAGGTAGTTGTGGCAGCGTGCCGTCGTCGGAAAAAACTCCCTCGGTCGCATCAGGAGCTCTTGGCAGCACGATATCGTCGCCTTCCTTCCGTTGCGCGTTCCACGCACGCCGTTTTTTCTTGCTGTACGCTTGACGAGTCTTCTTTTTTAGCCGAGGGTCTCCGCTCACACCGGCCATAGCGTTGACACGAAAGGCAGAACACCACACGCGCGCGGAACAGCAACCGCTGCGGCGGACCGGCGGAGCAAGAAAAAAAAAAAAAACGGCAGGTGGCCTTGGCCGCGCTAGCCAATGGGAAGCGCGAGACAGGGGGCTCGACTTGCGAGCGCACGCATGGCAGGTGCTTATTGGTGCAAACATTCGAAAAATGCGGTTTTCTCAAAAACGATTTTTTGGTCATTTTTGACCATTCTAAGACCCGCGTCCCCCTTAAAGGGACACCAAAGGCAAACAACAACTGGTGGCATATTTAAACTGTGCAAAGACAACGACACACAGAGCGATCACACATGAAGCACAGACTTCCAATTGTGTCTATTTCGTAAAGGTGCAACATTATTAAACTTAGACAAGGAGAAATCACACTGATAACCTTACAATGTGCACAAACGTGGCAATACCACATGCGCATTACAATCTCAGAAAGGATTTAATGTGCCTATCCAAGAAACTTTTTTCTTTACGTGATAGAGATAATAAAGGTAAACTAGCACACGTGTCCCTCTTTTTGCTATGATGAATGAGGACCAATGTCAACAACATTTTTTTTTCTTTTCTGAAAATGAATGCAAACAAAAAACAAACTGTGCATGCATATGGGGCCTAATACTTTATTCCCTTTATGTAAGAATTGAAGCTGACTGATTGCAGATTACTTAGATAAATAATTACATCATAATTAACATGAATTATGGAACTCACATAACACAACTAATTTCATTATTTTTTTTACTTTTTTATTGAAGTGAAATAGTTTGTCTCATGAGAATTATCTCATGTGAATTTCACACATATAAAAGTGGTGGATTATAATTTGCATCTGAAGAAAATATAGCTTACCTGTGAGGTTTGGACAGTAATCTGCAATGACCTTCAGACATTCGTTATCAACGAATGGGCAAGAAGACAGGCAGAGGCACTGCAGAAGCTCTCCTCTCACTTCCATGAAACTACACAGAGGAATAGGAAGAAAAAAAAAGAAAACTGCTACAGACAAACACAGTCCTAAAGAATGGCACATCTTCTCCATGCCATATCACAAGTACAAATTTGATACGCGTTACGCGTGAATAAAATGATCAGTGAAATCTTTTTAAAACCACTTGCCAGATTCAACACATCTTTTTTTCTTATACTAATCAAATAAATGTTTTATCTCAAGGAAGTATTTATGAAAAGAACTGTGAATTTGTCTTGCAAAGAATTTTCAGTCTCTATCTCATATCAAAAAATGAGAAAGCTAAATGAAATTAACAATAGTTCAAACAAAACTCCTTTGAGCAGGAATGCCTAAGGTCAAAGATGAAGGAAGGTGCCGGTAATATACAAAAAGACCTTAAAAATGAAAGACATTTCAGAACCAGTAAGGGAGGGTCTTAGTCACAATTCTATACCTTGTCCAATGTTGAGGGCCTTGTACATAATTGTGAACAGGGCACCGTACAAGAACCAGAATTTATTTTATTTCAAAGTTACTTTATGTTTGGTCAGCATCTTCCTCTACATTTGACCAGAAAGCTGAATGCCAAAAAAATGAAGCTCATTGGGAAATTCCAAAAATTGGCTATCCCTGTACATCCCTTTAAGGTCAATTAGAGGATTTTGTACAAGGGACGCCAAGTGATTTTGTTCGATGCATTCATTCCGTTTGCCATCAAAGACAGAAACTGAACATCAAAGCAATCTTTTCTCACTTGGCATACAAAAACAGGTCCTAAGAGAGATAATTCATGCCGTTTCTATTAAACTCATGATATAATTATCATTTTAATATACTTCAAAGCTGTACAGCCATTCAACAACAAGCATTAAATATACAAATGCACACGGTTTATTTGTTTTCAGATGGGGAAACAATGTATGTATGCATGATACAAAACACTTTATAACTAATACAAAATGCAACCAACACAGAACAGAACTTGAATTTAATGTGACGCAGAATGTTGGCGATTCAGAAAATTAAAAAAAAAAGCAAGGCACGACACTTTAATGGAGTGAAGCAGAGACGCAGTAGCACAAACATATTATTTTATCAGAGTGTTACCAGGTTGGGCAACCAATGTTTGCCACTGCAGGTACTGCGAATACAAATACATACTTACACTGTGCACACACTACAGACATATTTTAAAATTAATACATGTTCTAGTGTGTAGTTCATCTAAATTGTAGTTTAATATTATTGATTTCATGTCCTTTTTATTTCTAGAGAATTTTGTTTCAAACTTTAACTTGCAAAGTGCTTTTCTTAACACTAACCCAAAATACATAGGTACGCGAAACTTATGCTTCCCCTTGAAATGCGTCGCACAAAAAAAAAAAAAAAAAAAAATTAAACCTTCCAGTTCTCATTATTCTTTTCTGTTATAATAATGACAGCAGTGCAACTGAATCTATAGAATAAGTAAAATAGATAGTCAAGAAGACTGACACGAGTGGCACTCAAAGTGTCGGTTAGTGTGCTGTAAAAGAACGCCAGAAACAGTGGGACTTGATTCAACCCATTACAAACGGCCATAGTTCCAAAGTGCTAGCAGTGTACTTAAACTGCGTCAAACACACGACAATTAGAATGGTGACACTGACCTCACAAAGGCTTCTGCAGAAAGATATCCAGCAGCGCCACACCATGAGAGGTTGAGTTTCTCCAGCGTCACACATCGCTTCTGAAGGGCCTCGAGTGCGTTGTCGTCGATCTTTGAAGGAAGAAACAACGAGTACAGGTGAGAGTCAAAGAAAGTTTTCATTGCAGCTTACAATCCACACATCGCATAGCTGTGCGTTTCACAAACGACTGCTCCTGGAGACACCAAGTCCGCCCTCAAGTCAAGACACATAGATTATAGTAGCACCCACAAAGCAATGTAATGGGGCTTAATTTCATATCAATTGCTCCAGAGATGTACCTCACACTTGCAGGAAGTAATGTACAGTATGGACAATACCAAGAGGCAGATAGCATCCTGCCAATGCCCTTGAGAATTAAAAAGCACAGAAAAGAGAAAGCTTAAACAGGTAGAGGGCAGCACACCTATCGTTATGTTTTATGTATACTGAAATTAATCTGAACTGACAATAATGTCATGGATATTATTGGTAGTAATTGTAACGTAAATATGAAGAAAGAAGCATGGATGAAAAGAAAGCTTGCCATTGGCAGGGATTGAAACCGCGACCTTGGAATAATGCACCTGGAGCTCTACCAACTGAGCTATGGCAGTGGTCATCCCTTTGCCCACTTTATAGGGTATATATGTATGTGCCCTCTCATGTGGTTGGAGTGATGACTGCCTCCAGAGTCATTCAATGCTTCTGATCACGAAACTGCTGCCTCAGTTTCATATGTAGCCAGTGGTCATAGCCAGATCCGAAGAGTTGCTTGAGACATGATGTGACCACTGCTACCACTGGGGCTCTGTGCAGGAGAGCCTCAGTGTTTTAGCTTGCTAAGCATCTGCAACAATCGCTTTGCTTTCCCACATTCACTTTTAGCACTCGGCATGCATAAATACCTGCCTGGACAGGTTTACTGTTTTAAAATGAGCACCCTGGAGCGGAAAAGAAGCAGCTCAAAAGATGCAGCTCGCAACTGTATCAGCAAAAAAAATATGTTTTGGTGGTTTATGAGTGAATCCCACGATATGATTATTTCAAATGTCGTAGCCGGGGACATCTGAATGATTTTTGCCACTAAGGCTCCTTTTACATGCCCCTAATTCACAGTGCACTGGTGTTTTTGCATTTCACCCCCATCCAAATGCAACCGCCACGGCCTGGCAAGCTTCTCTCATCTCAACAATACGGCCCGCTTACATTTCTGCTGCTTGTCTAACGATGAAGAGAACGACATCTTTTTGGTTACCTTACAGCTGGAACAGCACTCCTGCACACAACATGTGTTAGGCATCCTCGTGGTGAAACAATGTCTCCACTAACTTAAACACATCATATCCAGCAGCTTTTCTAGCACTGCGCAAGCATTTTAATATGCGCACGGCACAGACGATTGCCTCCGTGGCGCAGACTTGTGGCATTTTCCAACAGTGTGTGAAGCCCACCTATAGAATGAAGGCTCAGTTTTGTGACGATAAGAAGTACTCACTTATTTATTTACTTATTTATTTTGTTGCATACTGCCAGCCTTCTATGAAGGCTTTAGGCAGTTGTGGGGCATAAATAATTAACACAAAACAAGCTTGAAAAGATGAAAAAACAACAAGTACATTAAGTGATATATTGCAAAACAGTGACATTGAAGAATATGCAAAAACAATAAAATGAAACAAAATGAATCGCCCTGCCACCATAGCTCAATCGTTAAAGCAGAGGATGTGTTATTTGAAGGTCGCAGGCTTGGTCCCGGCCGGCGGAAAGTAATCTTTTCGACCACTTTTCTTTGTTCGCACTTACATCACAGTTACATACTAATAATAACATCCCGTATACTTTCCTCGGCCTTATTGTCTATTAGTTCCCATAAGTATTGCACTTAACAAAAAAAAAATGAGCTCTTGAATTTACGCCTCTTTCCTATACACACCAGAATGTAGTATAGAATTAAATCTTTTTAATAGAGACACTGAAGTAAGAGACAAATGGGTCTAAGAGACAGCAGCGTACGTAGATAAAAATTGGGCCGAATGAGAAAATGTTTACGTGGTATCCTGATTAAAAGAGACACCTCATATAGACGACAATAACTGTTTCCTAGCGCGTGTCTCTCATCAAGGGGTTGTTCAACTGTGCATTCACAAAAGTAAGTGACCGACAGGAGATCCTCTAAGCATTTCGTAAAAACAGAGTTGGTAAGCTTGAGAGAAATGTGACATGAGCTGAACAACACACGGAGCAATGTGACAGTGACTATTTTAACAGATGTATGGCCATCAAGGCAGTATGCAATCGATAGCAGTATGCAGTCACATAAACGGAAGAATGGCCAGAGAGACAAATGTGGTACTTTACTTAATTTACGACAAGTTTTCGATCAAGCAACCTTCACCGCGTTACAACTTAATTATGACAGCAAATTAATTTTCTGTCGGAAAATTTGTTATGAAAGTAATCGTCATCAGCCCTTCCAAGGCAGTTGGGTATCATATGATAGTACCTGTTGAAGAAGTTATTTAAGTTAGAATAAAACTGACATTTCTATTAACACATTAGTAATTTTTTCCTTTATCTTTCATAATTAGCTTGTTATACCCACAGAGTTTAAATCCTTAGTGCTGCACAGATAAGAGACAAGTATATGTGTTTCGCTACTACCTTTTCCCAGTATGGTTGAAGGTCCAGGCATCGGTAAAATATATGATCGTAGCAGACTTTCCAAAACAGTCTAGAGGAAAAAAAGAACAAAGATATACACATACCCTATGTTAAGCCAAGAGGTGACGATAAAACTAAACTGAACTTGCACATGCGATAAATCATTGCAACGTCCAAAAAATTCATACATTTGCTCTGTCTATTAACAAATATGCAAGCGATCATACTAACCTGCATAATATTATATATATATATATATATATATATATATATATATATATATATATATATATATATATATAATTTTTTTATTGGCACAAAGCAGGTGCAAATGTCTATTTTTTTTTTTTTGTTCAAAGAAAGTGGAAGTAACTTTGAATAGTAGTAAGATTTGACTTTCGGTAGAATGGAAGTATTAACCTGCAAAATATGTTACGTTTTAAAATTTACTAAGATAATAAAAGCCAGCATAACAACAAGCTTTTGAACTTAAAAAAGGAAGAATCTATGTTAGGGTAATATGTTCATTTAACCTTAAACTATAACTTCACGACAGTGTGAATTTTCCCTGGAAAGGTGTGTTTCTGGTACAACACCCCTACACCACAGTGAAACCACCTCTACAGAGAGGGAATTACATGCGATTTATTATACAACTATTCAATAATTTCAAATACTTCAAAATTTCCAGTAATAAAAATTTAAAAAAAGCAAATATGTTAATAACAATTAGAAAATTTGAAGTGCTCAAATATTTGTACTAGCCTACAAACAGTAGTATTGTCCCCTTGAAAATTACACACAAAAGTAGAGCACTATAATATGCTGCTTAACCTTCATTGCAACACAGCCATGTCATACAGTGAATACTAACAGCAGCAAGAACTGACTACTTCTTAGTGAAGGGCACTACATGAGGCCATCTGTTACTGTAAATAGGACCACAAATGCCACTTAAACAATGCGACAACCTTTCCAGTCCAGTATGTGGGCCCCAGAGAAGGCTTAGATGAGAATATACAAGTAAACCTACATATCTTCAGCACAGCCTTAAATCAACTAATCAATTAATTCCAATGTTTACAATTTGAACAGGTGTGTGGAGTATCTCATTAAGCTTCAGATATGCATACTTAGTATTTTGAATCGAACTGCTTTTTTGATACCTTTAAGACTGATATGTCTGGGTTTGATGAGCATGGAAAGAATGAAATACTTACTTACAGGTGCCAGATAGCCTACATATCGACAAAAGATCGAGATAGCGAAAAATTTGGGTCAGGAGTTCGTGCTGAAAAATAAATAAATAAAGATGAATAAAGGATCATAGACCGCTTTAAAGATAAAAGGTATGAGACAACCAAAACGGACAGCAGCCCAACAATGTTAGACATTGTCAGTAATGAATGCAGATAACAACAAAAGATTGTGCAATTACGTTAGTGTGGATATGCGAGCAAAAGACTGCATATTAATGATAATGTGGATAAAAAAATTATGGCAACTAGAGCACGTTAACTGACATCAAGCCCCTGTTCCCTCTCAACCCAACTTTATTTTCTCTTTACACCTGAGCTGCTTTAGAATGTTATTTGGGTGCACGTTAAGGAACCCCAGGTGGTCCAAATTTCCGAAGCCCTCGACTACGGCGTCTCTCATAATCATATAGTGGTTTTGGGACGTTAAACCCCACATATCAATCAATATCATTCAAATCTTTAGGATGTTGAATAAAAAACTCTGCCTTCAATTTAAGTTGCACAGTCAGTGCTATGACCTTTCATTAGAAGCATGCCATCATGTACAGGGACAATGTACAGAGGCGATGCAGAGAGTCGATACTAACTGGTAGTGAATGAAATCCAGCCCGTGATGGGAGGAATGTTTCTTCCTTGCAACTTGACCGAGATGTGACCGCTGTGATGCTCTGTTCATCACTTTCAGAATCCACAGACTCTGGCCTTTTAAAGGTCCCCACAAGCAGCACCGCATCGATTTGAGCGTGGTAGTCAAGGTGGGCATGGTGGAACTCAAGTCGCAGAACCCTGAACCGATATGGAAATGCCAATTCACAAACATAACTAGAGTCTCGTTGATACTACAGTTGCACTTGTATTACAGCTGAAAAGACACAAACACACGAAGGAACACAGGACATGTAAACAGCTTCTGTCGGCTAACGTTTAGGTAGTGCACTGCAGATATTCAAACAGAGCTCATAAAACTTGTAACGACCATACTTTGTAATGGCTGCTACCACATCGCATTCTCTTTATCCAACATAATACCACACACAATTATTGGCTACATTGCACCCTTAGCATGAGCGATGATCTTAAATGAATACGGTCTAAGAGGAAGAAGCCTTAAAAATGCGGACTACAGATTCAGCAACAAAACCATGAATTAAATAGAGTAAAAGGAGAGACGACTGACCTGGTAACAAACGTGTCTTCCAATGACAGTGGTCTCGGCCAGGCACAAGCCTCGGCACCTTTTGTGGGCTTTCCCACCCACAACTCCTTCCATCTGGTGAATGAGTAGATAAGAGAAGAATAAAGCAAACAGGCTAGACACAGAATAAAGTGTTACTTATTCAACGCATTAGTCAGAAACATGCATTGGGTCACACCATCATAGACTGTGTCGGCATAATTTTAAACACTGGCGAGAGTAAGCTGGCCCACCCTGCACAAGACTAACATAGCTATATAGAGTTTCATACAATAATACCTAGAGAGGAATCTGGTGCTGCGATCGTGTACCCCTATGGGAATTATGGGAAGTACAGGCTTCTGATTGGATCAGGTTAACTAGTGAACTTTCTACAGACCTTTTTCTACAGTTTCAGTTTCGTTCTTCGCACAACGTGGGTAAGTGCGGTGCGGTGAAAGAGGCTGAAGCAGTGCTTTTGTTCGAAGAGACTGACGACCACTAAATCTCCTAATTTGCTGCGACATTGGAGCTTTGTGAGTCATATTTGAGAGCTTAAACGAAGCGTGATCCACTCACCGCTGCACCTAGATGTAGCGTCTCATGCAGTGCAGGATGTTGCCTCGCGTTCTCGTTTTTCACGAGCGCGTCTTTCCTATACTCGTTTTAAATCGACTGCAAAGTGATGACGAAGCTAAGTAGATGCACCGTCACGCTCCGCTGACTCCACTTCACAACAAAACCAGAGGTGCGTTGGTGGCAGACCACTGGGACAGATGCACCTAGCGTCGCAGAAGACAAAACGATAAGTGTTTCTCACTTAATACTGTACTGTTATTTGCATAAATAGATAATCCATACTTTTGAGAGAAATACAAGCATGTTTATTTTCAAGTGTTGAAAAAATAATTAAATAAATCTTGATGCAAAATCTGGAACGTGATGGCAGAGCGATGCTTACCCTGATGGTCGAATTTGCCCTGGTTTCACTTTCGTCGCCTGGTCACAAAAACTTTTTACAATAAAGTTTGTATACAAATAACTGAAGCAAGTTTCCAATAAATTTAAGTTCATATCACTTTGTTTGGCACTCTGAAAAGAAGCGTCACAAATCTCAACGTAATTCATTTGAAGTGGATCTGAAGCCTGTACTTCCCATAAATCCCATGGGGGTACAAGCGCCGCTGATAGAGCCAGCGCAGACACTAGCGCCAGATTCCTCTCTAGGTACTATTGTATGAAACTCTATGCATAGCTACAAAAGGAGTGTTGCAACAGTCTTTGCCAAGACCTCCTGTAGTTCGCACTCCCCCTGCTCTCTCATCACTGCATTATTTGTACTAGAGGACAATCTATTTGTAGAATGCTAATAGACATAATTACAGCTGGAGACACGAAGGTGCACAAAAAGGCAAGGAGAATGCATGGTGACGTAACTGTCATTTTGTGTTCTTTCATTGTGTGACAACAACAGTCTTTCCAAGATAAAAAGCAGGAAGCAAAAAATTTGTGGCAGCAATAGTGGTAGCAGAAATACAGAAATAAGAGGCAGCAAATAGAAAATTAGATGGGCCCTGTTACACCCCTAGTTGGCCCTACCACTCATTTTTGCAGTTGCATATGCGCACGGTGATGCACTCTGTACAGCTGCAAAGAACAGGACATTAGGCAGGTGTACTTTTAAATGCCGGAAAAATGTGTCAGCAAGTAGTATTGTTTGAGCTGTGGTTAGCAGACAGGATTTAAACATGCCAATTAACAATGACCGATCCATGAGCTTTCTTGCACACCAACCTGTTCTTGAGGCGATCATAGGCCAGAATCCTCACAACACTCCCAGGGTTGTAAGTCTCAAAAACAGTGACTGTGGCTGGGTACACGTGATGTTCGTACTGAAGCTCTGCCAGAGAAGTGCAAACACAGCATTCTTACACTCACTCACTCACTATGACTGAGCCAATGGGTAGGAGCTATAGTGAAGCCTGAGAGGCACGTCAATGACAAAGCCCATTACCATAGAGTACTCTAAAAAAGATGCAAAATTAGGCCTACAGAGTTTATCTAAACCACGGCACAAAGGCAGTCTTACAATATGAGTTATAAGTTAATTGTGACACTGTCTCCTCTTCCCTCTTTCGAGTAGCGCTTTCTCTCTTTCGTCAGATGTGACTGCACCAAACCACACTGCACAGAACTCAACAATGAAAACACTCCATATCAAAGCAACATAAATGACGGCCATACATAAGTTACCAGTGGAACTTGTCACTACATCATGTTACTGAGTTAGTCATCCAATATTTCTTTAAAACACAATATGCACATGTAACTACACATTACTGCGCCCCGTCAAAAGGAAGTGAAATAAAACTTGTTGCTGGGCTAGTTGGTGCACAATTAAAATATAGGAAAAGGGCGCAACACGGAACAAAAACGTCGACCAGCAAACAAGTACTATCATCGTCAAATGAAACCCCCACAGCAGCACAACTTTGAAATGGCATAGTGTGGGCTGTCTAGTTATCACGATTGACAGGTGCGCACACCCTGTTGGGCAGCTCTGCGCATATATACGCGCCTGTCCATGGTGATAAGTAGACGGCACGTACTATACCATCACGAAGGTTTGCCGCTGTTCGAGTTTCATTTGACATATAGTACAAACCCTTGTACTTGTTCCCTCGTCAACATATTTGTCCCATGTTATGCCACTTTTTATGCATTTTAACAAAGGGAACAAGTGAGACCAGATGGGTGACAGCTGCCCATTTTTGCACACATCACAAACACTAGAGACAAATCAAATATGAGAATACATTTTTATTCAAGACAAGCCACTAGGGCAAAGTGTCGCGGCAGCAAAATAATACAAAGAGTATATTTAAGCACAATGAAAGCTGATAACCACCACTGATAGCACTGAAGTGAGCTCACACAGCCTGGGTAATATTTTGGGCTCATATATCTTGTGAATAAAGTCAATGAGAATATATGATATTCAAACCCTGTTTCGACTGACATGAGCACTCTTCAATGAAATATTGTCGTCAAAACTGAGACTGGCGTTCCTTTTATGTTTCGAAAATGAGCTTTTATAAAAGAAGTCGCTTTTTTCACTATTTCTTTTCTTTTTCTACCCTGCTTGTCAGAAAATGATCTTTCGAAAAAATGCTGCAAAGGCTGTTTGTTATAACTGACACTGTTCTCATGTTCCTCTGTGAAATGGGAAACGTGCTTAGGCACATCGAACTTAGCAAACTTTTATTTCGGCCATGTTTGCCATTTTTTCACATTTTTTTTCTCCAATTTGACGATCGCATAAAAAAAGCACTAATGTAATTTATAGCATTGCATATTAAAACCAGCAGAAAAAGTGTTCTATGCAAAGTTTATAATTTGCATTAAATTCAGCCGTAAAGTTCGAAAATGTCGTGGTAAGCAACAATAGAACCCCCAAACCTCCCACTTCAATTTTTTTTTTTAGGTGTGCTAGGAGGATGTTTTGGAAATAAAATTTTTGGTTTTGTGCAGTTTGAATGTGCCCACATAGCATATAAAAGACCCAGCGAAATATCGATCAAACATGCATGTTCAATTGTTTATAGAATCATCCACCAGCATGTCAAAATGAAGCAGAAAGGAAAGAAGAAATAAAAAAGGCAGGAACAAGAAAAGCATCTGGTTGGCAGCCCTATGCTGCAAGTATCTTAAAAAAAGGAGAGGGAATGAAGCTCCAAAAACTTCATGCTAGACAGAAAGACAGACAAAGAACTTTATTGGGTCCTGAGAAATGCTACTCTTTTAAATCAACGTCGCGGGCCGCTCCGACAAAGGAACAGGAGACGGGAACGGGGAAGCCTGGCCTCCCCGCCACATCGTGGGCTTTCTGGACAGCGTAATCCAACTGCCATGCCTTATTTGTTGTTTTGCCTTATTTACCCACCTGTCACAGTGTACAATAAAACGATTTGCTTCATTATACTGAAAAATTATGCATACACATTTTCGAACAGTTCTTAAATTCTCAAAAGCGGTGGTGGATAAGGTGTGCAACATAAAGCCTTTGGCCCTGACTAAGTCCAGGGGCAGGTTGGTTCGATTAACCTGCACCACATGAAGCGATTCATGAGATGCCACACGCTGTCATTCACTTCAACCGCACAGCAACACCATCCTCTGAACCATGCTGTTTGTTTCCAAACACGCAGGAGAGGTGGACCGCTTGTCCCCAATCTTCCTGCACCTTTCCCAGTATGACGACATCTTGGGACAAGCGCGTGGGTTTCAAGCTTTAAGTTTACTTCTGTACGTAAGTAAACACAAAACATGTGCAAACACTGCATGGCTTCTCAGCCCAAGTCTGGAAGTGGGTGTTAATCAGCAGCAGAGCAGATGACACAGCACAAAGGGGCATGCATCGTTTGCATCCCACTTACACATCTGCCATGTCCATGCATAACAGGATACATCAATGCTTCATCAGCCGACCATGTGTCTATTTCACCACCTTTCTATCTTATGCGGATAGTCCAGATTGGTCAGACAATGCAACACCTTCCTGGTGTTGGCACACTGCCATTTGTTTCTGCTGCGCCACAGAAGTGGAGCATCCCAAATTCTTAACTTATTTTGCCCCAACGAGAACTGGTTCAGAGCAGTGCAGTTGAATCACACAGACCTTGCTGTAGAATTTTATTTATAAACATCCACACAAGCCTCCATTTTATGATGACAGTATGGAGAGCATATATAGTACATGACATGCAATGCACATTCTAATTTAATTTTATTGCCCTATTCACAGCATTCTTCTATGCAGGTTTTGTTGAACAGTTCTTCAGCTTAATAACTTGACACTAACTGTGCAGCTACAACACTCACCACTTGTCTGGAACTAGGTTGAATGTCTACAAAAAAAAAATGTTTTTTTCATCCCTCATCGCAGTAGCTTAAGTGCGTCGTTAGAAGGCTTTTGGCAACAGTAACATCACCGACACATGCATGAACATGAAACAGGATACTAAAAACGAAAAACACATGCAGTACCGATTGCCACAACTGTAGAACGGTAGCGTTTGTTAGAGAAAAAATTAATGGTTTGATGAAAAATCATCTGGTCGAGACGAAGCAAAAAATACAAACGAAATTAAATAGAGCCCAACCATCGCTTTTAATGTTTTAAAACTTTTTCATTGGTCGGCACTATTTCATTTTGTTTGTATTTCTGAAAACCAGATAACAGAAACCAACAACCGATATCAGAAACTATTAGGGATTACGTGTGTCGCACGGTGTACTTTTACTCGCCATTGAATTTCTCGATCTCTATTGGGCTCCTTCCGCAGATAGGACGAGGCCGCCCATTGCGATCAAGAACTTCGATCTGGATCGGGCCGGATCGCTATCCGAAGCGATCGTGATCAACAATCACAACACAAGAAGGTGCGGGTGACAGTACTTGCCGACATAATCTTGGCTCTTGACGTGCCTTTCTTTCGGCAGAATGGTATTGAAGTTTCTGTCAGATATTGAATGCTGCAGCCACCACGGCCCGTACGTGCGCTGTGAAAAATCAATGCCGCATTTCAGTCACGGGCTCTCCACTAACTGACCGCTGCCTACGCTTTCCCAGCGAGGTTTTAAGAGATGCGGGTTAAAGCTTAGTACCGATCTCATTCAAGCTAAAACACGCTCCAGGGGGATTATCCACAAACAAGCAAGAAGAGAAACGTACCGCCGAAAACGTCTCCGAATAGTCTCCGTACTCCGGAAACACCTCGGGCGCTCCGATTACGTTTAACGCAACGTACGATATGCTGTTGTAACTGCCATACTGAGAACTGTAATCAGTGACTTCTACCACGTCTTGGCATATTTCATCATCATCCATTTCTATCTTGGAATGCTGATAACAAGATTGTCAACGACTGTCACAGTCAGGTCGGCAGAGGCCACCTGCAACGGTGTCGATGACGATAGGCCCACCTTTTTTTTTATTTCTCTATGATAGGCCTCCCAACCTCGGCCAGAGGGTGCGTGTATAGGTGTTCTGTGTGTACTGTTTGAGACGTGGTTTGAGGCCAAGACGGGAGTATTGCGAACCAAGACATATCGGGCCAAACACGAAGCGTAAGACACGGTATGCAGTGCATGTGAAGACAAGGAGAAAACTGCCGAACACTTGATAATGTTCTGTAAAGGGCTTCACCCTATAGTTCAGGATGATGACGCAGAGTTTTTCAAAGCACTGGGATTTAGGGACAGGGAGGGCAAAATAGACTAAGCGGGTATAAATAACTAGAAGAAGGTTCTCTGATTGGTGGCTAAAGTCAAGGCACGAGTGAAAACCCTTCACTGCAAAGTACCAGTCCTCAACTTCACTATTTAAAGGGGAAAAAGAGATAAATCTAGTGGTTAGTTCACTAAGTATACAGCTAGTTAGCGTTAGCCGCCGCCCAATCTAAAGGGCACAGCCACATCCATCCACCCATTCATGTGAGTGAGTGAGAATCTTTCCTTCTCACTCACTCACGGGTACGAATGGGTTTGAAGTAAGCGCAACGAGATGGCCTGTGCTCTATTGAGTTTTGAATGTGGCATTGGGAATGCCCTCCTCACCATGTAGTAATACTTGGTAATATCGTTGTGTGTAGTAGGTGTGTCTTTATCCCACGTCGTCGGCACTGGAGCCGTCGCCCAGGTCGAGAGCAGCGCGGTCAGTGAGCGCGCGCGCTGCTGTGTGGGCCGACTCGTTCGGGTTCAGTGCAACACCGTTTACGGAGCCGCCATGCGCGGGGAACCTATGTATGGTGTGAGGGACAATCGTATCGCCGGTGGAGCTGTTCAAGATACTGGCTGCCTGTGTTGATATCCGCGGCCCTTTTGAAAAGAACGGCTATTTGGGCTTAGAACCCATGGTGATAAGGGCTGCTGCGCGAGCACGAAGGTGCTAGAAGAAACGTGAAAGAAAGGCGAGGCAAGGAAAGCAAAGAGGACAACACGAGCGCTGTTTACCAACTGAATTTTATTTTTCACAGCACACATGATAATATATACAACAGGCGACCTTTTAAAAGCAAACGTGAGCAACGTGACATATTCTGGGGAAGTGTCTGATAAAAAGAAGGTACAATGATAAAATGGCTAACCCTTATCTAAAAGCGCGAACTCTTTGTCATGCAAGGCCACCGAAGGCTGGCTCACGCATCCGTCACCATGTTTTCTAATATAATACGCCTCAGCTATTTCACGGGTTGATTTGTCCATATGGCGTACCAGCACACTCACGCCCGGTAATCGAGGCTGGCACCCGCAGCTTTTACAGTGCAAAACGCGGTTTGAACTTATTCCTTTGCGTACATCATTCATATGCTCTCCTAAACTTTTATTAATGCACCGCCCAGTTTGGCCTATATAACAACGACCGCACGTTAAAGGAAGCATGTAGACAACACCAACTGCGCAATCTATAAATTTATTTATGTGTTTTACGGCGCATGTCCAACTTTTTGAGGTGATTCCACTGAGACTCTCATCCGTCATTCTGCAAATCTGGCGTACTTTGCACGGGGCTGATAAAACTACATCCACATCATATCTCGAGCCTACCTTTTTCAAACCATGAGATATATTGTGGAAGTATGGAATGACTGCAACTCTTTTTCGCACTTTATTTCCTCCTGCCTTTTCTTGTTTTTGTTTGATTTTCTGCAACAAAGTTTCGCACACTGAAGAAATTACAGATTTTGGAAATCTCGCTGACAGAAGTCTGTTAATCTGCATTGTTACACTATCAGTCATCTTGTGTAGGACTTAGGTAGGCCAGCACTTACAGCCGACGAAGCAATAGCTCTCTTGACCAGTTTTGTGTGGCAGGAAGCATGGTTTAACAAGGGTTTAACACTTCGCTGTTGGCATTCCCAGCATTATTGATTGACTGATATGTGGGGTTTAACGTCCCAAAACCACCATATGATTATGAGAGACGCCGTATTGGAGGGCTCCGGAAATTTCGACCACCTGGGGTTCTTTAACGTGCACTCAAATCTGAGCACATGGATTCCCAGCATACGTGATTTGGAAACAATGTAAAATTAATATCTAAGAACCTCAATGATCCCTGTTGGGGAACTTCGCAAGTGAAGTCTAGCCCACCTCCATGTGTTTTAAAAACACTCAATACAAGTTCAGCCGGGTTTTTTCTTATTCGTTACGGAAGACAGCAGAAAAAATAAATAGTCGTCCACATATCTGAAGGCGGTTTGTACACCTACGAGTTTTTCATTGAGGATGGTGTCAATCTTGGCAAGAAAAATGTCAGTGGAACCACCATGTCAGTAGAATCACCACAAAAAGTTGAACATCCCTCGTTGTGTACAGGGTGAGTGTTTCGGCGTATTGGGGCAACAATGACGTTTTCCTGTATATGTTTTGATATACGCACGCTATTTGTTTCCAGCTCCATAGGGTTAAAACCTAGCTCGCCAAGTATGCGCCGACCAGCCGTCGTAGTGAACAAGCGCGAGCGTTGCTGCGCTTCCGCTATCTCGGCAGCAGAGTTGTGCACACCGTACGCGAGCAAGTTCTTGGTGTGTGTGCGTACGGGAAGCCCCAGTGCTTTCTTGACGATCTTTCTGATAATCACGTCGAACTTGTCCCACTCCGACCTAAGCCAGTTGTGCATGACAATGGTGTAGGTAAAGTGGCAGAGCACAAACGCATTGATGAGCCTTAACAAATTGTCTTCCTTAAGGCCTTTATGTCTCCCGGAGACTCTTTTGACGAGCCGAAAAGCGTTGTCAGTCTTGGCGACAATCTTCCGCAGAGCGGTGCCGTTGCCACCCTTCGCTTCAATAAACACGCCGAGGATCCGGATGGTGTCTACCCTCGGGATTTCCTCCCCGTCACTCGTGTAAATGTGTATATCGCTTTCTTCGACGGGTTTCCATCCCTTAGGTCGGCCACCTCGTTCTTTTGTATAGAGCAGGAGCTCCGACTTGGCGGGTGAGCATCAGAGTCCCGTTTGGCGCAAGTACGATTCCACCTCGGCGACTGCTTCTTGAAGGGCATCTTGCACCCGGCCTTCGCTGCCGCCAACGCACCAGATTGTGATGTCGTCGGCTTAGATATGGTTGATGCCGTCCACGCTAGCCAGTCTTTTAGGAGCGAAGCTCCTTAAGGCGTGGGCTGTGCGTCCCCTGTATGTAGCCACCTCTCGTTCAGTTCTTGCAGTGTTCACTAGATGGCGGTACTTGTAGCTGACGGCATTAAGTATTACGCTAGCCACCGCCCGATCTAAAGGGTACAGCCATATCCATCCGTCCGTCCGTCCGTCCGTCCGTCCGTCCGTCCGTCCATCCATCCATCCAAAAGATGCAAGATGTTATAAACTAGACGGCGGTACGTGTAGTTGATTATGAAAGATGCGAGGTGTTATAAAATAGGAATGATGCCACATATGGCGCGTGTCATCGTTCGATATAGTGCGGCGACGTACGCTAGGGGGAGCGTTGCAATAAAATCGAGTGGGCAAAATGTACGGAGGATTCATGGTTTACCAGGTTTACCTCCGGAGCTTCGCCCACTCATCATCATTCACTTCGTGGATGTGGCGGCACTTTTTTTGACAGTCCGACCATGCAGAGATTGAACAGCACCGGAGAAATCACAGACCCCTGGGGCATGCCTCGATGTCCGAGTGGTACGTCTTCAGAGAAGAAGTTCCCGATGCGCAGCCTCGCTTTTCTTCCAGACAAGAAGGACTTGATGTAGTTGTACAGCCTGGGCCCAAGCTCGAGTTTCGCCACAGTCTCCAAGATGAATTCGTGCTTGATGTTGTCAAAGGCCTTCTCTAGGTCTAGGCCAAGAAGAGCCTTTGTATCTCTAGAGTATCCATCAAGAACTTGGTGCTTAAAGAGCAGCATTGCATCCTGCGTTGAAAGGCCGGTACCAAACCCGATCATATTGTGCGTATAAATCTCACTTCCCTCCAGGTAGTCGTTAAGTCTCTTGAGAATTGCGTGCTCTGCCACCTTACCCACGCACGACGTGAGGGCGATGGGGCGAAGATTCTCAACGCTAGGAGACTTTTCTGGCTTGGGAATCAGTGCGGTGTCAGCTAGCTTCCATTCCTCAGGAACCTTTCCCGTTTTTCATGCTTCATTGATGAAACCAGTTAGACGTTCTATGGATGCGTCTTCGAGGTTTCTGAGAGCTCTGTTCGTGATCCCGCCTGGCCCGGGTGCCGACTTGCGATTGAGCATTTGTATCACTCTCCTGATTTCAGCCTCTGAAAAGTCTACGTCTAGTTCAGGTAGATGAGGGCCGCCATACCCTGGGAACACGCCGTCTTCGCCCTCTCGTTCGACCGGCAGGTACTTGGAAACTAATCGGGTAACGAGTTCATCAACCCCCTATTCTTTGGTGGCTTCGTGAAGGGCACGGGCTAAAGTGTGTCTCTGGTTGGCTCTAGTGCTGTGCTCGTCCAAGAGGTGCTTCAGAAGGTGCCAGCACTTGTAATTTCTGATTTAACCGTCAACGGACTCGCACATCCATGTGGCGCTAGTTCGGTGCTCCGCTCCCTCCCCTTCATGCTCAACACCAGCGGCTGTGTCAACACGTTCATGCGCTTTGCACGCGCTGTTGTCACAGGACACCTGTATACTACCGCTGTTGTGCTGTTGTCTGGTAGTCCTGCACGTGAAGTGTCACCTGTGACTTGCTCCGAAGGTTTAAAAAGACTGAAAAACGCCAGGCCTGCGTGGAAGGCGTAGCACAGTTACAGCGAAAGCTAGAAGAGCGGCCCACAGAACACCTAGACCGACCTTTTCTAAACACTCTTTAAGTAACTGCTGCAAGCACACTTGCTTGGTACCCACTACGGCATTAATAATAATAATTTCTGGGTAGTAGATGACGATTCGTCATGCTATTATTCGTTATTCTTTTGAGAACCATTGTATCCGGCGCTAAACACTTGCAAAGAATAGGGGATCAAAAACAAGTTTTTGTAATGGGTTGCAGCATTGAACGTCCCACTTGTTACGCAATTCGCATTGTGTGACGCCTCGTAATTGTTCATTTGCTGTTCTAAAACGCTTTATTACTTCCATTAACGCGATTCCTTTCCAGACATCAAGCCTGCCTAAGCCAGGTTAGCGAACAAGTCCCAAGCACCAGCATGCCTAGGTGATGAACTGGCACGCATCGGTTTTTATTATTATTTCGTGATAGTGGTTAGGGACACCGGTGGCGGCGGGCAACTATGGCGCCGCGCCAGACCCGAGTTTTGATCTCATAACAGCTTTCGCTGTAAAACGTTTTCACGGTGTGAATGAGTCTCTTCAGAACCGATCGCTTTGTGGGACCAAGCAAGTCAAACACAATATGTTTCTGAGCGAGTGCTCTGCGCGTCTCGATAGTGAACAGCCGCATTTCTATGACATTGAAAGTGATGTGACGGTGAATTATGTGTGCGTCACTGGTAAAACACGCATTTGTTGCGGCAGTCACGTCTTCTCGAAGCTGTCAGCAAACCACCACCACCACGCTTTCGCGTGCATTTTTTCACTCATGGATGCCATGTTCATCCTGCCGCTTTAAATTTATTGGGAAACGTGTGAAGAGCCTAAACTTACATCTGCCCCATTGAGTCGCTGGCATCATTGCAATGCGTATAGCTAGTGTTATTTCATAAGTAAGACGTTTCACTTTTGCTGAGGTTTTCACCGGATGTTAACGTCGTATTGAGGTTTTCACGGCTTCTTTGAAAGCGCATAATGATGCGCGCACACCCAAAAAAAGTATTTCATGCTCACATTCGACCATGCGTGTTTGCTGCGGCGTATAAGTTTCATTTTGAATCATATGCATGCTTGGTACACAGCGTGTACACTAATTCGAATGTCGCTTCGGTTGTTGACGCCTATAGCTTGGTCAGGATCGAGCATGTTTTTCGTTACGCCGAGATTCCTGCCAAGACAACATAGAGCCATCCTTTGGATTCCCCTAGGATGCGCTGCTTAAGATGTGTGGGAACTTCTAAGGATGTCCCAAATATTTTTCGGAAAGCTCCATGAAGGCTCCAAAATATGAGACGAAAAACGAGATCCTTAGGACATCCTGCACTTAGGACATCTTGGGATCATAATGGGATTATATTTGGAAGTTGCACATTCCACTGTATACATAAATTACCAGTACATTCAGCATTTGAATGACGCATGCTAGTTAGTAGAAAGAACTGTCTTTTTGAAAGTCTTGCATTTCTTTACGTGTTTTTCATACCCCTCAGTATACTCTTCCAGCGATGCAATGCACTCCTGCTTTTCCACGTGATTGTAGGCCTATAACATGTTCAGTGGTTCTGTTGCCTTCCTCTTTGCTTGTTATTTTCCAAATCTTGAAAACACTGCTCCATTATGTGTTCTCACTTGCCTATTTATTGTGTGTATATTTATGAAGGGTTGTGCAAGCTCTATATGTGCAGGTGCGTTAAAAAATGATTGCTGAAAATGTACACTAATTCATGAAGCAACGTGCACACACACACACACACACACACACACACACACACACACACACACACACACACACACACACACACACACACACACACACACACACATATATATATATATATATATATATATATATATATATATATATATATATATATATATATATATATATATATATATATATATATATATATATATATATATATATATATTCTTACAAGAAAACGTATATTTACAGATATTTACAACGATTACACGCGATGACAATGCCTGGCGCACTGGCGGGCTGGAACCAGTCTCTATCCACTTCGTAGTCTTTTCTTTTAGCCAGGGGCCCTCTACCGCTTTATGCCCCAATCCCACTACTGCCTTGTGGCACTACCCTGCGGCGTTAAAGCGCCGACCCGGCGCTTGTCACGAAAGGGGAGTGTTGGGTGACACATAAGGCTTCAGTCTTACGACGTGCACAACAGTGGATGGTGGTGGCATTGAGTGCGCTTCGTCGACGACTCGCTGTATCTCGTAGGTGAGGTTGGTGATCTTGCGAAGGACTTTGTATGGTCCGTCATAGCGAAATAAAAGTTTTTCTGAGAGGCCGATGTGACGACATGGGGTCCACAAGAGTACGAGAGAACATGGTGCATACGAAACTTCGCGGTGGTGACGATCGTATCGATCTTTTTGAGAGGCTTGAGAAAGCATGAGTCTTTCTCGGGCAATCTGTCGTGCTGCGTCGGCTCGCTCTATGGCATCGCGGACGTATGTGACAGGGGAGCTTGAACCAGCGGGAAGGAGTGTATCAAGAGGCAGAGAGGGTTCCCGTCCATAAAGAAGGTAGAACGGGGAATAGCCTGCGGTGTCATGTCTGGAGGAGTTGTAAGCGAAGGTGACGTAGGGTAATGTTGCGTCCCATGACGGTGGTTTGGAGAAACATACATTGACAACATGTCCATGATAGTGCGATTCAGGCGCTCTGTAAGTCCATTAGTTTGTGGATGGTATGCCGTTGTGAACTTGTGGTTCGTGGAACAGGAACGTACGATATCCTGGACGACGCGAGATAAAAAGTATCGGCCTTGGTCAGTAACGAGTTGTCGAGGAGCGCCGTGATGCAATATGATGTCATGTAGCAGAAAGTCGGCGACATCGGTAGCGCAGCTGGTTGGAAGAGCGCGGGTGATCGCATAACGTGTCGCGTAGTCGGTCGCCACGGCAACCCATTTGTTCCCGGATGCAGAAGTGGGAAATGGCCCGAGAAGGTCGAGCCCTACGCGGTAGAATGGTTCAGCAGGGATCTCAATAGGGTTAAGAAGGCCAGCTGGAAGCGATGTTGGTCGTTTTCGACGTTGACAAAGGTCGCAGCTGGTAACATACTTTTGCACAGAGCGATATAGGCGTGGCCAGAAAAAACGGCGCCGGACGCGATCATAAGTGCGAGTGACTCCCAGGTGACCAGCGGCAGGTTCATCGTGAAGCTGTCGGAGAACATCTACACGCAAATGTGAAGGCACGACGAGAAGGCGGTCAGGGCCGTTAGGGCGCATGTTGTGGCGGTAGAGAACTCCTTCATGAAGGAAATACAAGTTCAGAGAAGTGGGTGGAGTAGCGGAACTCAGGCTTTCTATGATGGGAAGTAAATCCGGGTCGCGGCGTTGCTCAGAAGCGATATCAAGAAAGTCTGATATTGATAAGACGCAAGCCTCCGTAGCTCTCTCTGTGGCGTCTGGTGGATCCACTGGATACCGTGACAGGCAGTCGGCGTCTTGATGGAGGTGACCAGATTTATACACGACCGAGAAGGTGTATTCTTGGAGGCGTAGAGACCAACGACCGAGACGTCCCGTGGGATCCTTTAGCGAGGAAAGCCAGCAGAGTGCATGATGATCAGTTACAACAGTAAAACTGCGGCCGAAGAGGTACGGGCGAAATTTAGCGACAGCCCAAACAAGAGCAAGACACTCTCTTTCGGTAATGGAATAGTTCCTCTCGGCAGGGGATAAAAGGCGGCTGGCGTAGGCGATGACACAGTCACGTCCATGCTGACGCTGAGCTAAAACAGCACCAATTCCGTGGCCACTCGCGTCCGTACGAACTTCTGTCGGGGCAGTCTGATCGAAGTGGGCTAATATTGGCGTAGTCGTGAGGGCTGCAATGAGCGCCGAAAATGCAGCCCTCTGAGGCGAATTCCAAGTAAATGGGACGTCTTTTTTAAGAAGCTCGGTGAGAGGCCGCGCAATATCGGCGAAATTTCGGATGAAGCGGCGAAAATAGGAGCACAAACCAAGGAAGCTCCGGACATCCTTATGAGAAGAGGGCACGGGAAATTGAGTCAATGCGCGAATTTTGTCCGGATCGGGCTGTACCCCAGATGCGTTAACGAGGTGACCAAGTACAGTTATTTCGCGACGGCCGAAACGGCATTTGGAAGAGTTCAGCTGGAGACCAGCGTTGCGAAATACTTGGAGAATACTGGACAGTCGCTCTAGATGGCTTGCGAACGTCGGTGAAAAAACAATTATATCATCCAAGTAGCATAAACAAGTGGACCATTTGAAGCCGCGCAGAAGGGAGTCCATCATGCGCTCAAAGGTGGCCGGCGCATTACAAAGCCCAAACGGCATTACTTTAAATTGATATAACCCATCGGGGGTTACAAATGCTGTTTTTTCTCGCTCCCGTGGGTCAACAGCGATCTGCCAATAACCAGATCGAAGGTCAATGGACGAGAAAAACTTTGCGCCATGAAGGCAGTCAAGGGCGTCATCTATTCTTGGTAAAGGGTAAACGTCCTTCTTAGTGACCTTGTTGAGATGTCTATAGTCGACGCAAAACCGCCATGTGTTGTCCTTCTTCTTGACAAGCACTACCGGGGATGCCCACGGACTAGATGAGTGTTCGACGACGCCTTTGGCGAGCATTTTCTCGACCTCTTTCTGGATGACAGAGCGTTCGGCGGCGGAGACGCGGTAAGGGCGGCGATGAATTGGGTTGGCATCGCCGGTGTTGATGTGATGGGTCACAACTGATGTCTGGCCTAAAGGGCGGTTGTCAAGATCGAATATGTCCGCATAGGATGTCAACAGACGGTGGAGGTCTTGTGCTTCGGAGGGCGAAGGATCTGGCGCTATCATTTTGGCAATGTCAATGCTTGACAGGTTGGGCGCAGTGAGCAAGTTGACATGCGGAGTAGGTTGCTGAGCCGACAGTTCAGAAATATCACACTCTTGCAGCGACGACATGACGCCTAGTTTAATACCAGCAGGCAGCACATGCGTGGAGAAACCAAAGTTCAAAAGAGACAGATGGGTCTGATTGTGGCATACTCTCACCACGGTGTGCGGGACAGCAATGGAGTGCTTTAGCACAACGTCGGTAATAGGTGAAACGACATATTCACCATCGCGCACAGGCGGATCACACACGAGCTGCACGTAAGTCGCGGCTTGCGGCGGAAGATGCAGGAACTCGGTGGCACAAAGGCGACTTTGAGCGTCATGGGTAACAGCGGCGTCAAAAGGCAGTTCCAACTGAAGAAGACCCGTCGAGCAGTCGATAAGGGCGGAGTGCGCAGAGAGAAAGTCGAGGCCAAGAATCACGTCATGTGGGCACTGCTCAAGCACGGTGAACAATACGACGGTCTGGCGCCCAGCAATACATACGCGAGAGGTACACATACCGAGAACGGCAGATGTGCTCCCATCGGCAAGCATTACTGCACACTTAATAGGAGGCGTGATCACTTTTCGCAGTTTAGTACAGAGAGCAGCGCTCATGACTGAAATTTGTGCACCAGTGTCTATCAGGGCTGTAACGGTAACGTCATCCACCAAAAGGTCCAAAATATTGCGGCGTGTAGGAATCGTCAACAGAGGATTTGCAGAATGGGTCGTTAATGCAGCGTCACCTCCGGGAGCTGCATGGTCTAGTTTCCCGAGGTTGAGGGCCCAGATCGTGCAGGGGACCTGGATCGAGAAATCATCGGCGAGAGAGATCGGCGGCCTTGGGGTGATGGCGACCGGCTGAACCTTCGGCCCTGAACGTTAGTAGGAGCAGGCTGTGGATCGTAAGGAGTAGAAAAGCGGCGAGAACTGCCTTCAAAGCGACGCCATGTCCCAGTGTTCCAAGATGAATTGGATGACCAACGATTGCGCCAGTAGCGTGCAATGTGGCCGGCGCGAGAGCAGTGAAAGCAGATTGGTCTATCATCCGACGTTCTCCATTCAGCAGGGTTCCGGTAGCGGGAAGGGTAGCGTGAAGGGTACACCGGAATCTGGTTAACAGAAGCCGAGCTCTCGGTGGTGCGAACAGCGCAAACAGGTGTGATGCCGAGATTTGCTATTTCTTGGCGAACGACGGCTTGGATGAGGGAGACGGTTGATGCGTTGTCTTGAGGACCGTCAGAGGCGATGGCTGCAGGAGCCATTGCTTCGAGTTCGCGACGAACGATTCGGGTGACATTTTCGGACGATGTAGCTTGCGTGAACTTGGGGCTGTCTTCACAGGTCGAAGTGGCTGCAGTATTAGGCAGACGCGCAAACTGGCGGGTTATGCGACGGTTCTTGGCGTGCTCGAAGCGCTGACACTCCTTCACAACCGCGTCGACGGTGGCGCAATCTTTAACGATCAACAGATTGAAGGCGTCATCGGCAATTCCTTTCAATATGTGAGCGATTTTGTCAGTTTCGCTCATGTTCTCGTCCACCTTTCGACAGAGGCCCAATACGTCCTGTATGTAAGATACATACGATTCTGTCGATGTCTGCACGCGACATTCCAGGTCTTTCCTCGCGGCCTGCTGTCGCCCAAATGGCCTGCTGAATAACTCGAGAAGCTTCAGTTTGCAAACGTCCCAGCTGGTCAACTCCGACTCATGCGTCTCATACCAGGTGAGCGCCGTATCCCGCAAGTAAAATACAACGTTGGCCAGCATCAACGTAGGGTCCCACCTATAGTATTCGCTCACGCGCTCGTACAAAGCGACCCAATCTTCAACATTCATCTTGTCCTTGCCTGTGCCCGAGAAGGTTCCGGGGTCTCGTGGAGGCAGGAGAATCAGAGGAGGCAGCTGCTGCTGCTGGTGTTGGTGCTGCTGGTGCTGCTGGTGCTGGTGCTGCTGGTGCTGGTGCTGCTGGTGCTGGTGCTGCTGCTGCTGCAGCTGCGGCTGCTGTTGCTCTTGTGGGTGGGCCTGTTGAGCCATTGCAGAAAAATGAAGGTGGCGACCACTCCGAAGTTCCGTGTTGGTTTGCCGGAAAAGCCAGGTAGGCGTACCCAGCACCTCCACCAATAATCTTACAAGAAAACGTATATTTACAGATATTTACAACGATTACACGCGATGACAATGCCTGGCGCACTGGCGGGCTGGAACCAGTCTCTATCCACTTCGTAGTCTTTTCTTTTAGCCAGGGGCCCTCTACCGCTTTATGCCCCAATCCCACTACTGCCTTGTGGCAATATATATATATATATATATATATATATATATATATATATATATATATATATATATATATATATATATATATATATATATATATATATATATATATATATATATATTGCCACCTACTTTTAGTAGTGGGTCGTATGCCAAGCAAGGTGAAGGCACACACCACGAAGAAGAAAGAAGTGCGCGTGAACCCCCGCTCTAGAAAACAAGCCCAACCGACGCGCTTGGTTAGAGCACTGTTGCTCGGACATCAATAGACCTTGTCGACACCCCCTGGAGCGGCGTGACAATTGGTGGAGGTGTTGGGTAGCCCCTCACGGATGTTTCAGACCCCTCCTGGAAGCAGCACCACAAGCCCAGTGCGAGTCCACACTCCCGTTCATCGGACAAGCCGCAGGATCAGGGGATTGCCACCCGAAGCTGACCCTACAGTTCACAGCATTATGATGAGCACGTCCGTTCAAACCACTTCAACAGGAACGGGAAACCCTCCGGTGACTCGGTACACCCTCGAAAGTCCACAGGTTCCGACACCATTTCATGGCACCGAGCTCGAAGACGTCGAGGACTGGTTGGTCGACTTCGAACGCGTGGCTGCTTTGAACGACTGGAACGACGCGGCCAAACTACGGCGTGTGTACTTCTATTTGGAGGATGGAGCACGTACCTGGTACATGAATCACGAGGAACAGATGACATCGTGGCCCGAATCCCGCCGCCGGCTGTTGGACACTTACAGAAGTGCTGATCGCCACGAACGAGCGGAGCGAGCGTTCCAGGCCCGCATCCAGATGCCCAAATAAACTGTCACGACCTATGTGGAAGATATGACGCGCCTGTTCCGACGGGCCGATCCAAATATGACAGAAGAAAAGAAGTTGCGTCACCTGATGCGGGGAGTTAAGGAGCAGCTTTTCGCTGGCCTTGTACGGAGCCCTCCGAGCACGGTCGCCGAGTTTTTGTCTGAAGCCGTCACGATGGAAAAGATGCTTCAGCATCGATCCACCCTGTATGAGCGGCAAGTGAACACGTCCGCTGCTCAAGTTCTCATGACTTTTGGGAACAACACCGAGTGTCTGCGCGACCTTATCCGCTCTATAGTACGCGAGGAGCTACAAAAGGCTGCCACACCACCACTACCTACGGTGAGTTCTATTGCAAGTATCGTCAAGGACGAGCTGCATCATGCCCTGCGTGACCCTGTGAGTCTGGATAACGCCACACCGGCCCCGGCTGACTACCACCGTGCGACTTATGCGGAAGCCTTGAAGCGCCCAGCTTCCCCTTCCCCGCTGTTTGTTCAGGCACCTCCTACAGTTTCACTTCAGTCGGCGCAGCCTCTACGGTACTACGAGAACACACGCGCGCCCCCACCCCTCGTTTACGCCAACCCTGTGCATCTTGCAGAACAACCAGCACACTACCTTGACGACAGACGTGCTTCGCCTCGGAAATCTGATGTTTGGCGCACTCCTGATCGCCGACCTTTGTGCTTCCACTGCGGTGAAGCGGACCATTTGTACCGCCAGTGTCCATACCGGCACCTCGGGCTGCGCGGCTTTTCAGTATATTCAGCGCCTCCTCGGTATGGCCAGCGACCCCGGGACATTGAGGATTACCTGGCTCAACAGCGTATGCCACCACCTTCTGGACGGCAGCCGCGCTCACCGTCGCCGAGGCGCTTTTCATCTTCGCCACAGCGCCATGCTGGCGCACGGTCCCCCAGTCCCCGCCGGGAAAACTAACGCAAGCGACCCTTGGAGGCGAGGTCGATGGCAGCCGACGTGCTGAAGACCTCCGATCAACGCTAAAAGTAAAGGGTGTGGATTCGACTGAGCGATATGTGCGGCTTTCTCTGGATATACCGGTGCTGATAGACGGCTATGCAGTAGGTGCTTTAGTTGATACCGGGGCTGACTATTCTATACTAAGCGGGAAAATGACCAGACTACTAAAGAAGGTAATCACGCCCTGGCATGGCTCTGTGATTCGAACGGCTGGTGGCCACACCGTCTCTCCGCTTGGAACCTGCACGAGTAGAGTTCGGGTCTGCGGCTATACTTTTGTAGCAAGTTTCCTTGTGCTCCGTGAATGTTCACGCGACGTTATTCTTGGTGTTGACTTTCTGCAGGAGTATGGAGCTGTCATTGACCTTCAAGAGAATCACATCACCTTCTCAGCCGACCGAGCAATCGACAAGCAGGACGACCAACAACGTGCCGACATTCTTCGTGTTTCTGCTGAAAGTATAACGCTTCCTCCAAGAGCCAGTGTTATTGTCGACGTCACATGCTGTGGATTGCAAAATGGTGAAGCGATTGCAGAAAGTAATTCTGAACACCTGCTGACTCAAGGTGTTTGTGTGGCTAGGAGTATCATACAGCTACGTGATGGCCGATCTCAACTGCTCGTTACAAATTTCAGCAACGAACACCGACACCTTTTCCGTGGCACTTCGTTAGCGTTGGCAGATGAATTAGGTACCGTTCCCATCTGCTTCTCGTCGTGCGCAGGGGAGGACGCCGATACGTCTTTAAGCAATATCGATATTAATTCTAACCTCACACCAGAAAACCAGACAGCACTGCGAAAACTCTTGCTTGAATTCAAGTCATGCTTCGCTGCTTCCTCTAAGGTGCGCCAGACTTCGATCACTAGGCACAGAATCATCACTTACGACGACGCCCGCCCAGTACACCAACAGCCTTACCGTGTGTCAGCGAAGGAACGAGAAGCCATTCGTATGCAAGTTAGAGAAATGCTTGGCGACGGCATCATCGAGCCTTCCAACAGTGCGTGGTCCTCTCCGGTCGTCCTAGTCAAGAAGAAAGACGGAACGCTACATTTTTGCGTCGATTACCAGAAGCTGAACAGCGTGACTAAAAAGGACGTGTACCCGCTGCCACGCATCGACGACTCGTTAACAGATTACGCCGCGCCCACTATTTTTCCTCTTTGGATTTAAAAAGCGGGTACTGGCAGATCGAAGTTGACGAGCGAGATCGTGAGAAAACGGCCTTTGTCACCCCTGATGGCCTGTATGAATTTCGAGTCCTTCCTTTTGGTTTGTGCTCAGCGCCCGCAACCTTCCAGCGAATGATGGACACTGTGCTTACTGGTCTGAAGTGGCAAACTTGTCTCGTATACCTTGATGATGTTGTCGTTTTTTCTGGAACCTTCCAGCAACATCTTCATCGCCTCAGGAGTGTGCTACACAATCAGCAGATCTTACACTCAAACCGCAGAAGTGTCACTGTGGTTATGAAGAGCTCAAATTCCTTGGCCATGTAGTCAATGCGAAAGGAGTCCGACCCGACCCCGACAAACTTGCCGCTGTAGCCGCGTTTCCGCATCCTACAGACAAAAAGACTGTTCGGCGCTTTCTGGGCTTGTGCGCCTACTATCGACGATTTATTAGAGGGTTTTCGAAGATAGCGGAACCCTTGACTCGCCTTACACGCGACGACACACCGTTTGTATGGGCTACCGAACAACAGGCTGCTTTTGCCGAGCTACGACAGCGGATGCAGTCAGCCCCTGTTCTTGCGCATTTTGACGATGATGCTGACACAGAGGTGCACACTGACGCCAGTAACATCGGCCTCGGCGCAGTGCTCGTCCAGCATCAGCACGGCAAAGAACGAGTCATTGCCTATGCCAGCCGCTCACTGTCCCGTACCTAGGTGAATTACACGACCACAGAGAAAGAGTGCCTCGCAGTAGTGTGGGCGATCACCAAGTTTCGCCCGTACCTCTATGGTCGTCCATTTAAAGTGGTGACGGACCACCATACCCTCTGCTGGTTGGTAAACATTCGTGATCCCTCTGGACGACTGGCCCGATCGAGCTTGCGTCTACAGGAATTTGATGTTACCATCGTATATAAGTCTGGACGGAAGCATGATGCTGATGCTGATTACCTCTGATGGATGGCGCTTACCCACAAAGGGGGATGGGCCAAGAACCGGGCGGCAGGATACTTAAATGAAACTAAACTGAAAATGAAGTCAATCTGAAAAAGTAGCTTAAAATAATACTACCAAAAAACAAAAATGTGTGCTGAGCAAGCGGTCAAACCATCTTTTGTTTTTGAAAGACATAACTACGAATTATAAACTAAAGATCTGAAAAGGTAATGGTTCACTAGCATGGTAATCTTTTAGTTGCGTTGATGTAATCAAACACAGCGGAGCATACATCCCTGTGGCAGTAACCAAGTGAAGTTCCGCCAAGTGATAAAATTACTGGTAAATTTACTTGTATTCCTAGCTTTTGTAATGGGGCTACTAAAAATCTTTTTCTCTGATAAGAATAACGATGACAGAATAAAAAGAAATGTTCAATTGTTTCAATTTCGTTGCACCAAATGCATAGCGGTGACGCCTTGAGCTGAGCTTTATTAAGGTAATAATTTAGTTGTGGAACTGCACAGCGCAATCTGGTATAAGTGACCTCTAACTGGCGAGATACACACCACTGTTTATTCCAGCAATAGCTCAAATGCTCGAAATCTTTGAATTTATCCAAATTACCTTTTCCCCATTGCAGGCAAGCATTTCGGAACCTTAGCGCGGTTACGTAAGCCGTATCTGGCAAAACTGGGATGGTGGGCCCACCCAGGGATACTGCTGCTAAAGAGTCCGCCATTTCGTTCAAATATAATCCGCGGTGGCCTGGTACCCACAGCAAATGCAGTTTTTTTACGTTTTTCGGTACTAAATGCCGAAACGTATTCATCAGCTCTGAATTTACTGCCGCAGAAAGTGCATTACAAACTGATAACGAATCTGTAATGATAACTGCTAATGATTCGCTTGAGGGTAATTTGCGTAGGGCAAGAACAATAGCCAATAATTCTGCCATGAATTATGAACCATGAAGCACTGATACGCTGTCGCGTGCACCCATACCTTTAGTCAATCAAGAAGAAGACGACGATGACGGTTTCCTGGGCGCCCTTAGCTCATCTGACTTGAGCAGACGCCAGCGAGAGGATGAAGAGATTCGACCGCTCATCGACTATCTGAAGGGTCATAGCGCCGTTATACCTCGACATCTATTTCGTGTCATGACGTCTTTCTGCCTCCGAGGTAATGTCCTGTACAAAAAAAAAAAAAAAAAAAAACACCCGTTCTACGAGCCGCGCTTACCTCCTCGTCGTTCCGAAGGACATGCGGGACGAGATTCTCTCCGCGTGCCATGACGAGCCCACATCTGGTCATCTAGGTTACTCGCGAATGCTCGCCAGAGTAAGTGAGGCGTACTACTGGCCCGGACTTTCAGCAAGCGTGAAGCAGTACGTTAAAAGCTGTCGGGAATGCCAGCGTCGAAAGTCGCCACCAAGCAAGCCGGCTGGATTACTTCAGCCAATTGATCCACCCCACAAGCCATTTGACCAAGTCGGCATGGACATTCTCGGCCCATTTCCTTTATCGTCCGACGGCAACAAATGGGTCATTGTTGCAACTGACTATTTGACCCGCTATGCTGAGACACAGGCGATACCACGAGCCACGGCTTCTGAGGTAGCACAGTTCTTCATGTGCCACATTGTTCTGCGCCACGGTGCTCCATCTACAGTGATAACCGACAGAGGAACAGCGTTCACTGCACAACTTATTGATGAAGTTTTTCGACTAAGTAACACTAGGCATCGAACGACGACTGCTTACCATCCGCAGAGCAATGGCTTAACCGAGCGACTAAATAAGACAGTCACAAACATGATCTCCATGTACATCGACGTCCAACACAAAACATGGGATCGCATTTTGCCTTATGTGACGTTCGCTTATAACACCGCCGTTCAAGAAACAACCCGATTTACACCGTTTCGCCTTCTCTACGGCCGCGAAGTTCAGACGATGCTGGATGCGATGCTTCCTTATGAAGGCGCTGATCGATTAACAACTGACGCAGAAGAATTTGCAGAGCGTGCCGAGGAAACTCGCCAGCTCGCCCGGCTACACATTGGTCAGCAGCAACAGGTCGATGCACGACGTTGAAATATGCGTCACAATGACGTATCTTACAGTCCGGGAGACCAAGTTTGGGTTTGGACCCCTGTTCGACGCCGTGGCCTCTCCGAAAAGTTGCTCAGCAGATACTTCGGTCCGTATAAAGTAATACGCCGCGTGAGCGACGTAAACCACGAAGTGGTTCCGGACGCTACGTCGTCACGATGGGCACAACGAAAACAACCGACCTCTGACATAGTTCACGTGGTGCGCATGAAGCCCTATTTTGCGCGTTCCTAAAAGACCACTTTTCCTGTGTTTTTTTTATTTGTGCTCTGACAATTGCCTCATCATTGGTGAACTTATCGCATCTAACATTTGATTATTGGTGCCCTTTTTCATTGTTTAACCTACTTTGTTTTGGTTTTTTTTTTCAATAACTTTACAGCATCGGGACGATGCTCTTTTTTTTTTGTTGAGGAGGAATATTGGCACCTACTTCTAGTAGTGGGTCGTATGCCAAGGTGAAGGTACACACCACGAAGAAGAAAGAAGTGCGCGTGAACCCCCGCTCTAGAAAACAAGCCCAACCGACGCGCTTGGTTAGAGCCCTGTTGCTCGGACATCAATAGACCTTGTCGACACCCCCTGGAGCGACGTGACAATATATATATATATATATATATATATATATATATATATATATATATATATATATATATATATATATATATATAAGGGTTTTCCGTGTTTTTAACACAATATTAATGAGATATAACAGACAGTAATGGCAAGGAATGTACAGGGGAAGTTATTAAAATCAATGGAATGTAAATAAGAAGAAAGAAAAGTGGATGAAAAAATTACCAACTGTGAGCAGGAATCGAACCTACGACTATCGAATTACGCGTTCGATGCTCTAACCACTGAGCTATCACAGCGGCCCTCCCTCCATCCACTTTTTTTTAGTTTATCTGTGAATGTAGAAGTGGGAGCGACAGTCAGCGCCATCTATAAGCCAAACAACGAGTGTCCACCACAAAGCAAACGCACTGTAGTCCTAGGCGACTCCAATGCCCATCGATTGAAAAAGCACCTCCGTAAAGCTATACATGATCAAAGACTACGCATCACTACAAAATCTGGTGCCAATCTTGAAGAAACACTTCACCGAGCTGAAGGAGAAATTCAGAAGGCAAATGCCACCAACACAGAGCTGCAACTAATAATACATGTAGGTACTACTGATATTTTAAATAAAGCAGACATTAAAAAGACCACTGACCACCTGAAGCAACAACTGACTTACTGGAGCCAAAAGACACCCAAACACCACTACATAGTCAGTGCCATCCCTGAACCGAAAGCAAGGGGTCAACAATTTGCTACAGCATGCCAAACATGGAACACGGCAGTTCAAACGGCGTGTACAGCCTTGGGCCCCAGTGTGCGGTTTATGTCAGCAGCCGCCCAGCTAACCGCAGATCACCTGGATGATATCCACTACTCGGAACAGGCAGCGGACCAGGTTGGCAGCCAACTAGGTGAGGCCATTAAATCTTTTTTATGGGACAAACAACCAACGCGCCCACAACACTGGAGACGATCAACAAGACCAGATCAAAGGACAGTGCAAACGCTACTGAAAGCAATGACAACAGCCCTAGGCAAACTAGGACAGAGAAACCGGCACTGGTAAGCAACCAAGCAGGCAAAACCATACGCACAACCCCCCCCCAATTTCAGTCCTCCAGAGATCATTGTCAATCACTTTCCAGAAAAAGAAGAAACAGAAGAACAAAGCAGAGTGAAGTGAAAAAAGAACTCACCATATGCCTACTAAACATGCAAGGAACAAACAAACTCAAGTGGGCTGAACTCCAAGACCAAGTGAACAGACAAAAAATAGATATCTACGCTCTAACGGAAACTCACCTGCGGGACGACGAACAACCTCTGCTCCCGGGGCTAGTATGGCAAGGAAAGAACAGAAGTAAAGGACAAAAACGGGGTGGAGGCATTGGTTTTATTACACCGAAGAGAAGCACTGTAAATGGGGACTGCCAGGACAAGGAACACATGTGGATAAAAATAAAGATTGACACACGTGACCTGTACATTTGTGTCATATACATGGCAACAGGCCTCGAGGAACAAAAGTGGAATGACAGCATTTACGCATGCCTCAAGAAAGACATTGAAGAAACCTACAAAGGCCAACCGGTACTACTGATGGGAGATTTCAACTGCCACATAGTAGAATTGGATGGTCACGAAAAAGATGCTGCTGGCTTCCGAAAATTAATTAAACAATGCAACCTACAAATAGCAAACCTCCATCCAGCTTGTGAAGGCACCTACACATGGTCACGCAGAGCTAACAAATCTGCTATAGACTACATACTTTACAATCAAGAGGTAGTAAGGCAAGATATAAACATCACAGCTCTATACATAGACGAAGACAAAACAAACAGCTGTGGAAGTGACCACAACCGAATGAAACTGTGCCTCAGACGCCATCAACCCCATCGAGTAAACCGGCCTGAAACTACAAAAGCTCACTGGCGAGTGAAAGAGCAAGAGCGCCTGGATGAATTTTCCAATAAACTCGAGTCAACATTAACAGAACCTCTAACATACGAGGAATTCGCAGAAAAATGCCTGTCAGTAGCACAAGAAACCATTGGGAAAACTAGTGAAAAAAAAAGGACCAGAAACACACCTTGGTTTGATGGAGAACTGAAGACAGAAATTCGCATTCGCAAAGAATTATCCAGAAGGCACCGTCATACGCCCAATGAGTCGACAGAAAAAGAGGTAATTTGGAAGGAATACCTGGCCCAAAAAAGAAAAGTAAAGGAAATGGCCGCAAAAAAGATAGACCAGAAATTCCAAAAAGAAGAAGAAAACCTGCATAAGGATCGTAACCATTACAGTCAGAAGTTTTGGGCATACATAAGGACACTGGAACCAAAGGACACCCTTCAGGAAGATCCACTCATACTACTTACTGAAAATAGCATTCCTCTACATACCAAAGAAGAAATTGAACAGCACATAACTAAACATTTTAAAAATATGCAAACCAATCCAGTAGATCCACCACCCCAGATCAGCAGTAGAAAAAAGGACAAGACCAGCACACCTGAAGAAGAAAAGCTGACTGGACCAATTTCTAAACTAGAACTAAAGAGACGCATAAATGATCTAAAAAACCAGAAAGCAACAGGACTCGATGATATACCCAACGAATTCCTGAAAGCATTCAAAACAGAGGCAAAGGAAATGCTACGCGGCTGCCTCAACGACATTCTGGCAAGCAGAAAAATACCAAGAACTTGGAAAGAAAGCCGGGTAAAGCTGATTCACAAGGGAAAGGGAAAGGAAACAAGTGACATTGGGGCGTATCGCCCCATAACAATACTGAGTAGCATTCTGAAACTCTTCAATACAATCCTGAATCGCAGGCTACAAAACCACTGTGAAAAAACCTTAATCTTGTCAGAATCGCAAAATGGATTTCGCCCAAACAGACGGACAAGTGACCATATCTTTACCCTAACCCAGGCAATAGAAATGAAAAACAGAGACAAATCTCAACTATACCTGGCATACCTGGATCTACAACAAGCATATGACTCAGTGCCGCACTCACGACTGTGGGAGAAGCTAGAAAAAATTGATATTGAGGAAGACTTCATCAAATTACTAAAAGCACTATATGCAGAGTGTACGGCAGTGTATGAACTGGGCAAATATAAATCTAGACAGGTGCAACAAAATATTGGACTCAAACAAGGGTGCCCACTATCGCCAACATTATTCAATATTTACATTAACAGCCTACTAGAACAAGTAAATAGAGAAGGACCAGGGCTACGTCTTTCCACCGTAACAACTGAGCGCCAAGAAATCTACACTAAAATTTCATGCTTGGCATTTGCCGATGACATCGTATTATTGGCTGAATCCCCAGCGGACCTGCAACATCTCCTCGACATATGCTCTCGCGTAGCCCACGAAGATTGCCTCACATTCAACACTGACAAAACACAATGGATGGGCATAAACATTGATGACAAAGACATAACATTCACCATCCAAGGCAACACCATCAAGAAAACAGCAACATACAGATATTTAGGCATAACAATATCAGACCAAAAGAATTACCTTGACAAACACCAAGAATTACTCCTAAAACAATCCAACCGCCTAAAAGGTAGGGTGTGGCACCTGTCACGGCATTCCTACAACCCCTACAGGGTAGGCCGCACACTTTGGAAGACTCTTGCCGTGCCTGCAATAACCTACGCAGGTGACACATTGGCGTACTCTACCCAAACAGTGCGATGTTTGGACCGCCACCAAAATGAACTGGGGCGCTGGCTACTGGGAGGCAGCTTTGCAACAGCAAACGCAGCAGTAACAGGGGAGTTGGCCTGGTCAACTTTCGAAGCACGCGAAGCAAGGTCAAAAATACAATATGCGGGCCGGCTAAAGTTTCTACCAGAAACAAATTACAGCCAGCGCATATACCTACACCTTCGATACAGGGGCATAAAAACACAGTGGATGAAACGACTGGCTTCTCTGGAAAATAAATTCGGCCATAACACAAAACTGGAAGAAGCAAAATCGGAACGAGAATGGCGTATAATAACAAAAAACACTATAACCGAAGCCAGCACAGAGATGTGGCGCACGTCGGCGGCAAAGAAAAGGAGCCTACAGTTATACCTCGAATACAAGCAGGCTCCAGACCGTGAGCCATTTTACAGGGGCGACCGGGAAAGCGCCCTCCTGTTCCAAGCCAGGACGGGGTCACTGCCCACGCGGAAGCGGCATTGGGAACTGTTCGACACGGACCCGTCGTGCCGCCTATGCGGGGCCACGGAAGAAACCATCCAACATATCCTGATGGATTGCCCGCGACTCGGAGCGAGGGACCTACCCAAGATAAACCTGGCGGAATATCTGGGTCTCCCAGATGATCCCGTCGACACCCGAGTCGAACACACCGAGAGTGCCAAGCGACGTCTAAAACTCTGGGACAGACTGTGCTGGCAGGTGGACAAACACCCCGACAGTGTCCAGCGCAACGAAGGGCCGACAGAAAATATCTAAACGACGCCGACGCCACTGGATAGACTTGGCCGAGGGCACGTTTCCCCTGGTGGCGAAACTGGCAATTTACTACCAGACCTTTCTTTCTTCGAACAGTAAAGTGGAAAACGTGTGAGTGCGTGTTCGCGTGAAGTGCGTGTAAAACACAAAATGTTTTTTTTTTTTGACGGTGGCGCGGCAAGCGCCTGACTGGTGATGTGTGTGTGCGTGTGTATGGATGTGCGTTGAAGCGCACAACTTTGTCCTGTGGCGCTGCTGGCGCCTGCCCTGTGCCAAAAGGGATTAGGAGCACCTACTTACTTACTTACTTACTTACTAGTGTGAAAACACTCTTATGCGCATGTTTGGCGTCACGTAGCACGTGAACTTATTATGAGCGGGCAGCTGAATGATTGTCCCTCTTATACAACCTAAACACACCAAGTCTGCCAGTACGAGACCATCGTTCAATGAAATAAGGGAAAGAAGTGTATACCTAAGGGCTCATTTTTCCGTGTTTTTAACACAATATTAATGAGATATAACAGACAGTAATGCCAAGGAATGTACAGGGGAAGTTATTAAAATCAATGGAATGTAAATAAGAAGAAAGAAAAGTGGATGGAAAAATTATCAACTGTGAGCAGGAATCAAACCTACGACCTTCGAATTACGCGTTCGATGCTCTAACCACTGAGCTATCACAGCGGCCCTCCCTCCATCCACTTTTTTTTAGTTTATCTGTGAATTTAGAAGTGGGAGCGACAGTCAGCGCCATCTATAAGCCAAACAACGAGTGTGAAAACACTCTTATGCGTATGTTTGGCGTCACGTAGCACGTGAACTTATTATGAGCGGGCAGCTGAATGATTGTCCCTCTTATACAACCTAAACACACCAAGTCTGCCAGTACGAGACCCTCGTTCAATGAAATAAGGGAAAGAAGTGTATACCTAAGGGCTCGTTTTTCCGTGTTTTTAACACAATATTAATGAGATATAACAGACAGTAATGCCAAGGAATGTCTTTCTTCTTATTTACATTCCATTGATTTTAATAACTTCCCCTGTACATTCCTTGGCATTACTGTCTGTTATATCTCATTATATATATATATATATATATATATATATATATATATATATATATATATATATATATATATATATATATATATATATATATATATATATATATATATATATATATATATATATATATATATATATATATATATATATATATATATATAACTTAGCGTATAACTCATTGATGAATGAACTTAGCGTATAACGCATTGATGAATGAGGAAGCAAGGAAAAGGATAGCGACTCTCCTCGAAGATGTCAGCCAGCTTACAGACATTGAGAAGCTATTTCTTTACCTCCAGCTTCCCACTGGGACTCCCATTGACACAGACCCTCTTAAGCAGTGAGTTTTAGTTTGAAATGTTTTAACCTCCTTAGGGTTGTACCGAGGCGAAAATCCAGGTTTCCTGTTCAAAAGGGGGTTATGATTTTCAGGTGCGGATTGATGATTATAATCATAGCATTTTTCCTTACAATCATCAATGGGGCAAGTTTAAGCCATCAAGCATTGCGATTGCATATTAGTAGTTGGGAAGAATGAAGTCGTGAATGTATCATGTGTTGCACAGAAACTTCTATGAGCTTTAAAAGAGCTCACTGTTTGACGAGTTGGTTTGTTGACATAGAAACCATAGTGAGTTTCACAACTGAACAGGACACACGAGAAGGAACAGACGAGTACAGGCACACGCTGACGGCTGATTTTATTGAGGGAGGATCCATACTTTCGTACATTAATATGCTGTGCAGGCGCACCATTACTGCAACTAAAAAATGTCAAAACAAGGGGCGATAGCAATTCAATTTCAGCACTGTGCAGCGCAACGTAAGTGTTGATCACGTACTCCTCCCCTGTTTTCCTTCTAAAATATACCTCTAGCATTTGGTACAGGATTGCCACTGGTGGCTACTTTTCGCCAAATGGGCGAAATCGAGAGACCTGTGGCGACCTAAGATTATCACTGGCGACATGGTTAATTTTTGGCGATTTTTGGCTCAGGTTTTGAAGAGTTATGTATTTTATACTCAGTGTCTTCAAAAGTATGGGCGACAACATTTTTTTCTCTATTTTATGTCGTTTTAGACCTTTCTAAAGTAGATTCAATTTACTCACGATTTAGTACGTCTATCCTGTTTCGTGCGTGTCTCCTAATTCACCTAGATCCTGGAGGCACTGGAACACTGGTGCGTCCGCCAGCAACCACCCAGTAAAATTTAAGTCAGTGGACTGCTTTGCGCGTCGCGAGGTGATGGTCTTATACTGCATTTTTAGGGGCTTTGATAGCTTTAAGCTTCTTCGAAGTATCACTTCTGAAGGGACTAGGTGAGAGCTATAGGCCGCATGTTCCGCCCACAGCTCCAACTGTCGTGAATAACTTGTTGACTTCACTGCTGTAGCACCCCCTAATTTGGTATGTAGAGTGTAAATTTGTTGTTAACGTACTTTTCGGGTGGACCAAGAAATCGGGCTTCATTGGCAGCCTTCAGAAACTGCAGTGAAGCGAATGTATAGTGTAAGCACGACCACACAGAAAGCGTGGTGCGGGCATTGCAATGGTTACGCAGTACCTTCGAATGTATTTGTTTTGTAATTAAGTTATTTGATTATCAGACACATAATTCCACTGAAATGCAATTCTCTAAATCTGCAGGAAGTCTACGCATGCCATTCTTTTCTTGTTGTAGTGACTGCTTCATCCTGTATTCGTTGCAACTGAAACCATCACAAACTTTTGTTATGAGGCGCTAGCATGCATTCAGGGATGCTGCTAGTGCAAACATGCCCTAAGTGCTCCAATGGTTAAGTGGGTGATGTGACTGGCCCAGGCTTTGAAAAACGTCAGTATGATTTATCGATGTACTGTACTTATCGATGGTACCGTACTTTATGGGGCTATACACAATTAAGAATTTTTATGACTACGCCCACCACACATATGTAGAGGGGCGACTTTTTTGGCAAAGTTTGAAGAAAAATGGCGACCTTTGGCGACATTTCGCTCATTCGGCAAATTTCTCTCGAAAGTCGGTGGCAATCCTGGTTTGAGTGTTGTGACGGTGCCCCTGTGCTGCATGTTGTTTTATAGAAGAGGGGATCTTCCTTCAGTAGGATCAGTTGTTGGTGTGTGCCTGCGCTCATCATCATATCCTTCTCATGTGTCCTGTTCAGTTGCGCAACTCCTGTGGTTTCTATGTTCTATAAGCTTGTCAGGAAATATGGACATCTCACTTAATACTGTGGGCAGATGCACCCATTGATAAGCTGTAGCAGATATGAAGAAAAAAAACAGCTGTGAACAAGAAAAAGAAAGTAACAGAGAGCGTTAACTTCAAGTTTGTCCTTGAAATTGAATGCAGTTATAATTAAGTTTAGTGAACTTCTAAACGGGTGCGGCGATGGCGTAGTGGTTAGAGCATCCGCCTCGCATGCAAGAGGTACGTGGTTCAAATCCCGGTACCGCGCAGTTCCCAACCGGATTAAAAAAAAAGAAAAAAAAAATCCCCGTGTTGATGGAACTGCATTAAGAGGCCTGGGGTGCGGCCTCACCGGCAAACACCGCCGAAAACGCACTCCCTCACCAGAGAAGGATTGGCCACCCTGGTGCAGTATCTGGCCACTACCTCCCACATGCTTACGTCAAATAACTCACGGCCCTCAGTCCCCAGCAGCTGCGAAGCAACTGACCACGGCGGCGGTCAGATCTGCAACGCAGCAGAGGGTGCTAAGAATCTCTGGATCCGGACAGGCCGCCATTGGAACCTGAACTTGGCAACGTTTAATGCTAGAACCTTGTCTAGCGAGGGAAGTCTAGCTGTACTATTCGAGGAGCTAGAGGGCGTTAAATGGGATATAATAGGGCTCAGTGAGGTTAGGAGGACAGATGAGGCCTATACGGTGCTACAGAATGGGCACGTCCTTTGCTACAGGGGCTTGGCAGACAGAAGAGAACTGGGAGTGGGGTTCCTAATTCACAGAAACATAGCTGGCAACATAGAGGAATACTATAGCATTAACGAAAGGGTGGTAGGTATCGTAATTAAACTGAATAAAAGATACAAGATGAAGGTAGTACAGGCTTACGCGCCTACATCCAGCCATGATGACGCTTCAGTTGAAAGCTTCTATGAAGACGTGGAATCGGCAATGAGTAAGGTAAAAACACAGTATACTATAGTGATGGGCGACTTTAATGCAAAGGTAGGGAAGAAGCAGGCTGGAGACCAGGCAGTAGGAGATTATGGCGTCGGTAGCAGAAACGCCAGAGGAGAGCTACTAGTAGAATTCGCAGAACGCAATAATTCACGAATTTTGAATACCTTCTACCGGAAACGAGAAAACCGCAAGTGGACATGGAGGAGCCTGTTATGCCAGCGAGTCCTCGTCAAACGTCCGTGCCTCTGAAACAGGCAATCTGGGTCAAGGCCAGCCCGCAGCCCGCCGGGCGCGAACAACTCCACGGCGTGAACACGCGCGGCGCATCTGTGGCCCACGTGCACTGAGTCAGCGTCGCACGTGACAGCGAGCCGGCGTCCTCATGTCTGGTGGCCTGACGCATCGCGCGGCGAACCCCATTGGAGGAGCCTGCTCTGAAGACCAGCGGCGCTTCTGATTGGACATTTTAGTTGGGCCCGGTGTAAATAAAAGAAGCCCTGCGGCGTGTCGCGATCAGCGGTTTAGGCGAAAGGCTGACCTATGTGTTAGAGAGAGGAGCTCGGCTCTTCGAGTCTCTGCCGGCCCCAGTGCCGAAATTGTAATGCCTCTGTAAATATGCTGTACATAAACCTTGTTTAACTCACCGTCGTCTCGTCCGCTCGTCTCCTCAGCTCTGCGCAGAAGCAGTCGCGAGCTGAGAAACATACGCTACCAAACGGCTGGTGACCTTCCCGGCGGGGTCGAAAGCAGTGGCGCCTCCGGGACCGCGTCGGCGTCGCCGTCTTTCGCAACAGTGGTGGCTTCGGCGGGATCGGTCCGGCGCTACGCAACAGTGGAGGTCAGCGGCGGGATTTCGGAGGTGGCTTCGCAACAAGCCCTAATGGCGAAAATAAGAACGAAATAGACTTTATAATGAGTGCACACCCTGGAATCGTGCAAGATGTGGAAGTGATTGGCAAGGTACGATGCAGTGACCATAGAATGGTGCGGTCTCGAATTCGCCTGGACTTGAAGAAGGAACGGCAGAAACTGATACGCAAGAAGCCAATAAATCAGCTAGCACTGAGAGGGAAAGTACAGGAATTCAGAGTGTCGCTGCAGAACAGGTACTCGGCTCTTAGTGAGGAAACCAACCTTAGCGTAGATACAATGAATGATAATCTGACGAGTATCATTACGGAGCGTGCAGTGGAAGTTGGAGGCAGGGTAGTTAGACAGGACACTGGCAAGCTTTCCCAGGAAACGAAGAACCTAATTAAGAAGCGTCAAATCATGAAAGTGTCAAGTACAACAGACAAAATAGAACTGGCAGAGCTTTCGAAGTTGATTAATAGACGTAAAGTATGCGATGTAAGAAGGTATAACATGGAGAGAATTGAACACGCTCTGAAAAACGGAGGAAGTGTCAAAGCATTGAAGAGGAAACTTGGGATAGGCAAAAGTCGGATGTATGCACTAAGGGACAAAGAAGGCAAAATAACTACCAATATGGATAGGATAGTTAAAATAGCGGAGGAGTTTTACAGAGATCTGTACAGTAGCCGAGACAACCACGACCTTAATACTATAAGAACTAGCAGTAACCCAGATTACACCCCACCAGTAATGATAGAAGAAGTCAGAAAAGCTTTGGAGAGCATGCAAAGGGGCAAGGCTGCTGGTGAGGATCAGGTAACATCAGATCTGCTGAAAGATGGAGGACAGATTGTATTAGAAAAACTAGCCACCCTGTTTACGAGGTGTCTCCTGACGGGAAGGGTACCAGAGTCTTGGAAGAACGCTAACATCGTCTTAATACATAAGAAAGGAGATGACAAGGACTTGAAGAATTACAGGCCGATCAGCTTGCTCTCTGTAGTATATAAGCTATTTACAAAGGTAATTGCTAACAGAGTAAAGAAAACATTAGAATTCAATCAACCAAAGGAACAAGCAGGATTTCGAACAGGCTACTCAACAATTGACCACATTCATACTATCAATCAGATAATAGAGAAATGCTCAGAGTACAACCAACCCCTATACATAGCCTTCATAGATTACGAGAAGGCGTTTGATTCAGTAGAAATATCAGCCGTCATGCAAACACTGCGGAATCAGAGCGTAGATGAAGTATATATAAACATTCTGGAAGAAATCTACAGGGGATCAACTGCTACCATAGTGCTTCATAAAGAAAGCAACAGAATACCAATCAAGAAGGGTGTAAGGCAGGGGGACACAATTTCCCCAATGCTATTTACCGCGTGCTTACAGGAGGTTTTCAGAAGCCTAGAATGGGAACAGTTAGGGATAAGAGTCAATGGAGAATACCTTAGTAACCTGCGCTTCGCCGATGACATTGCATTGCTGAGTAACTCGGGGGACGAATTGCAACTCATGATTACGGAGTTAGACAAGGAGAGCAGAAAGGTGGGTCTTAAAATTAATCTGCAGAAAACGAAAGTAATGTACAACAACCTCGGCAAGGAGCAGCGCTTCGAGATAGGTAATAGTGCACTTGAAGTTGTGAAAGACTATGTCTACTTAGGGCAGGTAATAACCGCAGAGCCGAACCACGAGATTGAAGTAACTAGAAGAATAAGAATGGGGTGGAGCACATTCGGCAAGCACTCTCAAATTATGACAGGTAGTTTGCCACTATCCCTCAAGAGGAAGGTATATAACAGCTGTATCTTGCCGGTACTTAGCTACGGAGCAGAAACCTGGAGACTTACAAAGAGGGTTCAGCTTAAATTGAGGACGACGCAGCGAGCAATGGAAAGAAAAATGGTAGGTGTAACCTTAAGAGACAAGAAGAGAGCAGATTGGATTAGAGAACAAACGGGGGTTAAGGATATCATAGCTGAAATCAAGAAGAAGAAATGGACATGGGCAGGGCATGTAGCGCGTAGACAGGATAACCGCTGGTCATTAAGGGTAACTGACTGGGTTCCCAGAGAAGGGAAGCGGGTTAGGGGGAGACAGAAGGTTAGGTGGGCAGATGAGATTAAGAAGTTTGCGGGTATAAATTGGCAGCAGCAAAAAAAGAAGTTAACTTCTTTGGCGCAAACAATACGGAAAAAAGGAAAAAAGAAGGCGAGGAAAGAAACAGATTGACGCCAAACTAACAACTACTTTATTCTTCACACAGCAACGCATATATATGCCGAAACCACACACATTGCATGCGCACGCACAGCTTCGTATCGTATACGTAAAAACGAAAAATTCCTAAACCTTAACACATCACACCACACACCTGAATGTACACGCGTGTTGTCATATTACACTTGTAGAACACGATATCTTAACCAAGATGTGTACGCAAAAATTCATATTCGATGGCATGCAAAGAAACGGAAGTATCACTGATACAGTCAGCTCCGCTTTTCTTAATATGATAAGCCTCCAAAGCAAGTCTTGCATCTTCATTCCTGCTCCTGCCCAGAATCATCGTATCATGAAACCGTGGCGAACATCCAATGCAGGATTGCAAGTGAGCAACAAGATGTGCCCCTTTGTCTACCTTGTTAACTATTTTTTGCGCATGTTCCCTAAGACGCTCGTTTATGCAACGTCCCGTTTGCCCGATGTAGATCCTGCCACATACCAGAGGTATGCCATATACCACACAGGTGATGCAAGAAATAAAGCAGACACCGTGTTTTATTTTGCACCCAGTTTTGCTACTACCGCAGGTGCGGGAGCACAACTTCAAGAGTTTGTTGGGCGCAGAGAATACCAAGGAGACCCCATGCCTGTTAGCAACTCTCTTGAGTTGATGTGTGACCTTATGTAAATAAGGTATCACAACAGGCCTGAACGTATCACGTTCACATGTCGCCTTCTTTCTTGTTTTCCTTTTCTGAAGCAGGGCTTCAGCTACGGCTGTAAGGAGCGTCATAGGGTAACCTGCAGCCAAAATACGGCGTACCTGATTTTCAAAACTCTCCTGCATTTTATGAGCGCACGACTTTCTGAGAGCTGAATCTATGCAGGTTGAGACTATTCCTCTTTTAACCACTTTCGAGTGGGCCGACTTAAAATGTAACAGCTCTTTCTGTACACGGGGACTGTAAGCCCAACACACATGCCGGTAACATACCTCTAGACTAAGGTCAAGAGCTTGTAAGACATTTTCCTGGGGCAGCTCATGCGTGAAAGTGAGCCCTTGTCCGTGTTGCTTAAAAGCATTTAAAACATCAGTCACCGTATCACTGTAGTCAGAGCCAATATTTAAAAACACAATAAAATCATCTACATATCTAAAAACTCTTAAAACCTTAAAAACTTTAAAAACATTTTGTAGAGACCTATCGACATGGGCTAAAAAAATGTTGACAAGTACAGGAGCAACACAGGATCCGATGCAAATGCCATCACGCTGAATAAAATGCTGGTCATTAAAAACTATAAATGTGACCTTAAGATAGAATTCTAACAAACTCATAAAATTCGCCACGTTCAACCCGACCTCGTTCTGAAACGAGATAGCACCGTTTTCTTCAATGCATTCATGCACAGATAACAATAACCCTTGCTGCGGTACAGAGTAAAATAAATCCTGGACATCAACCGAGAAAACATAGCCCACTTTTTCGTTCCCACTACAAAATTTTACTATATCTTCAGAATTCTTAGTGCGGAACGGGTCGTTGACACTTAGCCACCCCAGCTTTTTCTGCAAAAATTGGCTTACGTTGTGTTGCCAACACCCAGACTCACTAATAATGGTTCTAAAAGGCGTTTCAGGCTTGTGCGTTTTAGCTGTGAAAAACACATTTAAACAATTGGCTTTACTTCTCTGAATACTTCTCGCAAGCGGCGCGAGCGCCAACTTGTTACAAAATTCCACGAATCTTGATTTTACGCGAATTTCGCTTTTCTTAACCGCTACAAAATTTTTTGTCACTGCTTGTAACGCTTTTTCATTAAAAGCCCCCCTTTCTACGAGAAGTATTCGCTTGCGAGAAGTATTCAGAGAAGTAAAGCCAATTGTTTAAATGTGTTTTTCACAGCTAAAACGCACAAGCCTGAAACGCCTTTTAGAACCATTATTAGTGAGTCTGGGTGTTGGCAACACAACGTAAGCCAATTTTTGCAGAAAAAGCTGGGGTGGCTAAGTGTCAACGACCCGTTCCGCACTAAGAATTCTGAAGATATAGTAAAATTTTGTAGTGGGAACGAAAAAGTGGGCTATGTTTTCTCGGTTGATGTCCAGGATTTATTTTACTCTGTACCGCAGCAAGGGTTATTGTTATCTGTGCATGAATGCATTGAAGAAAACGGTGCTATCTCGTTTCAGAACGAGGTCGGGTTGAACGTGGCGAATTTTATGAGTTTGTTAGAATTCTATCTTAAGGTCACATTTATAGTTTTTAATGACCAGCATTTTATTCAGCGTGATGGCATTTGCATCGGATCCTGTGTTGCTCCTGTACTTGTCAACATTTTTTTAGCCCATGTCGATAGGTCTCTACAAAATGTTTTTAAAGTTTTTAAGGTTTTAAGAGTTTTTAGATATGTAGATGATTTTATTGTGTTTTTAAATATTGGCTCTGACTACAGTGATACGGTGACTGATGTTTTAAATGCTTTTAAGCAACACGGACAAGGGCTCACTTTCACGCATGAGCTGCCCCAGGAAAATGTCTTACAAGCTCTTGACCTTAGTCTAGAGGTATGTTACCGGCATGTGTGTTGGGCTTACAGTCCCCGTGTACAGAAAGAGCTGTTACATTTTAAGTCGGCCCACTCGAAAGTGGTTAAAAGAGGAATAGTCTCAACCTGCATAGATTCAGCTCTCAGAAAGTCGTGCGCTCATAAAATGCAGGAGAGTTTTGAAAATCAGGTACGCCGTATTTTGGCTGCAGGTTACCCTATGACGCTCCTTACAGCCGTAGCTGAAGCCCTGCTTCAGAAAAGGAAAACAAGAAAGAAGGCGACATGTGAACGTGATACGTTCAGGCCTGTTGTGATACCTTATTTACATAAGGTCACACATCAACTCAAGAGAGTTGCTAACAGGCATGGGGTCTCCTTGGTATTCTCTGCGCCCAACAAACTCTTGAAGTTGTGCTCCCGCACCTGCGGTAGTAGCAAAACTGGGTGCAAAATAAAACACGGTGTCTGCTTTATTTCTTGCATCACCTGTGTGGTATATGGCATACCTCTGGTATGTGGCAGGATCTACATCGGGCAAACGGGACGTTGCATAAACGAGCGTCTTAGGGAACATGCGCAAAAAATAGTTAACAAGGTAGACAAAGGGGCACATCTTGTTGCTCACTTGCAATCCTGCATTGGATGTTCGCCACGGTTTCATGATACGATGATTCTGGGCAGGAGCAGGAATGAAGATGCAAGACTTGCTTTGGAGGCTTATCATATTAAGAAAAGCGGAGCTGACTGTATCAGTGATACTTCCGTTTCTTTGCATGCCATCGAATATGAATTTTTGCGTACACATCTTGGTTAAGATATCGTGTTCTACAAGTGTAATATGACAACACGCGTGTACATTCAGGTGTGTGGTGTGATGTGTTAAGGTTTAGGAATTTTTCGTTTTTACGTATACGATACGAAGCTGTGCGTGCGCATGCAATGTGTGTGGTTTCGGCATATATATGCGTTGCTGTGTGAAGAATAAAGTAGTTGTTAGTTTGGCGTCAATCTGTTTCTTTCCTCGCCTTCTTTTTTCCTTTTTTCCGTATTGTTTGCGCCAAAGAAGTTAACTTCTTTTTTTGTGCTATGTACCAACTAGACCCAACGCAAGTTTTACTGGCAGCAGCAAGCACAGGACCGGGTTAACTGGCGGAACATGGGAGAGGCCTTTGTCCTGCAGTGGACGTAGTCAGGCTGATGATGATGATGATGATAACTCATCCCCTGATGAAGGGAGGACCCCTCCCGAAACTGTTGGGAAATAAATATATTTTTGTTTGGGTGATAACCGCGTCTAATTTTGCGAAACAATCGAAAATTTTATTGCCGCCTCGGTTCTTTTTGCAACTATATTTTCATAGCGGTAGCTGTATGCCAGAATATAATATTGTTACGACGCATACACAGCAGAAGTCCGATATACAAGAGCTCACTTTAAATAAAATGAAAGGCGCTCGTAAAGAGGACTGGGCAAGAGCTTCGTCTTCCTTTCTGGCTGCGCGAGCTCTTCTCTGCAGGTTGATTGCGGCATTTGCCTCCATCCAGGAAGAGCATCGTCCCGATGCTCGGCTACAGAATACGATACGCGGTGTATGTAGTTGACGTATTATGCAGCTGGCTCACTGCAATATGGCTTCATCCGCACAACGTGTACGATTTCTGATTTTTGAGTTCGCGAGTGACTGTCAGGGATGACCTCATAATTCACGTCACTTAGGCGCCGTAGAACATTTAGGGACCAAAGTACTTCTTCAGTGACGTTTCAGAAAGGCCGCGTTGGGTAAGGGCTTGAACATCCGTGTCTGTATCATCGCAGTCGTGCAGCAACATGGCATCAAGCATTGTCAGTCACTTCACGGCCATAAAGAAGACTAAATGGCGTGCTTCGTGTAGTTTCCTGCTGCGCCGTATTATAGGCAAACGTCACTGGTAGAACGTCGTCCCAATTTTTATGATCGACGTCGATGTACATACTGAGCATTTCAGCAATTGTCTTTTTGGGGCACTCTGTTAAGCCGTTGGTTTGTGGGTGGTAGGAGGTAGTTTTTCGATGCGCTGTTCCACTCGGCTCAAGCACTGACATGAGGAGCATGGCCGTGAAAGCGCTCACAGCCATGCTCCTCATTTTGTAGCAGCTCACAATGCAGCAGGAGTGCGTGCCTGCTTTCCAGGATGACGAAGGAGCGCCTGAAAAGCGAGATGAAAGAAGATAAACTCCCCAAGCAACACGTTGTCCGTGCGCGCAATGGTAAAACACAAGCAAGCGCGGCCTGGTAGGTGTTCTGTGGCGCGGCGCGTTCGAGCGACCGGAGCTTTGCCTTCTCTCCGCTAGGGCGGCGAATGGCGCTACGCAAACTTGAGCCTGTCGCCCTTACGTTGCGCCTACAGTGTACTAGAATAGTAGTTGCGCCCTTTCATTAACACAGCCCCTTAATGACATCCGGTTTTGCCCACCGATGTCATTGGTGGGCAAAACCGGACATCGGTGGGCAAGGAGAGCTTTAGAAAACAGCGCGCCAATTTCCTACACTTTCCTTTATTTGGCAATATATATCCAGACAAGTGTTCTTTTGAGCTACATAAAAATTATGACTCTCCCTTGAACTTTACGCACATTTTTTATATATGAAAAACTGGAGACATTTCCTTTTTAAAAGAAGTTGAAAACGAAGTTTTCTTGGGTACAGCACTTTTGACCTTGAAACCGTCTATACGCTCACTACCTCAACGTATGATATACTAGTCTGTATGTTAACTATATGCTCACCACAGAACACGCCCATGCCAAATTTTGCGGAAATGTAGCAATCACACACATTGAAACTCGACTATTACAAAATTAAGTAGCAAACGAGGACAAAAACTACACAGCACCTAACACAACAGCACTGAAGAACGTTAGCATGCGCACGCACTTACCACGATGTTAGCCACAGAGATTTCGATTGCGAAATTTACCAGTACTATTAGTCAGAAGAGAACAAATGCACAAACAGAGTGAAGGTCCTTATTTTTATTTTGTAATGAAAATTACAAGCATCTCAAGTACACTGAAGAAAAACAGTCAGTCCTAACAGGTAGAGAAGTAAAAAAAAATTATGAACAGCCTAAAGTGACAAAAAAATGCACAATAAAATAACACACAAGCCTGGCCTGCTGCCAAAATCCTCTGCACACATTGGGCCCAATCTTCCGCACAGAATTATGTACAATCATGCGTTCTCTTTTCTACATAACCGGCTCCTGCGCGCAACAGAATAAAAAAGGGGGGTGCTCGTGAAACCATGCCTTTAATTCAAAAATTCAGCACGGAATACAAGCAGCACATGTGATGATTGATCAGTCCTTGCTGCGCAGCACACACGCATCCTTGTATGCCAAGCCTTTCTGTATGCCACCTTGGATACCAGTTAATGCATGAAAGAAAGGACCATCTATTGCTCTTCACAGCAAAAAGCGGCGGCAACAAAAAAAGAAACACAGGGACGTGGAAAGTTCCCACGTATCACACTTGTTAGAAAACCGGGACAAATAGGAAAACCTATGCAGCAGCAGGCAAACTTGACTGGACCAGCAGACGATTTTCGGCTTAGTGCATCGATGACGGAAAATAAAAAGAGGCTAATGGTTTCTGAGAACAGCAGCAGCCAAGCATCAACGAAGAAAAGAATACTGGTGGCAGACAGAAAGGCCGACGAGAGCAAGAGAAAAAAGTTAGCAGCAGAACTGGATAAAAAGAAAATTCTTTTCTCCCCTTCCCTCCCAGCTCCAAGGCAGGGGATGGACTGTAGAGAGAGGGCTGTCACAGAAGGATGAGGCAATCCAGTCCTTTTTTTCTCTCTCTCGCCCCTCTTGGAAAAAAAAAAAAAAAAAATGCTCTCTCCCACCCAGCTGACAACGCGCACGGCACACTACTGTGGTGTAGTAGTCGCGGCTTCGGTGGTGTCTACTTTTGGTTCTTGAGCTGGTTGGAAAGCCAGTCGAGGCCCTCGTAGAGGCCGTCTCCACTGGTGGCACAAGTGGCCTGGATGTACCAGTTGCGGTTGCGAAGAGAGTGCAGGCCCAACTTATCCGTTATCTCGGCCGCATTCATGGCATTTGGCAAGTCCTGAAAAACAAAAGACATGAACACACCGATACGCAAGTGCAGATAATGTACAGCATTAATAAATCTGGCAGCACTTTTGGACATGAAACAAAGGAAAAGACACTGAAAAGCTAAGTTCTAATATGCTGGTTCAATCAAAATTCAAATATAGGTTGCAGAAAAGCTTCATGTGGAAGTGTGATGCATCTTCTTGCTTTTGAATTGTAGTGGCATGGCAGTTTTAAATGTAGTGCCAGATAAGATTTTCACTATGGTGCAGCAGATGCCATCAAAATCCATGGTCTCAACATGAGCTTGTGTGGGAATGTGCAAGGCCTTTATAAGCTGCAATTTTGTAACACTTGCAGCTCACGTTCTAAAATTGCCTTATCTTCTTATTGCAACTGCTTATGCCGATGTTGACATTGCCATAACAATTGAGTGAAAGAAGGCGTACCTAAACATGGTGACCTTGTTTCCCCATATTTGTTCGTACTGCTTGTTAATGATAATTAAATTATTTTGCTTTTGGTATTTAAAATGTGAAGATTGGTAGGTAATGCAGATACGTAAAAACAAATGGCATTACAAGAAGTCATTCTTGATAAGCTGCAGACCATATTTTCCTGAACTAATGTTGGATGTTTTGAAACAATTACCGTATTTACTCAATTCTACCGCGCCCTCGATTGTAACGCGCACCCAGTTTCCACGAAGAAAAAAAAGCAAGACATCGATTGCAACGCGCAGCCATTTTTCTCGTTGGCCCGCATGATCACACCACTCAAGAAAACGACTTCTTTCAGGAGCGTCTTCCGTTTAAATATGAGGTACGGGGGAAGCTTGTACCTATCTGACGTGCAACGGAGCATTGCCGTCACTAGTTTTACGGTGGCCTGATGTCAGCACGCAAACTTGCTTCGCCCCCTTCTTGACGGTTGTGGTGCAAGGCATGTTGACGTAAAAAGGCGTCTGATCGGCATTCCCGATTTGCCCAAGCAGGTAGCCGTTGTTGTGCCGCAAGTTTAGGACGAACCTCTGAAAACTGAGAAGCTTTTCATCGTACTCCCCCGGAAACTTTTCGCATATGCCCGTTCGCCTTCGGAGGGAAAAGCCTTTCCTCTTCATAAAGTTAGTTAGCCAGCACCTGCTTGCTTTAAACTGGCTCTGCATTAGCCCTTTTTCTAAGGCTAACTGCATAGCCTGCACTTGGAGCAGTTCTGTCGTCACGGGCCGTTGTGCCGCTCACTGCTCAATCATATACTCGCCGAGCAGCTCTTCAATTTGCAGAAACCGACCCTGCTGTGGTTCACTGAAGCCTTTGCGTGAATGTTTGCTGTCGAAAATCTGCGTTTGTTTCCGCCAGTCCCGCACGCACGTTTCGGGAACTCTGAACGACCGCGATACGGCCCGATTTCCATCTGTTTCGGCACACGCGATGACTTTTCTTTTGAAAGTGGCATCGTGGTGCACTCGTCGAGTTTTTGGAGTCTGCCCTTCCATGCTGTCGATGCTAATGCACTACAAGATGACGAACTCCTCAGCACACGTACGAAGTGCTGCACATGGGAAACACATAGGCGGAAATGAGTGATGCGCCATGACGACGCACGTTGGGGGCGGCCATTTTGAAAATGCCGATTGCAATAGAGTGACCGCATTCATTTTTTTTTCGTACTCTATTCTAACGCGCATGCGATTTATGAACTCCCTTAACCGGAAAAAAGGTGCGTGTTAGATTCGAGTAATTACGGGATTCTGAGGAGTGGCATCTCTAAGGGACACTAAGCCAACTATGAGGTCAACGTTGATTGTTAAAATGGCGGTCCAGAAACCTTGTAGTGTTACTTTTGTGCCAAGAAAAGGCCTATTTTGAAATAAAATCACGTTTTTGTGCTCCGCATCGAGTTAGCGCACTTCAAATTACCCGCCTTAAAGGAGCGCTGACATCAAATTTCAAGATCGAGATGTGCTCATGATTCGATCGCTTGGTATGCACAGGTCTTGGCCAAATTTGATAGGCATCCGTCGCGTGGAAGTTATTTTAATTCGATGTCAAACAGCGTAGAAAAGCTAAGGCAAAAAAAACGAAAAGTAAGACTGCCCTGCAACATCGACTCTAGTGCTAAGTGTTCGGTGCGATACATTCCACAAATACCATCCCGAGTGATGATGCCCTAGTAGCGATGACGTGTACGATCCGAGTGTTCTTATCGTGGCGCTGAAGTGCAGAAACGCACTCCCTCGTCCACGGCCGGGCTAGCACGCGCAGGTGCAGTAAATATTCAGCTCGCATATTCTTGGGAGCCTCAACTGCTGATAGGCAGCGCGTCGACCATGGTGAGAAAGTGTTGCAGGGCAGCTTTAAGGACGAGTTCCTATAACCACAAACATTGCACAGTACATCTTTTTTAAGTGTTCCATGTCAGGATTGTACTGCCTACTCACCATGCATTACTATCGCCAGTTCAAAAGTGTGAGCGCGCGCTCTAGAACACACACACACACACGGCCTAGCCCCGCCTTGTTCGTTATGCCGAAGCGCCATTGATAACCAGTCTTTGCATGGTTTGCTATGAAGTGGCAGGCAGAAAGAAGCACAAGGACCCACCTGCTTGTTGGCAAAGATGAGCAAAACTGCATCCCTCAGCTCATCCTCTGCGAGCATCCTCATGAGCTCCTCCCTCGCTTCACCAATTCGCTCCCTGTCATTGCTGTCGACCACAAATATCAAGCCTGAGGGAGACAAAGATAGTCTTTCAGAAAGCAAGCCTATAAAACAATACCCGTAAAGCATGCCTCCGACACGCGCCATCACACATCTAAATAGACAGTAGTGACATGCTGCAGAGCTTTTTTTATTGTAATTAAGGAGAATAGCTTTGCAGAAACTTGAGAAACAATACAGGATAGAAGTAGCATGGGCACATGAATCATAACTGAAATGCAAAAATGCAAGGAGGATAAAAAAAGTGAACGTACAATCTCAGCAAAGACACCATTAAGGGGAGATGCTACTCGAAGACACTTTTTAAAATATTCACCCTAGAGCAATGAAACTTGAGCTGTTAATAGAACATTTTATGTTGACTTGAGAAATAAAATTATTTTTCTTGCAAGTTGCATACTTTTAGTTCTACAACATGACAAAGTGAAAACCTTAAGAGGGCTCACCAGTGCCCATAGAGAATACACGTGTACTTTTTGAAGTTCTAGCTCGTCCAAATTTGGTCAGATTTACACGGGGTTTTCCGCACTGTATTCCTTTTCAGGGTATAAAGGAAGTGTTGCGGACAGATTTTCTACTCAGGCCAGAGGCAAATATTTACAGACCAGAGGCAAATAACCAGAAAAATTGTACTTTTGTAGTCTCGCTCTTTTCGGTTGTCTCCTAAAGATGATAACTGAATTATTGAAATTATTTCCGCAACATTTCTTTCCTTTTTCTTTCCCAATTATGGTATAATTTTTATGCAGATCAGTCCAGTGGTTTACATTTTACAGGCTAAAAAAGTGTGAGTGCTTTTTGTGTGCATTTAAAAATCGTGCCAAATTCAACAGGAGCAATGTGGCTCCACATGGTGCCACCTACCATTCAAAACACCGAAAAACAAGAGGCAAAATTATTAGAAGGCCGAAAAAATAAAATGTAGAAAAATATAAATGCAAAAATTTAAAGTGCTGAAAAAACGAAAGACCGAAAATACCAGCACCTTGCTATAAGAAGAGTGTCTAGCCGCGACTGAGCATCCACAGGCCTGCGTGCTTTCGCCCTCTTTTCCAATAGCCATGAATTCCCTTCGCATATGGGTCAAGCCTCCGAAAACAAGAATGTATTTCCTTGTTTATTCAATTTCATACAGATAAATTGAGTGCAATGCCTCGCAGGAAACTTAAAACGTCCAGAATGCCCTGATTGGGCAGTGCAGCTGCCATACCATCTTGGACAACTGATGCTTCGTCACTTCTACTAAGATTAATCGCCAAGAGAATATGGTTATTGGAAAAGAGGGTGACAGAACCTTTATGTTGCCAATATACTTTATCTTCCACCATGGCAAGGCGATGGCGTCTTTATGCTTCTTTTAATGGTTCGGTGTTCCGATGTTCCGGTATTTGAAGTTGTTGGCACCTTGAGTTTTCGGCATTTCAATTTTTCGTAGTTCTGACGTTCGGCCTTCTAATAGTTCGGAGTCTTGATTTTCGGCGTTTTGATAGGGACGCTAGCAGACGACATTGTCCTGCTCTCGGCGAAGTACTTATGCGTAACGAATGTTTGTGATGGAACTGAGAAAGAGGAAGAAAAATGAAAGAAAACAATACAGGGAATTAGACTGGCTACATTTATCCTAAAAGACAGGATTGAGCAGTTTCCCTTATAATATATTTGCTACAAATCCTTGTCGCCTCTGCTGGCTGCCGTGCATTTTCATCGGCACTGCCTAAATGGACAAAATATATCACCGTACAACACAAGCTTGACGCCTGTGTACGCGCCTTTTGATAGTGCATCCTCTATGATACAGAATAACTGCAGCAGCTTAAATACGAGATCGTACGTACGTAGTCAACTAACATATATCAGATATCTTTCGTTTATAAAATATTAATGAAAACTAAGGAATAATAAACCACAGAAGATACAGAGGACGTAAATCGTACTGTTGTAACTGCGTTGTAGTAATTGTGATATATACGTGAAAAAAAGTATAATGTACAGAAACACCATTAAATAGTTTTCCTTTCGTACAAAACAGCCAGACAAATTTTAGAATTTTTAATAAGTTTATGCATTTATTCCGTCACCCAGTTTAGTGTTTTCACATTTGAATCGCGATAACTACAATACAGGGAAAGCTGTGCAATTCAAGCCCATTCTACATTCCTTGGCTTCATCTATTTGTTTTCATTGAAGTAACATTTTAAGTAGGCATATATATATGGAAGCACAGAAAACTTTGGTATCTATTAATATGACCAATTGTGTCATTTACCATTGGCATCAGTGATTCTATCAATAATTTGAAATGTGCAAGTTGGCTCCGCGTCCCACTGTATAACAGCTTAATTTTAATGAAAAAAAAAGTCGAATGAACTGTAGTAATTTTTCGGCCTGTATCACCCAGTAACTGGATTGACCAGCGCAGTAGTAAACAGGAATGAACTCTGGTTACGTTCTGTGCCTCGTATAGATACTCATTTTTGCTGCACACTGAACTCTGACCACGCACTGCTAGCTCAGCGTACTTCAGAAAGCCGTGCAGTTCGTCTGCCATCTATTCAAGTGTAAACAAAATTTTACCGGTGGAATCAATCGCTTTGTGTTTACAATACTGCTCTGGCGGTTCAACAAGTACCAGTACCCCCCCGTCGGGGTGAATTAGCAGAATGAAGGGTGTTCTGAGCAGTGACCTTGTCCACCATGCGTTCTGCATACCACAACTGCAGGCGCCGATTCTTGTACCCATAGCCTGAGGAAGCAAATAGCACCTTCTTGCATCTAGTTTAAAGGGCTGCTGAAAATGCAACAGCCTCTCACAATAAGCAGCATACAGCCGTAAAGGCACATAATTAGCATTGTTGAAGCTACAGGTGTGGTGTGACAAAAGCAAAAAGTTGGGGGATCGCTACGCCGTAAATAGTTTTGACCCTGCGGTATCATTTGCCATGGTTCAGGCAGAAAAACTGTTTTCAGACAAAGTGGTTACCGTGTTATCAAGTAGTCCCAGGAAAGTTTTCAGCAACCCTACTTTTACATGCGCAGTGAAAATTCAGTGTCTTGGTGAGATTTTAGACACCTACAGCCCGTTCGAACTTCCCACCTTTTTTGTAGTGTGTAAGTGCTGCCATCTATGAACACAAAAAGTTCAATTCTCAGTTGCTTTGGAGCTGGTGAGCTCCCTCGACCTCACAAGAATGGTGCAGATGGCATCCATTGCCACATAACGGACTGTTCGGCTAATGGCAGTGCTTGATGTACGAAATCGTACCAGCAGCTCGTAGCCTATTCCTACAGAGCGCTCTACCACAACAGCTTTCATGTTGATAGCGTAGCTATCGCGTGAGCTTCCGCTGTCATATGTTCTCGCAGTCAGTCAATCACCCGCCGCACTCACGCTGGCCTCCTTCCTTGAAACTACTTGATGCGAAGTATGTCGCCAAAAGAATAGTTTCGGGGACCTCACTGCTAGAGCAGTGTAGTCAAGTCCGTTCCACTTGTCCGCGAATTTCCGGAGACTCGCTCCTGAATGACGACATGTCGGACACATTGCAACACTCAAAAGCACGTTAACTGCTGTTAAAACAGCAATCATCAACGAAGACTCCGATCTTCTTCCGGGAGGCACTCGCATATTCGAATGCGTCGACTAACTCATCAAACCCACCACCACCAGACTATCTTTTCGCAGTTCGAGTGTTAGAAGTTGATTTGCGCTGGTGTCCTCTAAATTTCTGCGCAAAACTTCACAGGCCGGTGACCGCACTTGCTACGGCTTTCTTTACCCAGACCCTGCAAGTAGGCTTCACAGCACACACTGGTATGCAGGGGCCAATGGTGGTCCCCGATCTGTACCATTTAAATTAAAAGCCAGTCGCAGCACGCGAAAAATGTGGAAAAAGCATGCTTTTTGTTCATTTTTGCACTGCAGCAGTGGGGGAAACGATCATTATTTGAAGAGTGAGGCTTGGCACTTTGCCTCATGCGGTCGACAATGGCAAGCGGCAGCTCATTTGCAGCGGTGAGGTGTTCAAAGACTGCACACTTTCGGCCTTTCAACAGTCACCTTGTGCTTTTTAGATGCAATTTTAAAGCATTTCCAGTGGAGTCTACAAAGATTTTCTTCCCAGGACATTAGAGATACTAATCTTGACAAAACAGGAGATCTAATTTTTTAGAAAACTCGCACTTTTCAACCTGCATCTCCCTTTATTTGCCCCCCCCCCCCCCCCTGTCTATGGCAATTATTCTTGGCAAACCTAACTTGAGTGTGTCACTTCTGCGAAGATTATGCTGCCAATATACTTTATCTTCCACCATAGCTAGGCGACCGCTGTGCCAGTCGTCTGCCATCTATTCGAGTGTAAACAAAATTTTACAGGCAGAATCAATTGCTTCCTTAATTCGTAGCTAACTGGAATAATCCAGTCAGCTGTGAGTTAATGAGCTTTGACTACAGCTGTACTGTTATTTGTTTCAATTATTTCACTGCCTTTAACATTATTTTTTAGCAACCTCATAGATCACAATGTTATAATGCATTCCATCAAAAGTCGAACAGCAAACATATACACACAGTGCAGCATGTAGAAGGAACTGTCCGAATCATGACAGCTGCATTGACCATTGTTCAGCATACTATATGCCAAGCCAATGTACACCACAACACAAGCTTTTGTTCTGACAGGAATAAAAATATAAGAAGAGATTTCGTTCACGGGCACATTTTGACATGCTTTAACGGCAAAACGTCCTTGCCTAGCTTATACAGTTTTAGCGTTGCGATTAAACCTAAAAAGAGTTCAATAATATTTTGCCCTCCAAGCAACGAGACAATGTAAAATGAGTGGAAAAAAAAAATGGCGAGGGGGACTTTTATTTACCTGCTGTGAGCACAACAGAGCATCGGGACGACCGATTTCTGACAGAGAGACTGGCACTGCCTTGCGTTTTTTTTTTTGTCTGTGTGCACCAACTTTCCAACAGCAGTGTGTGCACCAACTTTCTAAATATAGGTTTCAATAAGAATGCACTGTTAAAGGGAACACCAAACATGGCTTGTCTGGTTAGATTAGTTATGACCCGACAGCCTGGGCAATATATCTTAACAATCCTGCACCAGCTTCTCACTGCGCACACGTTTTCCTGGAATGCCAACATTGGCACACTGTACGGTGTCGGTCTAAGCAGTATATGCTTGCTTTGTGCACACAAGTACTAAATTTACAAAAAACTTGGTTCAGGTTTCAACGTGCCAAAACTAGTGCATTACAGGAAATGCCACAATACAGTAATTCCATATTTTAACTACTGCAGGTTGTTTCCTATGTGCCTAAGGCACGGCAAAGCATTTTTGCACCCCTCCACCTCCTATCACTACGACACTGAATTGTTTTTAGACCGTTTTGTCGAAATCCGTTTTTCAGATTAATAGTTTCTAATTAAAATATGCAAACTAATATCAAGATTTATCCAAACATACTTAGGGCTGAACATCCGGTGGTGAGAGAGACCCAACTGTCACTGAACAATACTACAGCAAAGAATCTCAAGAACTTCAGAGAGTGTACTGAAAATTAAAGGGCCAGTAAATACACCCAGACTTTTTTACATCCCCTCCCCCCTTCACCGACAAGCTCCTTAGTACAGTAGACTACGGTGATCACATTTCCCAAGACAGCACTGCATGCCACACAGACCCTCCATTTTAAACAATTCTCGCACCCGACTAATCACCCCTGTACGCACAGTGACCCAGACTTGCCCTTGAGCAGCCTGGCGAACCACAGAGCTCGTCCATTGGTCTGCCTTACGAAAGGGAACTTTGGCAGAGTGGTGACACAATTTTGACTGCGCATTGCACATATTGATTTTCCTGTGCTGCCTTCTACTACACTGTCGAGCCCCAGACTATGAGGAGAAGCAGTATTGACGGAACAAAAGCCACTGTCTCACCGCTTTACCACTATGGGAAGGGTGCTTCTTTAACGCACTTACGCCCTGCACTGCTACGACATGTGCTGATAAATAAAAAGCCCAACTCTGTCGTTAGCTGGGCACTAATGCTGTTAAGGCTCACGCCGTGTCACATTGCCGAAGTGGGTGGAGTCGTGACGACTTCTCCCTTCTCATGGCAGAAAGGCGTGGAGAGAAAATTGCGCACCTTTCTCTTCAGTACAATTTTTGGACCTCTAAGTTCTCTGCTGGCCCTTTTAAACAAACTTTGCCTCCAAGGTATAACAATGTTATCAGGTTCTTGTGCCAGAATAGTCCCTGCTAACAGTACAGGATCCATTTTCAAGATTACCCTTGTATCAACAGTATGCAAAAACTCTTGTGTAAGCAGTCTTTTACAAAGCTGAGGCTTAATGAATAAGGGCTGCCTCGCAGACAAACAGCACTGACGATCTCTTTAGATAGTTTTTTTCCAAAACAACACTAAACCAAAAGCACGGTGCTAGCTTTCCAAACCGAACCAGTCAAAACAAAATTACGCATATCAATATATTAAATGTCCTCATATAATCACTATAGCCATTTTTCGTGGGCGTCTAGGGCTGCTCAGTCTTAGTTCAGCCACGAGCATTGCCTATACATGTTACGCCGCCGCGCTTCTACCCATGCGCGCAGCCAAAAGTGTCACCATGTATTTCAGCCATTTGACCTTGCTACGAGAATGCACACTGAAATAAGCTTTGAGGGGCTTATTACATTTTCCACTACACATTAAATTTATTTTTATAACGAGCCTAGGTGAGAACAAACACTTGCCTTTTTGTTTTTACTGTAACAATTGTTGGCAACCACTGGTTTAGAGGCTATTCTTTTATGGCTGTGGCACGGATCGACATACTCAATTCCCAGAAAACACTGCTTTTGAAAAAAGATCGCTCTGTCATGTGTGTGTAGATGAAACTTTTTCCAAAGCAAGTCTTGTTGCGCAAAAGACTTTCTCAAGTGCCTGAGTGACAAGGGTGTATATACACAGAGCATACCCAGTATAATTACCTCTGCTATGCGATATAAGAAAAACTTTTCTTGCTTGAACTACTGACAGTGAAGACCCCCCCCCCCCTTTCTTTTTTATATAAAACAAGGAGAATGTCTGGGCACAATTTTTTAAAAACCACCTTCACGCCAACAAAGAAAGCTGGCTAAGAGAATTGCGTGATGGGTTATACGAAACCCAGTGAGCCATATTTAATAAAAGGTTTTTAAAGTTTCCAGAGATATCTCACTTGAATACAGCCCCTATAAATAGGAGTTAACAACACAGTTCATGCTCGTTTGCATGACAGAAATTGAGGGGTTTTTAAGGACTTTTGCAGCTATGTGAGTGAATTTTGAAGGACCACATTGCCAGTTAGACTCGTGTCCAGGGGAGGATAAAAGCTCAAATTACTAATTCATCAAAAAAAAAAGGGATAACATCACTGAAGCAGACAAAAACGTGGCTCCAATGACATTTTCTTTCTAGACAACTTTTAATCAATTGCATTAAAGTTGCAAGGGTAATCACTTTCAGTATGACAAATTCCGCACTTTTATTCAGATAGGAAAAACTGAGGAACATTTATGCAATGCTTTGTTGGTTAGTATGACACAAGTCGCACACTTTATTTCAGATAGAAAAACTAAGGAACAGATATGCAATGCTTTGTTGGTTTTTCAGAATTTTCATATCAATATCCCCTATTTCCTGCGGTTTGATCTTGGCGGTCTTCCCAAGGCTGCAGGACTTGATGATGCATGTCAGGTCGCTAACTGTCTCTGCCTTTTCTGCATACGAGTCTGCTGTTAACAGCAGACCAGTTTCTTTTTTGTAAGCATTACGACCTCCTCAATGCAACATTTCTTTTCCCGTTTTTCATTCTACTACTCTGCCTTATCAGAGTTTCCAGAAACAAACGTGTTGGTTCCGCACAGAAGCTACTGGTATTCTCAATTGTTTTGCGATGGGCACATGTATGCCACCTGCTCCATCTACAGCATCACAAATAATGCGCTGTGCAATGTGCAACTATGTTTATAAAAGAAAAAGAAAATGGAAATTCAAGGTTTCACAAAAATTCCAGCACTTTCAAGGTCTTGAAAACGAACTCTTCAAATTCGAGGGTTTTCAAAAAATTTCAAGGACCCGCATGAACTAGAACACCACATTGAATGCAGAGGTGTGTAGTATGTAAACCAAGCAGAGATTCTACTTTCCAAAGAAGCTTATGCATTCGTGGCATAGTTCAAGAGTCCATAGCTGCAGATAATGTATTTATTACCCATGGGAAGAAGGGTGTGCAGTTACCGTATTTACTCGCATAATCCTCGCACTTTTTTTGCCAGAAAACCGATGCAAAGTTGGGGGGTGCGAGAATTACGCGGGAAAAACTTTCTACAAAATGCAGAGAGCGAAAAAGAAAACGAAGTGGCCGCAAATCGAAATTCTCACAAAAGCAACTTACAGCAAGCTTTAAGAAGTACTAATTAGAATTTACTTCAACAATAAAAGCAGAGGTTCAACACAAGGCAAGATTTATTTGAGACACAAAAAGTGGAAGCAAATAGTCGAGAATTAGAATACCATACACGAAGCTTGTGGCCGTTGCGGTAGCAGTCGGCGCTCAACAGGAGCCCTCAAAAAGTAAGCGTAGGACGTCAGTATTGGGCTGATGGATATTTAACAGAATCGTCCGCAGTTCCCTTTTGACGAAATAAAGTTTACTATCAATCCCAGTTTTAGGCACACGGCAGACCTAACGCGTCTTGGTGGCTTTCAGCTGCCGTCACCAGTAGCGAACACAAAACTCGTAGGCTCCGAAGGGCCTACCGGCGGCCCTGTTGCAGTTGTTTAGCGCATGATCTATCACTTGCAACTTGAAGCAGCCGTGTGGCTTCAGTATCGCCCCATAACATGCCAAGATTACCAACACAACACACAAAACACGCCGCAACACGCACTGGCCATTTCGGCTTGGCTTGAATTGGATCTCCGTGCAATAGTACGCTTGATGCTTAAGAGATGGCGCCAGATGGTGCACGCTATCATCATCAATGGTTGGAACGAGCAGACGACATTATTGCGGCAGTTTTCGGGGGTGCGATAATTACTCGAGGAAAAAAAAAATCGTATTTTTTCTTGGGCGATGTGGGGGGTGCGAGAATTATGAGAGTTCGAGGGTTACACGAGTAAATACGGTACATATAGCGCCATCAGACAAGTGAATATGCATGTGACCTCAAAAGTGACAAGTTTGGCAATGTCTATCATTGTCCCTTCGTTCCAATGCCTTATGCACCAACTATAAACACAGTGGCTCCACCGTAGCAATTGTAACAATAACGAACCCTTTCAAGTTAAGTCTTGAGGTTCTACACTTCAAAAGCATGACATGACAACAAGGCATGGTTAAATAATTTGCAGTTAATGAACATGCACCATAAGTCGACTTTTTGTTTTTCATTTTGCTTACACTGAAATGTTACCACCACCAATGTGACCAGATATTAGACTCGTGCTTAGAGGTGCAATGCCAGAGCCACCAAGCAACTATGGTGGGTATACAGTGAACTCCCTTAAACACTCTGTTAAGACGAAATCTGGAATGTTTGTTTGCTTTCCCATGGACTCAATGCAAATAAAATCTGCTTAAAGACGAACTGCGTAACACGAGTTTTCTGTTAAGACGAACTTTCACGGCAACAGACAATGACGGGAATTCTGCGCAACAAACATTAGCCTTGATGGGGGCATTCAGGCGAACAAAAGAAAGCAAAGTGAAGAAAAAAGTAAAAAAGTCACAGTTGACTTGAGCTTGTCCCTCCCTTTTAATCTTCTAATCATGAAAACGTAGTCATGCTATATTTTCATTGTTAAAATGTTAAAGCAATTTATTCATGAGCATATTTATTATGAACTTGTAGAATCGAGTACTCGTTAGATTGGTGTATTTCAAATACTCTACTTGAAAGCATAGCTTTTATCAGGCTGAGCCAAATAAATGCTTTTTCTTGTTATTTTCCTGCCCATTGTAAGTATACTCCAGTGTTTTCAAGCAACATATATGGGCACACTTGCCATGTTAGCGTTTGGTTTTGTAGGCACTTGTGATAAAGCGAACTCCTGATAAGAAACAAATTATACTGGTCCCTTCGAATTTGTCTTAAAGGGAGTCTACTGAATTTGGCAGCTCTGAAGAATGTCCCAACACACCAACATGTGCGAGAACATGCAGCAGCAGCCACATACCCTGTGTGTTCTGGAAGTAGTGGCGCCAAAGTGGACGAATCTTGTCTTGGCCACCGACGTCCCACACTGTGAAACTGATGTTTTTGTATTCTACTGTCTCCACGTTGAAACCTGAGGAAGAGAATAGAAAAAAAAAGAGACAAGCGAGCAACAAATTACAATAAAGTCCGAAAAAAAAAAAAACATCGTCAAATTTAAATATTAAATAAGTTACTTCTTTAAAAAGCCCTGCAACACCTTTCCAGGTGATTACCAAATTACCTCATTGAAGGTGTTAGGTATGAGCGAAGTTGCAGAAATTTGTCGCAAGCCTATTTGTCACACGCCTCTCCTTTTGTACCAGTGAGCATGCTGAAAGCTACGCAAGGAGGCGATGACATTGGTGCAACAAGCTACGTCCGTCAGTCGGTGCACATCATGGCCTTGAGCACATTATTCTATTTTCCCAAAACGTGCGTCAGTGTAATACCCAAAACACCAATTCTCTGGGTAACCTTAGCACTGTGGTGCAAGCATGTCTCAGCACACCGTGGCAACTACGTGGCTCGTGATGCTCATGTCAGCCAACGACTACGGACTGTTTTTATGGAGCTGCCAATTTTGGTTATGGCATCATTTGTCGAGAAAAGATCGAACAATTTCAAGGCAAAAACTATTTGCAAATTCCAGGCTATGTGCTATATTGTGTATGGCTCACATGCTCTCCGCAGCCTCGACTACCGATTGTCAGTTAATAACAGACATTTGGTTTGAATCTATGCTAAACAAACTGCTTCATACTTCATACCGGACATCAAGAGCACAAATCAAACTAGACTTGAAAAGCCTATTTTTATATGTTATGCATCAGTAGAAACATTCAATTACAGCACAAAAATTGACGCCAATACAGTCAGATATAATTTTGAAATCCTAAGAGTATCAGACAGTTATGATGCAACAAACTCCCAATCCCATAAAATGTTCAGAAGTACTGCGTTAAACTATGCAAGTATCCAAGCTTTCAACCTAACTGCTTTTGCCCATTGGACCAGACGTCCACGACGGGTCACTTCGTCAGTGGTTGGTGCGTGTCACTAAAGGGTGGGGGGTGTGTGTTGCCCCTTTGCAACACGCTCTATTTCAGCACGTGCTCACCCCAGCTCAAGCCAGGGTTGTCAGTAAGGAGTGCCGAGTGTGCACTGGCAGTACCGAGATCGTTATTAAAGAGAATATTAAGATTACTGCCCAGAGGGAGCCATAATTTTTATTAAAATATGAATTCATGCCAGTGATGGGCCTGCTAGGAATGATCCTGACTGAGGCAGAGAGCCTTTTGGCACACCACAAGGCAACATCCCTTGTTACAAGCCCCCTGTGACTTGAGCAAACATTTGACACTGGCAAAATGCCGAGAACTGCCCTGTTAGGCCTTTAACAGAAAAAAGAGGTTCTAAGCAAACATAGCTAAATAAACAGTGTCTCGGTAAGCAGAGGTTATTCGGTAAGCAGAGGAGCTTATTCATTATTACTCACAAGTCCGTATACTATTGCTGTATTTTTTGTAATTACCCCATCCATGTAGCCATAGGAGGTCCCCCTGTCAGTTTCTCTGAAACTTTGGGACCTCCTGCTGTAATAACGCCAACCATGTAACTCAACTGAATTATTTAATAAACTTGACTTGAAAAGGTTTTATACGTCGTAAAGGACAAAGGAGGTGAATCATGTCACAGCCAATCGCGAAAGTCCCAAGAACACGTATGGAGCAAGCAGCTGCCTATTCTATCATCGCTTATTGCTGCCATAGTTACGCTGTAACTGCTTCTAGGTTGCACTGTTTGTATATTCAGTTTTGTCCTACCTACCAACTTGCCCAAGTTTCCATGCATCATAACGTCAGTTTCACAACACCCTGCTTGGGCAGTGGGTGGAATATTTAGGATTGACAAAAGCGTGCACTCGTAAGGTATTATTTCCACATGCTTTCAATTTAGCAATGACAACCCCCATACTTATGTAACAAACCTAATTAATCAATGAAGAAAGGCCAAACACGCAAGTATCGCTACTGAGCAACGTTGTTAACCAAATTTAGTTTAGCTTTGCTCCTCAAAGTAAGCCAATAATGTCTTGCCTACAGTCATTTGCCAGCTGATTATCCACTTTTCAGTAGAATGCATGGTCGAATCACAATGCCATGGGTATGGTGCTTTGAAATTGAGGACTACCTCAAAGGTAAACACTTAAGAACTTCCTATGCTCATGGTCGAAAACAATGCGGCGGTAGCGTGAAAGAACAGACGACAGGAAGTCGAAAGGTATGCACCATTAGGAGTCATGGTTGCATCAGATAAGCAACGCACCGGGTTGCTCTAAAACACGATATGAATCTCGTCGACATACACAGGCTGTATTCGAGTTACATCTGTAATAACCACAACAATGCGCCAAACCCCAGAGGCGGTGAATGTCACGGGGCCGATCCGCCCACGAAGAGTCGACGCAAAACTTTTCGTCCAACCCACTTTCCTCAGCCCAATGAGAAACGGGCCCGATTCTTCCGAGTGAAATCGGAGCACGACAAATCAACGCCATCGGCGAACAGTGTTCGAATGCGAAGCAGCTGTTGCGCAGCGCTGCCAGCACAGGTGCCCTTCCGAGTACGCCCAAGGAATCAGTAAAGCAGGCAGAAAACAAAAGGAAGGCAAGAAAAAAATCTGGGCCGACGTGATAAATCCGACCGGCGGGGCGGGCATGCGAAGAAGCTGCGCAACGCGCTTTTATTACTCACCGATGGTGGGAATGGTGGTGACGATTTCGCCCAGCTTCAGTTTGTACAGGATGGTCGTCTTTCCGGCTGCGTCCAGGCCGACCATGAGGATCCTCATCTCTTTTTTGCCGAAAAGGCCTTTGAACAAGTTCGCGAATATGTTCCCCATTTTTTTGTCTCTTCTAGGCGGTGCGTGAGGTCGTTCCAAGCTCTGGCGCTACCACCTGCGAGAGAAAATAAAAGAATTCGAACACACGGATAGTGGCGAACAGATATGTGCCAGGACCCTGCGTGCTGTCAGAAAGACTCGACAGGGTGGCATTTTTTTTTTCTTTCGGGCGAACGCACAACCTGACACGGGGAGTGAGCGAGACGGCGAAACAATCGCATCACCGACGCCCCACAAATGCACACTTCTAACGAGAGAAGGCTTAAGTTCTTTCACGCCGCGGTGTCACGTCAAAAACGGACCCCCGACTCGCGAAGTCCGGTTCAGAACAGCACAATGCCTGTAGATACTGCGAGAAGTGAATTCAAAAACTCGTATGCCTGTACAACCACACGCTCTTATAAGTGGATTAACTACCAGTTTTCAAAACCGCCAAACACAGGGGGAACGGAACCGAGTAGCCGACCGCGAGTCCGGAGGAAGGCAGGGTCCAGTGACGCGAAACTAGCTCGGCCGGAGTGCACAATTTCGCGTTAGAATTTCGCAAATAAAGCACTCTGAAACGCCACCGGCAACCTCAGAGCCTCAAACATCGGCTTAAACACACGCAGTCACACAAATTAAGCTCAGTTATCCCATACAATGGCGGTAAGAAAAAAAAAAGGGCATGTTCTGCAGACTACTGCGATGTTCAGCGTAAAATTCACCGAATGGGAAACGGCATACAAACTGACGAAACGACAAAATGCACGTCGACAACTTTACCCGAGCTATTAGACGGTACAACGCCTTAAAACAGGCTAACAAAACACCTGAAACGGGCAATGAAAAAGATCCAACCACACATACCGGCAGCACGGGCGACAAAATATGGCGGAGGTGGAATGGTGAACTCCAAGAAAAAAGCCACGTCACAAACGTGACGTCGCTATCGGCTTTTTTCTCTTCTTTACTGCGACATCTGTTCGTGAGCAGAAAATTAACCCTACGCCAAACGTTTGCGCCCGTTTACGAGATAAAATGTTCCTTCGCTACCTTATTATTGTGAGAACGTGTATCGCTATGTGCTCCGTAAAAAGATCGCACAAATGAGCAGATTTTATAATTTTTTTTCTCTATTGTGCTTATCGTTGTGTCCCAGTTACGGGAGTCAGTGTATATGTTCTCAAAAACGAACAGCCGCGCTTTATCGCTTGCCAAAGCTGCTATTTCTTGGGAGCATTTATTGATAAGCAGCACCGCTATGAAATTCAATACGTTGGTAGCGCCCTCTAGCGCAATAAATATTTTTTTATCCAGTAAATGATAACGTCAGACTGACGTAACGAATAAAGTATGAATCGTGTGCGATTAACAGCCCATTTGGTGCAGACACACGTTACGCCAGTGGAACCAGTTTACACGCAGAGTTATTACGTACACGTGCAGTGGTCGAGTGCGGGTTTAGTTGTTTGCTTTTGGAACAATGTGACATTCCGCTTTAGCATTGATTAGGGCTTGCAGCGGCCAAAATTTTCTGAAGAACATCACATTTAGGTTGCAAGCAAACTTCTAACTTGCTCTTCGGTTTTTGGTGGCTGGAGTAACCGGCATAGACACATTTTTTTTTATGCTGTAAATTCCAGGAATAGATCTTTTTTGTTTTTCTCATATTCTATCAAACAGAGGACAAACATTAAGTGTTCTTGAGGGTTACACACATCAAAGAACGTTATGCTTTACTTTCAAAAAAATTAAGAAGTTCAACAGAATGTGCTTCAAGCTGCAAAGCACCATGGTGACAAGAAGTAAGAATGGATGAAATCCTGTGTGGTATATGACAGCAAATTATTGCACCTTGTACCAACTAAAGTGGTGCAGGCATATTCTGGAGTTGTTCCCGTTGCTCTACTGCAAACTTCAAGATTAGAGCGGCTTCTAGAGAGCAACAACTCCTTTCCTGCATGTATGAACGCCTTCAGGAGAGGCTGATCTGCCACCGACGGTGTGGTCGACTTGATCGGGAGCACTGAAGAGGAAGGAAGCTGATGCAGACTAGTGGCAGCAGTCTTCCTAGACCTTAAGGGTGCCTACGATAATGTGCTGCGTCATGCGATCTTTGAAGCATTGGAAGATATTGGCATTGACCAGTGGACGACTGTATGCTTGGATCGTTAGTTACCTTAAAGACCGTACCATTCACATGACGACAAGTAACGGAGACGCCGATCGATACAAAGTTCATCGTAGTGTGCCCTAAGGAGAGTTCTCAGCCTGATTCTATTCAATGTCAAAATGATCGGCCTAGCAGCACAACTTCCCAGCACGGTGAAGATCAGTACATAGGCTAATGACAAGCATATGGGCATCTGGAACTACTCGTCTGTGTGCACGACTACAGCATGGAGTGACAATCACAGCCAAATATCTACGACGTTAGGGGCTCACTCTTTCAATAGACAAATGCACAGTGCTTGCGTTCACGCACAAGCATATGTCACAATACCCGATATTTATTAATGGGACAGCGATACCTACTGTAACGCACCACAAGTTTTTTTGGGTTGTCATAGACAAAGATCTATCGTGGACGACACACGTCTTAGTACTTAAATCTAAATTGAAGAGCTATGTTTTCGTTCTTCACAACGTGGCAGGAGCAAGATGGGGCCCATCAGAATAATCGCTACTTCAATTGTACAAAGCTCTATTTGTAAGATACCTACGATACAGCATGCCGGTGCTCTCCAATATGAGACCTAGTTGTGTGAAGATGCTAGAGTGTGTTCAAGCTCAAGGCTTGCCAAGACGCTTGGGTCTACAGCACTGTACTTCAGCAAATGAAACTATTGAGGAGGCTCGAGCTTGTCTCATCGGTGTATACATGCTTTACGAGCCACTTGGAGTTCACCTTCGATAGTTGAGCTGACACAGGCAGCACCCACTATCAGCGCTACCTGCCACTCACTCAGACTGCAGTTTCTCAAGAGTGACATAGCCGCATGAGAATATTCTACAATCAAGGTTTTCCCCACCGAGTGTTTCTGCAGTGCCTCCATGGGTCCTGCCTAAGCCACCTGTTAGTTTTACGATTTCTGGGAATACGAAGGAGTCCCTTGTTTCTCCTGTGGGACTCAGACAACTAACCCTACATCACATTCGTACAGCGTACAGTGATTTCCTGCACATGTACACCGATGGGTCCACCACTCTAGACACCTTTGCCGCAACTTTTGTTATTCTAGACATGGATATCCCTTGATGATTCAAGGTCGAGCATAAACCACATCAACTGCCGCAGAGCTTGTCGCTATCAGGGAGACAATAAGAATTATTTCTGGAGAGTAACCTCGAGCCTGGACGATTTTCTGTGATGCGAAACTTGCTTTGCAAACCATTAATTGCGTCATGAGGCAAGGTCCGTATTACATCTTGGCTATAGAAATTGCAGAACTTATTCAGGTTGCTTCAACAAATGGTCATCTTATCACTTTTCAGTGGATCCCCGCACACAGCGGCGTGATGGGAAACGAAAAGGCAGACACTAAAGCTAAAAATGCCCTCAACAGTGCTCCTGAGGTACGCATTGTATTTTCGCAAGCTGACACAAACGCCCTGCTCCGCTGCCTAATGCGCAGCTACATACTTCAGAACTGAACCAAGCTGGAACGGCGACTTCACAAATAGAACCCGGAAAGGAGGTTTCGTACACCGTCTAAGTTGAAGTGGCACATCGCAAGTACGATTAACCGCATTTGTCTTGGTGTGGTGTGCACAAGACGTTACACGCATATCATTGGTCGCAGTGACACCGGTCCCAATTTTGAACACTGTGATGTGCCAAAAACACTTGAGCACATAATTTGCGATTGCCCAGCATATGCACGTGAACGAAAAACACTGATTTCTTCTACTGAACGATTTCGCAGTAAGTCATTAAATGATGAGACCGTGTTGGGCCCTTGGCCTGACACCAACAGTGTGACTGCGGTCATAAGAGGGCTTATAGTCCTTTTAAAAGCAACTGGACTACATGCGCGGCTATAACATTTTTTTCAGCTGGAAAAGATTCTATAAACTTGCCTCTCTATCTCACCATCATCATCCATTACTCTTTCTCTTCCCTTTCCCCTTCTCCAGTGTAGAGTAACAGGCTAGAGCAGGCTTTCGCTCCGCCTTTTTCTAAATAAACCTGTCTCTTTCTCTTTTGTACTCATCCTGCTTTTAAGATGCTTAACAACAGCTTTGGCTCTTCAAAAATGAAATACAAGCGATTCAAAGATTCATGACAAATACTGCTCTCTGTACTTTACTCACTGCATTGAAGGGATGTCGCTGGGGCCAATGTATTAACAAGAGACCTTGCCTTAATAAAGATAACTTGTACTCACAATGATGAAGACGAGTCCATGGCCGCAACGTTTCTTGTTCAGGAACTTCTCATCACTTAAATTCAGCCATGTTCATTCTGAACAATATGTTTTGTTGTAACCACTAGATCTATAACTCTCTCAGCTTTCTATGTTGTTAACGTTTATGTCTTCAGTACCTCACTGCTTCACTTGTAACCGATTAATTTGGCTTTTGTAGCCAAGTAGGCCAGGTAAATCAATGGCGAATGCATATTCGGTGTTAATAGTTTGTCCAGCCATTTAAATCTTCCATTTATCGGCATTGGTAATAGCATAAAGATTTCGGAGTCAAATGATGCCGAGACCTTTCTTGTACTGTCACAACAGATATCCTAGATTTTAATCACGTGTTAAGTCCCAGAAAGGCAATCAATGCCAAACAGTTGCAGGGTATGCCAGAGGCCTGACCCATCACCCTCGTCGACTTTTTTCTGTAACAAAGTTGACACCGTGTAACGTTTCAAGATTGATTGAAAATGTGCTGCATCACAAAAATGAGCTTCAGAAAACTGCTCCGCCTTCTGCGTTCGCATTTCACTGTTGCAGGCTTACTATTTTCAGCTGCCTCAACTCTTGGGCATAGCAGTAAGAATCTGCCGTAACCGGGGATCACCATTTGTGGTAAATGCACGGTGCACAATATTTTTTTCCCCCTTTTACACTGTAGGTCAATTCAACGTACAAGTATTACACAACTTCAAAATTTAAAAGTTTCTTTTCACCAAATCAAGCTTGTTTTTGGTAAATATCATTGACCTACTGCAGATTCTGAATTGACACTGTGAGTAGATTATTGCCAGGAATATATATACTTATAAAGAGTGTTTTAAGCTCACCGTGACCTGGAAATGATGCATGCAATAATTTAATGACCTTGTGCATGGGTAAGCACAATTCTGCTAATCTAGCACTTTGATTAGCATTAACCTAATCTTTACTGTATTAGGACTAGAATTTTTCACTTTTTATTTGTTTTTGATAAAAAACTCTTTCCTATTTATCTCAATTTATCCTATCCTACCTTCTCCAGAATTTTGTCACTTTATTTCTTGCATCTTATTTACCAACATCTTGTAGTGGGTAGGTAATTCACTGAACAACCAAACGTTATGTTGATATGGTGCAGCAGACATTTTATGCATTGAAGCCTGAGCAAACCAAAGTTTGTAAATTTTCTCATACTAACCTAAATTTGCAGTCAAGTCCCCAACTGAGCACAAATATATTAAAACATTCGAAATTGACAACGGATACAACCAAATACCATGTATAAGTGTCCGAACGAATTTCTCAGTGTACAACACCTCTCGGTTGTCAAACACATTTTCTTGAGCACGTTTTGCCAAGAAGAAAGTTATTCTCAATCGTCTTGCAGGCGCATTTCATTAAACAATGGTGTATAATTTAACACATTAGCGTTGCTGCTTTTATTTCATATTTTGCACAAAAAACAAAAAAAAACACAGACACAAGAAACCACAGTTGTTTTTATACTTTATTTAATAACCCACGCATTCTCTAAACTATGTAAACCCTGTAGATTAGGTCATATGCAGTTATGTAGTGTATCACACGTGTGACGTAAAAGGCAGTTTTTTTATTTATTCTTCTTTTTATTATTGTTGAGTCCTTGTGAGCACTGCCTCTTCACTGTGAATGAGTGATGAGTCATGACTAGTCATGTAAACCTTCAATTGTTCATATCTGCATGCACACACTATATCTGTTTGTTCTTTTTTTTTTCACATTCACATAAGAAGAAATCACTGAAGTATTTTTGCAAGAATGTGCGTGCTTCTAACAACCATTGCATGTTTACATGACCAAAAAGAAAGCAGCATTGCAGCAAAACAACCAAGCATGCATTTGCTAAGAAAGCATTAACAAGTAAATATTACTCGGCAAACAGATTCGAGTGGAATTCAATGACACACAGAAGTTCTGCATTAGCACAGATGCTTCACTGAGGTGATTATAAAGAAATGATGTATTGCAGCACTGTTTGATCCAGCACATGATTCGGGGCACTGTGACCAGCTTGAGTCGTACTACACTCCATTACGTGGTGTAACACTCGAGCAACGTCTTAGTAAGTTGCATCACCACAAAAGCTTCCTTCAGTTTTCTTCGATAGGTACTGCAGTCGACACAAAGCGAACAATGCAACCAGTGGCTCTATAACGAAACGAGCCAATGTGACATCCCGAAGACCACAAAAAGACTCTCTGCCTGCTGACACGCATTGTGGAACAACATCCTTGACAATTCAACGGTGCCCGCTAGAGATCCTGATAACAGGCAACCGCGAAGCATTCGAGAGCAGCTAATGGCGTTCTGTGAAATGACCACTTTCTGCAAGAAACATCCTCGATGCGTGCCATAGAGTTGAACCCACAGAAAGAAACGGGGATGAAATTAATGGGCTTGCACACTTCACCTCAATGATTAGGTCCAGTCAGTAAACAATATGCGTGGTGTAGATAGAAAGATGGCAGTGCAGTCAATAGGAGAGGAAATGCAGGTAGATTACACCCTGAGGGAAGCTAGGGGCACTAAAATGAAGAGATGGAGTTTGGCAGCTAACGTGCCCAGCACGAATATTTGGTTAGTGTAAATTTGGGAGATGCCCAAACTCTACCGATAAAGAAGATCTGAGGGCTTAACAGAGTGTTCTGTTGACATAGGCCCTGCGCAATTTTGAGATTTACAAGAAACCTTGTTGTGGATGTAAGCACAACCATCGTTAATGAAGATGCAGTTAGTGCCATTAACAGAATTCGCAAAAGTAGTACCTTTACTTTAGCTGTTGTGTGCTGTGTCATGGTTCTTTTTCCACGTTGTGCCGCGAAAAAAAAAAAAAGTCCAGAGGATTGGCGAAGACCCGGCTCCACAAAAAAACGAAAATAACACAGACAAGATGGCATACAAGATAAGAAAAGTTGCTACATCCGTTGTGTTATAAAAATTGCAGTGTTTTACATCAGGAACAATCTGGGAATGTATGGTTGGGCTTCCGACGTATTGCAGAAAAGTGGCCCTTCCAGAATACAGCTGCTTTCGGTCCAACTTCGAGAACACGATTGCTTGGCAGACAACAAACTGTACTGGCAAAAGTGTAACAAAGCCAGTCACATCATACCTACTCGCACTAACAAATGAATGCCGCAAGAACCGTTGAGAAGATCATCAGAACATGTAACAGGGTAAACAGGGCACACTTAACCTGTAATTAAAAAAAGGATTTATGAAGTCACGTGAGCCACCAAAAGGAAATGTTGAATATCAATAGCAGCATTCAATTTTGAGAATTAGAGAAGAGAAGCCTCTCCATAGAAGATTAACAGCTAAAATACATTTGCATAACTATAAACATTGCTTCAGAGATAAAGCAGAAAACCATGTTCATGCTGTCATCAACATTGCAAAATCTGCAGTGTATCTACTAATGCAGTCCTTAACGACTGACAGCCTCACTAAAAAGATTCATTTGCAACGTGTATCTGTTTGCGATGGTTATCAGCCCCCTCATTTCACTGTGACTACGCCAACTGAATATTTTATTTTGCTATGAAATGACGAAAGCATATTGATTCATGCTTTAAGTCGGCTCAAGGAAAACTACACAGCTACATTTCTATATATTAAAATTTTGTCACAGTTGAAAAAAGCGTAACCAGAAAAAGATTTTCACCTGAAAACTGATTTCGAAGAAATGGCAATTTTGCGATCGCCAAACAAAAGTGTAAATCTATCCTGCAAATAGTTATTTGCTGCCACTGCTCGAACACTTTGAAATAAAATGACACTCGAAGCTCATAATTAATAGTGCCAAAGCCACAACATGACCACGTGAAGAACCGTGGGGCCGACGGTTCATGAAATGTCAACCGGCTGGTGTTCTTTAACGTGCCCCTAAATTTAATTACACGTGCCTCTAGCACTTTACCTTCATCGAAATGCGAACCATTTATGTCTAAAATGATGGGAACTTGTCTTGACACAAATGGCAAGTGCAGTGGTGGTCACGTCTGTTTTGTGACCTGCAGGTTCAAGAATAAAATAAAAATGTGACGTCACCGGATCACCAACATTCATACCATGCTAACCTGTGCCCAGATATTTGTAAAGCCTTCTGAAACATGAGAGCCAGGAATGAGCAAAACTTTTCTTGGTAGCCTGGCCACACAGGATAGTGTGAACCACTGTGTGAACTACAAGAGCACCCAACCCTAACACTATATTGGCCAGTCACATCAAATGCAAGCCCCCTCACCCCCCCCCCTCCCCCTCCTCTACCCTTGTTATCAGAGATATTGTTAATGTAATAATACTCTTCTCTGGAAGTCAGCATTCCTTGCAAGAGAGCAGGTCGTCACTAGAAGCTGTAAGTTGTGTGAAAGCAGCCCTCCAATAAAGAAGAACATCCCAAAACATTCTAGAAGGTGATGAGACGCTGTACTAATGATTATGTTCCTCCATTATTTCTGCAACAAAGCAAGCAAGAGCTACTCAAATAAATGCTGCAAATTTCATCTCCTTCTTCACCCTGTCACTTACAGGGACATGTGAGAAAAAACCAATTACTGGCTTTCATGTTCACCGAGACCCACGCTAGCACCTGTACATCCCAAATTGGGTTCTCCAACAAAAAGACCGCACTTCTGCACTCTACATGTAACGAGCTCTCAACACTAATCACGGAGTGTGGGTGTCAATGCTTGCACATAATGCCCTCGATCGACGCAAACAACATTCGAACCATCTGATTGCAAGCGATGGCAGAGTGAGTGTGCTCAAGATGTGACTTGCGGAAGGCATAACATGCTAATGGAGAGAGAGAGAGAGAGAGAGAAAATGAACCCACAAATATGACCATAACAAAGCTGAAAATATGAGAACCCTGATAATAGTCAATGCAAGATGTTAAAATGCACTCCTAAAAATATAGTATTATGCAAGTGCTTTTCAAATAACATAAGCATGCAGATGTCAGTTTGCACGAATGTAACGTCATATTACTGTGAAGTAACCATGACAAAGGCTTGTGATCCAGTGGGACTGCTCGCCAGGGCTTGACATTGATTTGAGTATCCTGCTGTAAACCTCTGATTGTAAGTTTTTAGTTTGTTGCTGTCAAAATCAAGCCATCATTACCCAAAATTAACTGCTGATATTGATTTGAATCTCCTGCTGTAAACCTCTAATAGTAAGCTTCTAGTTTGTTGCTGTCAAAATCAAGCCGTCATGACCCAAAATTAACTGCTGATATTAGCTTAGTCTTTACTTATTGGCTCAATTTTTATAAGAGTGAGAAAAAAAAAACATCTCTCACAGTTGTTAACTGTCATTTCATGCGGGACATCTATATTAAAGTACAAGACAAGCCACTGACAGACAACCATAGGTTATGCTGGCTGAGGTAATGAAGTACATTGAATCATTCTAGCAGCAAATATAGTATTCTTCTTGTAAACAGTTACTCAGCCACTTAGTTTTAAAGAAAATGTTTTTTATAATCGAATCCTGCTATTAGTAAAGTTAATTGATCTAATCAGTACATAGTTTTTTTTGCAAACAGCTAGCTAAAGCAAGGTAAGTTTACCGAATGTTTTCTGTGAAATAATTTCAACAATCAGGGCATGCAGGCTGCATTGAAACGAGCTTTTAAAAAATAAATTAACTCTTTCGACTCATCAGCCATTCGTAAAATAGTTCTGCACTGAAATCACAGGAAAGTTAAATGAAAAATTACTCTGCCGTAGCAAGGACACCCAGGCACCACCATACAAAGAAAGGAGCAAAAATAGGAATGCAATGATTGAGAAGAATGAACACAATGGAGACCATAGTTGACAAGTAATTGCGCATAACTCTTCAACCGGAGAAATGACATGTTTTAGCAAGCGCGTTGATGACGGCATCAATGCGTACCTCATGCGTGAGGCACCGATAAAAAGAAAAACGTAAAATGAAGCATGACGAAACGCCGACAAAAAGCACACGCTAGCTAAGCATTACAGCATCAGCAAATAGCAAGCTACAGAAGGCGAATGAAAGTGTGACAAAATGCTGCTGTAACATTCAATAAAATTCTGCTCAGTTACGACAATAAAATTAGGCTTTCAGGGCCCTCATAAGTGTGCAATGATGATAATGAAAAAGGAACAATTTGAAGAAACTTCCATTATGCAACACCTTGATATCCTGCAGGGCCTCGAAAACCAGTAACACTCACTGCGCACACCAACGAGGCAGCCAAACCTAAGGTCCGAAAGTTATCGTATCGAAGATCCATCGTGCCAGCGTAATGCAATAAACAACAGCTGCAACAGTGAAGTCATAAAGAGATCATCGCGCATCAGCTACCCTTTGATATGTAGCAGTGAGGCTTTTAATTCCTCGAAAGCAGCATAAGGTGAATCGCATGCACTGCCTTATCTTTTTCTTTTTGTTAAACCTATGCAGCAGCCTTGCAACAAATAACAGTGCAGTATGTGTACTGTGTCAACGCCTACACGAGTATGGAACAAAAATGCAGTACTTCGCTCGCTAATGAAGCACTGGGCCCACGTTCACGACTTCAACAGGTCTACAGCAACGCTTTTGTCACCACACCAGAAATATACAGTTCTGTGTAAAAAATACGCTAACGCTACAAACAATATTAAGATTGCACACACTATAACAGCATCCGATCGCTGCTCCTTTTATCTGCATCAGCCTGCTTCACTCAAAATGAAAAAAAAAAAAAAAAAGAGGGCATGGCAGTGTTACCATGTAAACACAGTTACTAAATATGAACATCTGTACTCAATACTGTAGACATAGAACAGGCTATCCGACAGTTGAGAGCTCACAGGTTTCCCACTCCCAAAGGCATGAACGCAAGTTCTGCACTAACGGCAACTAACACAATTCCACAGCAAGGTTCAACTGTACTGGTTGTTCAGCTGCCTATTAATACTTCATTGAAAGCGACACATGAGCTACAAGAGACGCCGTTAGGAGGCCAAAATACAAACTTCGATCATTCACAGATTTTTCAATACACTTTTGAAGTAATTAATAACTTGGATCGAGCTAGTTAGTTGCACGCAGTGTAACATTTAATGGCGCTAAGGCAGTAGTGAAACACTTATGAGTGCCAACAAGTGATAAAAAACAGCTGCTACAGTGCATTCACGAACTAACAGAATTCAGTTGTAATTAGTGAAGTAGAAAAAAAAAATACAGCCCACTAACGTTCTTCCAGCCCAACACTCGTAAGGAAATTGAGCGCCTTAACAATCCCTCTTCTTCAAAATATTTTATAAAATATTGCACTAAGATTGAGGTAAACTTGACGCTACTATAATATCAGGTGAAGCAGGCCGTTGCAGCTGCAGTCGTTAACACGAGAAACATGTTTTCCAACAGTTCGCGCAGTGTACGAATGATGCGCGAAGAGGATGACATGATTCCTGAGCAAGAGCTGCTAATTATCTGGAACAAGAAACTGGCTCGCTCATCGCTAATTACAGCAACACCAACAACAAACACTCTCCATTAAAAGAGAAAACTAAAGAGAGGTCGCCCCATTCACACTGCCATTCGCAAGCAACAAAAATAATAATGACGAGAGTTACACGGGCGATGGTCACGCAGCAGTGCACAGTTAGCATGACGTGCCACTACACCACTCTTCCTTGGTTTCCACAACAAAACCGTAGACCAGTTTGCTGCTGCGATGACCCTCCGGCCTGGGCAAGCAAGGCGCTGCGGGGTCGGCGAGCAGGCGGTCACTCTAGCCATCCAACACCGTTTTGAATAAAGAAGTCCGCAAAGTCACTTGAAAACATACGGAGGCACTCTGGTGGTTGTGGAGAATCAATGTCGTTGCACCTGATCAAGTCATCATATTGCAGTGTGCGGAGGATAGAACTAGCATTTCGGCGCAGAATGAGGCTGGAAGAATGCGATGCTTTTACACTCTCTCGATACTGCTCTAGGAGGGAAACCTTCCACGATATGATAGGGACAGCATGTGAGGCGCATGAGGGGAAGAGGAAAAAAAAGAAAGATCTCCCTTCCTCCCCGCTCCTCGCAGTACTGAAATCACGAGCGCAGGAAAATGAGGATGTATATCTAGACAGGATTGGCGCTCTTTTAGCTGTTCATATTTGTAGACAATAAGCAAATAAAAGGCATTTTTCGAAATGCATGCATGGCCCTTCTTTGCGTTGCCATTACCTACAAACACTTGGTATTTGGAGTGTTGGAGTACAGACCAAGGCAGAAACACATGCACACTGAAAGCACGTTAATGAAAAATACCTCCTGTATGCTCAATGTTAGCAGAAAATGAACGACTAAAAAAAATTGAACAGTTCAGCACCCTTCTTGCCTACATTTATGCTCACCCTTATCCATGGTAGTATTTTAAAACATTCGCTCTATCACTGTTGAACATTCACCGTTGAGCATACACCAACCATCCAAATGGCAAGTAGCTCTCTCACTCTCCCAAACACTGCAACCCGAACAACGTGTGATTTTATTTTTGTATTGCTATGCCTTTACGATGAAGGGACACAAGTGCACAATATTCTGACTGAATTTTCAAAGCATGCATCCGTGAATGCTCGGTCAACCTTTAGTAGCTTACTAGGAATGTGAAGCTAATCTTAGGCATTTTTATGCAATTGTTTGTTTAAGCATAAGTTTGCTCGAGGGAAGTAATAATAATAGTAATAACATCTGGGGCTTAGTGTCTCAAAACCACCATATGATTATGACAGACGCCGTAGTAGAGGGCTTTAGAAATTTCGTTCACCCGAGGTTCTTTAATGTTACGCGCACCTAAATCAAGCAAATGGGCCTCAAGCATTTTCGCCTTCATAAAAAATGCTACCGCTGCAGCCGGGTTTCAATCTCACGAACTGCGAGTTGGCAGTTGAGTACTATCGCCACTCGGCAGGTGCTGCTCAAGGAAAATGTCAGTCTGACACCATGTCATCAGTTTCAGGTGGGCGAGGGAGGGAGGTGCTGGTTTAAGAGCTTGTTCAAATCCTGTTCAATCAGGTGGTGCATCACCGTGCATGCCAAAGCAAACCCATAAAGCAATAATTGAAGACTATAAAGCAATGTGCTTTGTGGAATGTTTTGAATTGGCATAGCGATATAGTCCTTGAATACTCTCGAGTTCCTGCAAGCAACAGTTGATATTTACTATGCTTTATGGCTTACTGTGTTAGCTATCTCTGGTTCATTGAAAGCAATGAAATATGTAGGCCAAAACAATGGACAGAGAATGCAACGTGATACACTTGAAAGTGAAGTCAATAAGTCTAGGCTGTCGAGCACCAACTATTTAGAACGTGCATTTTTGCGTTCATAAAAGTTTCTGAAGAGCTGTTTGTTCCTGAGATGCCTCCAGAAGGCAAGCAAGTCGTTGCTAAGGTGTTGCAGCGCCACTATTTCTAATTTCATGAAAACTTTCTAAACTATCAGAGAGCAAACTTGAGTCAGTTGATGCGATCTACAGGCTTCAAACATATCTGGTTAGTACAAAACAAGGAAGATCTTGGATGAGACTAAGAAACGGATGGGACAGAACACTGTGTAAATTTCTTTACGCATATTAGAAGTGTCTGAACGTTGCTGGACTAAATTGGACTAAATGAACAAACATAAATTGGCCTGTTTTTCAAGCTAATAACTCTGTTCACAGTGAGAGTGGCCCAGGTACACAGAAAATGCTGTTAAATTTACAACAATGACCTTTTTCCGCCAAGGAAATGAATGGACTATTCGACCAATTTAAATAGCATACTAATCGCTGTATGTTTCTAAAGTAGGTAATCTGTAGTCGATTTAAGCATTTTGGTGTTTTAGCTCACCTCATATTTCAAAGTTCAGCTGGTGCTTTCAGCGACACACTTGGATAGGACACCTGTACAACAATGACTATCTCTTGTTCTTAGACACGCTCTTTTTCCAAAGGCAGCTGCCATGGCCTGGCTTGAAGCAAGAACCTTTTATTTTATCTTATCAGATAACTTAAACTGTACCCTAAAGGGGAGTACAGTTATTACTAGAATATGCACAATTTTCCCAGTTCATCTGATAGAAAGAGTAGAACTTAATAACCCTGCATGATAATCATAAAACAAATGTTTAACATGAACAAAGTATGAGCAATGCCATCAAAGTCAACAATACCCAAAAGTGTTTCAGAATGAATCTGTTCACATGAAGATTTTTGTGACAGCAATAACGAATATTTAGCAAGACAATGATAATTTATATGGCTAACTCAATAAAAAGCTTACATATTAAGGTGTCACAAGACTTACAAGTCTTAATTCGAAAATTCTATTGTGATTTGTTTCACGATTATGCACTCTTTACGGAATGGCAACATGAAACTGAAAGTTCCATACTTGATTTTTCAGGCCAAGAACAGTAGAACCCGATTCCTTTTTGAGTTACCACCAAAATAGCTCAATATAATTTTCATAAACTTCTTTTCAAGTCTCACATCATTATAATAGAATGTAACTATTTGTAACAAACCAAGAATTACGGAGGCCCTTTTAGACACCACCAAAATTTACAACACTGCAGTTAGCTTATGTGGTAACTTTGAAGCACCGTCACAATATTATTCTTGTGAACTTTCTGACTTGCCAAGCCCCATCTCACGGAAAGAGTGGGCTTCTTGCTACTGCAGATTAATTGTTCACTAATAATGAAGAGATCGTTTTTCTTCATTCTATGGGGTTCAGGGTCCCCAAGCGACTCGGGCTATGAAAGACTAGTGATAGAGGGCTTCGGATAATTCTGGCTGCCTGGGGTTCCTCAGATTTCACAGCATTCAGATTTATAGCTTCGTTGAAATGAGTTTTTTTAAAATGTGTCTTTTGTAATTGAGTCTTTTGGGTCAGCAGCTGAGCACCGTAACCATCAAGCAATTACAGCAGCTCATTGGCCCTTTTCTCCGTAGGGTCCCATTAAGGACTTTCATAGTTTCCTCCGAGAGAGAATAAAACTTTTGAGCTGGCATTTCTAAAAGACAGCACGAAAATGTGCCAAAAAGCATCGCATTCCTGCAGCCCGGTGGCAGCGTTCTGCTCTTTCGTTGAGCACGATGGCACAGACGGCACAACTGTTGCTGTTGTCTTCACGATGCAGGACAGAGCGAGCGACTCTGCGTGTGTGTGGCACAATGACAAATGGCTGGCTGATCGAAATGGCCATTCCCGAGCGGCTGTGACCACAGCTGCGGCGGCAACGATGGTCACCGGAAGATCAATAGTCAATGTGGGGTGCCGGCTCGTCAGTACACCCACGAGACCGGCACCCACTGAGGGCTGTTGTCCAGGGCCTCCAGCGTGGTCTCCAGAGTGTGGATGGTCTCCTCAATGTCGTTGTTCACCACCGTCAAATCGAAGAAGTGGCCGTACGCCTGGCGCAAGAGGTCGCTCTCCTTGGCTAACCGCTCAAGGCTCCCGTCAACCTGCCACGGATTTGCTCATATGATAATGCTGACGAAAGTAGCAGACTGGTAATATTTATTTGCACAGTTAGTGGACATAGATATAACGAGAAAATAAAAAGGCCTTGCCTTACTACACATAATGACGCGTACTTAGCAAGGCCTTTTGGACCGACAGTTTGGTATTCAGCCTGCATGTACCTATACAAGTGAAGAACAATGTAGCAAAAAAAAAAAAAAAAAAAGAGAATGTTTGTGTACAGGATAAAGATGGGGAACATAGATGCTAATCTTTTGAATACCTGATTCAAATAGTACATATATATGCATACCTATCACTAAAAAACCACAAATGTAGCATAGAGAAGCTCCTGGTTAGATAGGGTGGTAGAGTGTATACCCCAAACAAGGATGAATTCTTTTTCAAATGGAAGCTTGCTTTCTTTAGAAACCTGTATTAATTTTTCTTTGCGGCTTTTTTCTACAAATGGGTGGATGACAATTTTTTTATTGGAAGCTATAAACAAAACGGAAGTGTTAAAGTAGAAAAGAACTTATGATAAGGCTGTAACTAAAACCAAGCATTTCGAAATAGTGGTTAACCATAACTTAAAGAAACCAACTGGAAGTGGCTATCATGCCGCACTTATTCTGGTATCTTTCATACTGCACTTCATAAATTATGATCAATTATGCTAATCTCTTGATATTCACTTTAGGGCCACGTGCGCTTCGATATGTTGTAGAAGGCACTTCAAAACGACTGATTCAACTTTTTGTGGGAACGTACATGCTGCATGATAAATATTTTTTGCAGTGCTTTAAGAAAGCCTGAGAAATATGAAATAAAACTATGTGATCGCGTTTATGTGTTTTGATTGAAACAACCACACATGCAGTTGTTTTGTTCGAATATGCATAAACTCGCAAAGCTTAATTAAATATGATTCCTTCTACAGCCTAATCTTACTACAAGTTGCTTTCAGAACAAAGCTGTGGCATCCACAAATATAGTACTTACGTCATGCATAGATGTTAAAGATGGTGCTGCTATGAAGACAACGTATGGTGAATATTCCCCAGAGCGAAGAATCTTCAGTGCCTAGAGAAAAAAATAAAAAAATAAAACTAATGAAGCAGCCAGCATCAGCATTTTTTTTATCTCAAACATTTTTTTTCTAAATAAGGCTATAAAAGCAGCATGGTTGTGCAAAGAGGCATGTAGCACCCATCACGAGCTGGCATTCCTATCTTTTTCTTGGTTCTCAGTATACCCACTTTACATTTTACATGCTACCATTAGTCTGAACAATAAGATGAATACACAATTGCGCCCACATATGACGGCCCTACTTAAAACGAATTTTCGTTTAAAACATACACTACCAGTGCAACCATAGAAATACGCATTATGTCAATGGCACGAAATCGCACTTACATAGAACCTCTCTGAGAGCTGCCGATCGGTTACAGCCAACAAAGTCAGCGCTCCGGTGACTTCCCGGGATACCACTTTCAACTACTGATAAGCCATTGGCAAGGTGCCCATAGATTCTTATTGTTGAATGCTGACCCTGCTTTCGCAGCTCTCTAATTGTCGCTGTCCCAGACCGTTTTTTGTTGCGCACCTCTGTCCTTTGTCTTCCCACAACTCTGAGCACCCTGCATCACTAGAGCAGGCCCGTGTTTTCTCACTGCCACTAATATTTTGAAGACTGGTCGGCTGACTACTTCGCTGTTTTTGATCACTCGTCTTACTGCAGCATTGTTGGCGACCATCTGCCAACATCGTCGGCCGCCGATTGTACCCGATCATTTGCATCTGTGTCTTGCCTGGATCGGTGTCGTATCGTTCCAATGCATGCGCTTGCGCAGCCCATTGACTTTGATAATTCGCGATTGATTCTATGTTTAGGACGTTTTTCGCTCGCTTCACACTCTGCTCAGCACGCCCTCCGCACGCGTATAGAAGAGTAAAAACGGCTGTTACACGAAACGAATTGCCAATTACGTAAGTTGGTAGGGCTGCGGAAGCCCGCCAGCACCACAAGACAATTCTTTGACCTCTGTGCACGCAGGCCATTTTTCTAAGTTTTCCTAAGCGTGAGTTGTGCGCTTCATAAAGCTTCCAAGCAAGCTACTCGACCTGTCTTTTTCTGCATGTTTTGGTTTTCAAGTGCGCCTTCCCGCTGTAAGCTCCCCTTTCTTCACTCTATCGCAACTCTTTTGCCTGTTTCTCGCAAGTCTGCTCTACCCTTTTTATGGCAATCCTTCGACCATCTCCATGCTACACAACGCCAGCCATGCTGGCCTAAGTTAAGATGTTTCTTTTTCTGGCTAGAAATGGGCCCAAAGCAGTTCCATGCGTCCTGGCTTGTATGTCGCACATGCTTGTCTTGCTCGCTGTTGGTGTACGTGTGTGGCCAGGATGGTGGACACCCCTTCCACGCCTTTTCCTGCTGCTCAACACAACGTCGAAAGTGCAACATCATGGCTTATTATAGGCCCTCCATTGTATAGCGCTTGCTTATAGCTGTTAACCACCCAACAGTCAACTTGCCGCTTTGGGTTTCCCTAATTCGGCTGTGGAGATGGTGAAGGACTCGTGGACAGCGGTGTGCGAAACTGTTTTCGCGAGGCCGATTTCATCAACGTCGCACCCGATGCCGAGCCTGGAGCTTTCAAACAGGAACACTCCGGCGGCGATTTGTGGCAGCACACCGTCGACTCCCACATGGGAGGGCGGGACATCTTCTGGGTTGATTTCATTACGGCCGATGATGATGATGACGACACAGCAGTACTGTGCACAGATGAGGGCATTGTGAATGAATTGTGCAGCAAGAGCGATTTGGAGCAATCAAACGATGACGGCGGCAAAACTTTGGAGCCAGTGCCCACAAGCGCACTTGTAGCAACTGACTACATTAGTAGCCTCAGGCACCTTGCATATGCCAAAAGGCCTTAGCAAAAAGCACGCTGCCACTTTAAATAAACTCAAGACTAACCTTATCGCTTCTGCTCTTCGAAACACATGCATTAGAGACCTTTTTGAGAAAAAAAAATTGTGTTTTCATTTGCAACTTTTTTTAAAGCTTTGTTTCATTTATTATGAACTACGGGATACAGCAAACTGTTGCCGCGTCACGCTCAGGTTTGTTATAAGAAGTCTCGACTGCTCGATATTATTTCCTCAGCCTGTAATCACCCTAAGAGTAAAGGCATACACTGCCAGAGAAAAATCAATCATTCCAAGCCAGAGAAGAACCTGCAATGATCGTCGCTGCAAAACGGAAGCGCTAGTTTCCATGGCTGTCTGCACAAGAACACCAACCTGTGGCTCGACGTCGAGGATGGCAACTTTCCCCTGGGCATGGATCTTGCGGATGGTGTCCAGCTTGGTGCCGTACATGGCATCCTCGTGGGTGCCGTACTCCAGGTACTCGTGCGACTCAATGTCCGACACCATCTCCTCATGCGACACAAAGAAGTAGCTGCGCCCGTTCTCTTCACCCTTGCGCGGAGGACGCGTCGTGTCTGCAAGGAATGAAGATTTGTGTCAGGTACAAGTCCTACATTGCAAGCCACTGTACAGCTTGCACAGTTGACTCGACATTTTCGAAACTGCAATGGATTACAAGAAAAGTTGTACAACTAACACCGACAAAATTCACTTTTGTTTTTTGCTACATCAAGTGCCCTGTACAGGTCAACCCACTACTTTACATAAGTACAAAATGCTGCACCATTATAATAACTATATACGTGGTTGTTTGTCTTACGTGTCTGGGTGCAGTTGAAGGGGACAGCATATCGTAAACAGGATAGCATTAATTAACTCGTTTAAAAGAAATTCCAGCGTTGGCAATGGTGCCATTGGTTACGTGCAAAATATCATCTTGCCCGGGACCAAAAAATTGAGAAGGATGCAAATAAATTAATAATAAAAATGTTCGGTTCCCAGTGTAAATTAAACCCGGGCTGCTGCACAGAAAACAGGTGTTCTACCACAGAGCCACGCTATGTCTTGAAACTGCTTCGGGAAAAACATTAAATGAATGTCGTGTGCTGGAAGAAGTCTCCTCAATGCATGTAATAATGCATGGCAGAAGCATAGAAGTGCACCAGGCATCAAACACGTGAACTGCACAACAAGTAGGCGCTCTAAAGGCTCACCTGATGCGAAGGACTATTATTTATTCAGACATATTTAATCATCATCAGCAGCAAAAGTATCAACAAAGTGAACAGCTGCGTAGGTTAGCGCATTGCCTCACGGATGTATAGTGGGTCCTTCGCTGATTCACAACAAGAAAAAATTATGCTGTAGTAGGCACTGTGCAGCTGTACCTGCAGTAGGCATTCTATGATCGTTTGAAATAACCAATGTTACACGCACAGTCTTACATTTTATTACGGCACGGTTGAGGCGTGCACCAAGAGCTGAAACTAGGCTAGCATTTGAGATAGCGATGCAGTCGAGGCCCGACTACTCTATCGCATTCCACACTTGAAAGCGAAGCTCAAGTGTGCTCCAAGTTGCTGTCACCATTAGCACAGGTCAGGTCACTGCATGCTGAAGTCATTTAGGAAAAAGTATAAAGTTGTCTGCTGAACCTTTCTGTGTTTTAGAGCTTTCAGCAAACGCTGCATACATGTGGGGTGCTGGTAAGCAAAATATTCGGGACTAGAGTAACTGAACTGGCATAAGTTTCTGTGTTGCAACTAAGCAATAGAGAAAGAAATGAACATTATTTTGACCAGGCTCGTCGTACGTTAGCCCTAAGGAGAGTGGCCTCCTCAGTTCATGTAGCCATAGCTCGTAGTTCACCAATCGTAGCAGGTTGTCAGGGTCTCCAATCACTAGCACAACCTCCCAGTGGCCTTCGAAATCGTTCTCTGGATCCGTTTCTTTCTCTTCGTTTTTGATTGCAGTAGCTTTTGGCGTGAAATAAACACGAGAGACAGACAAGTGCAAACTATCAACTGAATTTATTCGAAAGGCACACACACATATATACACGTCAACAAAGTCATAAGCCATTTTAGCAGAAAATAAATCCCATTAGTGGCAAGCGCTCAAATAATCTATCTCAGTGGCATGCAACGTGATAGAGGACCTCACTACGCGTGTCTCGCCCAATCTGTTAATAAAATATGCTCCCTCAATTTCTCGTGCGACTTTTCCTTTTATTCTTGCGAGCACCTAACTTTCTGATAGCAAGGGTGTGCAGCTGCTCTCCTTGCAATGCAAAGAAAAATTACAACAAGGTGTCCCTCTAAATCAAGCCTTATAGTCTAACACACACCGTCCTGTCTGCCCGACATGGCATTTTCCACAAGATAATGGTGTATCATAAGCTACCTTTTTGCCACACTCGACTAATTTATCACGGTGCTTGATGTCACACCCGTGGTCCCGCTTGCTCTGTCCTGATAACTTCTTACCTACAGCCACATAAACCCAGCCAAGCTCGTCTGCAGCAGAAAAAACCACACTACATCCGAACCTCTTCCCAATTTTCTTCAGCTTATGGGAAACCCCGTGAACATACGAAATGCTTACAAAAGAAGACCCTTCCTTCCGTTTTACTTGGCTTACACCCCGCACTTCCAATTTCATCTTTTGCAAGACCCTTTTGCTTAGGACCCCTAATTGGCATTTTGGGAACCTAGACTGCTGAAGCCCCTCAATCTGCTGTGCAAAACTCTCTTGCTGTCGATGTGGGCACGACTTTTTGAGCGACGCTCCAAGACAGGCCATTGCAACACCGTTCTTTGCTTTTTTAGAGATACCTGAACCGAAGTCGATGATAGGTTTGACACTATGGGGGGCGTACATCCAACATACGTGGCTTCCACCAAAAGATGTGCTCATATCTAAAAACTGTATGCAACCATTGTCAGGAACCTCACAGGTAAACTTCAGCCCTGACCCCAACTCTTTGAAAACCTTCAAAACATCGGCTTTAGTACATACACACCGACAGTCCTCAATGAAAAACATGTAACCGTCCACGTATCTGAAGATTTTCACCACCACTAAGTCCAATGCTGTCTCTAGGCCACGGCCAACAACACTAAAAAATATTTGACTCAGTACAGATCCCCAACTTCTGAGCGTAAAAGCACCCCTTCTACCCAATAGTAGTTGACCCCAGGTACACCGACAGGAGCTCAAGGAAGAAACTTGTACATGCACTGCACTTGCCCTGAAACCATTGTTCGTAATTATCTTCTTGAATGCAATTTTTGACGCACACCAGAAGTCTGTCTTGTGGTAATGAATAGAAGAGGTATTTTACATCTACACAAAACCCTGACAGTACCTTTACGGAACCTTCCATCAGAAACCATCCCACTTCCTTCCTTTGAATTCTTCCCCCAGAATGGGTCCGTCACACAGAGGGATGTCAGATGCTTCAAAAGAAATCCAGACACCTCACGCTGCCAAGTCCCACACTCAGAAACAATAAGGCAAAAAATGTTTTCAGCCTTTTGCGTCTTCACGGTAAAAAACATGTCTGACATGGTGCATTTCACTTCCTTCACCGCTGAGCACAGGCTATCAAGTTTCATCTCTTGCATATGCGCTACCGCTTTCTTCTTAACATTCACCGGCCTTTCTGCAAATGCCTTAAGGCGCTTTTTTACCGCTGCTTCGGCTGTCACCTGGAACAGCCCCTCCGACGGGAGAGCAAAGGTTCCTTCCTTATCTGCTACGAGGGGCCTGATCTTCCTCTCGTCGAAATAGTCGACTAAGCCGCGTGTGTTCGTCACGAACCCTCGAACGGGCATTTGTGGTTTCTGCCTCGCAGTCACAATGACCCCTGCACACTCAGCAATTCAACGAGCCTTCTCCGCTTCCGGTACCCGATCCGCCACCATTATTCCCATTGCCGAAGCCTCAGCTGCTTTCAGGCGGTGCTCGAAACAATACTTCGAACCGAGTTCCAACGTCTTCTGAACTCTCTCATCATCCACAACAGCTTCTCCCAACGCAACGACGTTTTGCTGACTAGCCACCTCCTTCTTCCTCCGTGGCAAGGTGGGGTGCACATTATTCCGCAGGTATTCAGTCACACGATACCTTGTTCTTGTCTATTTCTGTTACAACGGTGGAGGTGTACAACTTCCGACCTAACCACACACGAACTGAAGACAATCGTGGTACAACCGAGCCTCTCGCCACCATTCCGACAATAAGATGTGACAAATCCGTCTTGAGTGGGACGGTGAAGGTTGAAGCCATCTACAAAGCAATGCTACATCAGGCGGGCACTCTTGGTAACGGACATGCCACAAAACCGTCCTAGCACGGCATACGCACACCGCATAAAGGCCACAAGGACAGCCAGAATAGTTAACAAAAGGTTTAAACGAGAGGTTTATCGTAAGAATGAACCAACTCGCCCAACAAGTCACTCGGCTGTTTTTACTTGGCGGTGACGGCGGTGGTACTCCAGCACCATGTGGTGTAGGGTGCTGCGTGTTTCCAGAGGGCGAAACTTGCATTTCTGCCCGAATGTCCCTCAATACATTGCGTGCATCAATGTTCTGTGTGGGTAAGTTCCGGCTCGTAGTCTTCTCCAGGTCACTGCTTGCTCCCGACTCAGACTCTTGTGCGCCGGGGAATACCACTTCCTCTGCTTCCTGTAATGCGCCAAAACGTCTGAGTGCTTCTTCAGTATGTGCTCATCCTCAACGTGAGAGCCGTCCGTACGTGTTTCCAGCATGTCGAAGATGGCTCAACGTGCATGATTTCAAGCCATCCCACGAGTGACTCATGTCTCAGTGCGTAGGGGATGGTTGTTTCATCTGTTGGAATGCACCACTAGGCCGAGCTGGGTGGGCAGGTCACGCAAACAAGATCAGCCACATGCATTCAAAACAACAACTGAACTTTTATTTTCTTTGAAGTGCACAAAGAAAAATCGTGTGGTTCCTTGTGCTTGTGCTGTTGGCATTCACACACAGAAGTGCCGTTTCACGGCGCTACACGTCCATCTTGGTGCTGTTTAAGACATGGACTGCTGCCTTTTCGATCCTTCTATTGGTGTACCTTCTGCACACCTCTTATGAATAGGTTATCACGATTGGCCGCGAGATTGAGCAGAGTCGCCACCTGGCGGCAACTGGCCCAAATGGTGAAGTGTGGATTGCTCCTTGCATCGTCTGCTAGCCACGTCGTATTTGTATGTGTGCGTACATCATGCACGTTCTCAAAGTGTGGTTTGTCCAATCATGTCAGTGCGAGTGTAACTGTTTCTACGTATGCCTGTAATGACGTACAAAAGCATCTAGTCTTGCTCGACTGCTAATGCATTATAATAAGATCGGCGAGTGGAATCCAGAGTGCTGTTTATTGTGGTCAAACCCTCCATTCACCAGAATAATTTCAGAGTGGGTGCCGCTTTCTGTTTCAAGCACATCGCAAAATGCTTTTGGTATCCTCCTAAACATGAGGACTATTGAATTCCGTGTGAATGCAGCATTTTATAGTGACTCGGTTGTAAAAAATAAAAAAAAAAGGCTCGAGGTTATGCTCTTCTGCTCTGCTGGTAGGTGTGCAACTACGGCACTGTAGTTTATCGATCATGAGGAGCTTTAGTTGTGTTTATCTGGCCGTGGTACCACTACATAAAAATATTACTCTCACGTAAACTGTGAGACTTCAGTACTTGCACTGTACTTAAAACAGAGTTACCGTGCGCAACTGTGTGCTTAAATTTAGGAACGCTTTAAAGAGCCCAGAGGTTGAAAAATAATTCAGACGGCAAGCCTTACATATAATGTATAATTTTCCTGAAAATTTCATGTTTTTTACATTGTCTTCAGCATTTGTGTGGCATTGTTAGTGACCGACGAAAGGCAGTGATAATTTTTTGTCTGGAAAAAAAAAAAAACATGCTTGTCCCATTAACCAGGCTATATGCGTACACGTGGTGAACGTAGTGTAGCGCAAAGCACTGTCAGCCCCTAAGCTTTCCTGACTACACTTATCGACTGTCCTACATTTCATGGTGAACAGAGTGAGAGAAAAAACATTTCATGCGTATAAGGTGCGAACGGTGAATGCGGGCTTTTGACGATCTTTCTTTCTCGCTTTTTTGTGGTATGTAAATGACAAAGATGTAAATAAGAAGTTTAGTCATGCTACAGCAGTGCGTGGCAGGCGGAACACAAGCTAACCATGTACAAACAACACAGCAAAGGCATAATTTAGTGCGAAAGCATGAAGAGAGTCACACAAGGCGAGTATGCCTATGAAAGGCAGAATGTGTTTTACTCGCGAGTAATGTTAACGTTGCATAGGTGTCGTGCACCGATTCAGTAGAGAAGAGCGTAGATATTAACAGTAAACTCTAGTTAACGCATTTCATCCGCCAAAAATTGGCTTAGACCGCACGCAACGAAGCACTGCTGCGTGTATTTGTATACGTGCCACCAACTGCCTAGCCACACCTGCGTGGGACGCTGCTGCCACCTATAGCCCGATCTTGCCGTGAACCGCCCGCGCCCTCTTGCATGTAGCGATGGCCAGGGCTCTGCCAAGCTCTTTCGCTGTACTCGCATCCTTGGCACGTATGAATGTTGCTCTCAATTATTTACTGTTTTCGTTTACTACGCTTAGAGCAAAACGGTCATTTGTAGTGTACGCCGCTGGATCCATGTATCTCAGGTCTTCTCCATTGCTGTAATAACTTCTCTTTCAGACAACTATCTCTCCAGGACCTTATAGTGCTTTTGATTTAGGTGAACCTAATCAAACAAGGTCAAATGAAGGGGCGTTGAGTGCAGTTAGAGCACCAATAATATGTCACATCTACACAAATGATTGAAAAGCTATTCCCACATCACACAGTACCTACAAAGGGGCATCTCTAACATGCAAGTGCTGGACACTTTAACAGTAAAACAGATAATACGCATAGGAACTTAAACTGGCTTCAGCACTAGTAGCCTATTTCAGCAAGTTTTTTTGTCGACAGTGTCAAGCATTAAATGCAATGCAAGACATCCAGGTATAACAGCACTGTAAATAACAGATGTATGCTTCCGTCTTTAAACATTAGAAGACTTTTCTACTAAAGCATTATACCCTGTGGAAAATCACCTGCAAAACTTTTTTTTTACCTGTACTTTTCTCTGACATGGTCTGTTTTTTTAATATTCTAACAGGAATGTGTCAAAGCTCCTAGCTACACCTCTGTACATCTTCCATTTTGTATTTTATTCACACGCTTTCATATATTACAGTGTGCATTAGAAATTGTCCAGTTCCTCCTGCTGATGATGTCTCCACATAGCAAATGTCATCCCCAAGTTACACTCAAACCTCCTTGTAACCAAGTTGCATCTTACATAAATAAAAGTCTGTTAATATGTGAAAATTCGTAATAAAGGTATACACTCAAACCTTATTATAAAAAAGTTGCATTTTGCTAGAAAATAAGTTCGTCATATTTGAAAATTCGTCATATCTGATAATCCCAACATGGCATGAGAAACTAAGGTAGCAAATATACACTGCTGCGCCTTCATCTTCTCTGTCGTTTTATGTGCCTTGTTCAGGCCCAGATATAATTCACTACTCACGTGGAATGGGATATGCATATTTGTTTGGGTAGCTGGCGATGAGGGTGTTTTTGATGTGTCTCCGGCCTACACCGTGGGCTCCTGGAATGAAAAATTTCAAATAGACATGTGTGACAAAGCAATTTTCTCATTATGGTTCTCAATATACGCAGTGTTGTAATTGATGCATGTAATTCTTCAGCGCTCTTATTTAGGATCCTGATTTCACACCAAGCTCAACAAGCTTGCTTAAGTTGTTGTAAAACTTCTCTTTTTTCAAGGCCTTCATTTTCTTACTCTACTTATTTACAAGACTGCGAAGTAGTGAGCATATGCAAACTGAAGAAGTGACATAAAGTAGAGTTACAACTTTCACAAGAATGTGTGTGAGCTTCTCCCCAACCTTGATGTCATTTAAGGTATTACCTATGCCTAGTTGCATTGTGCTTATGTAAAGCTACACAAAGGGCATAAATATAAGAACATAAATGATTTACACAGAAAGTGTGTAAACTATTTTTTTAAACAAAATAATGAGTGAGTACAGGCAGCATTGGGTGAAAAAGTATCATCATATCAGCCACGAAACAAATAACAGTAGTAATACCCTACATTTGGTGGGAATGTTATGAATTCAAATTCAGTGCTTAGTGCTGCAGTATACCCTGAGGTTCTACCTAGCGGTCCAATTTATCTCTTGAAAGAAACACTGACAGTCATTTTTCTGTAAGAATTGTCTAGTCCTTCTTATCACAGAAAAAATGCTGGTAAATGTCAGATAACTTTACGCAACGTAAAATGATACTTCTTCAAGGCCTATTCCATTCCTGCGAATGCTTTACGACTACAAGATGCTAGCCCAACCAGAAATCCTTTTATAAGCGAAATTATCACTCTCAGCTTTGCTGCTATATGACATCTACAAAATTACCTGTCACGACGCCACAATAATGCTGATAATGACTCTCAAGTAGAGTATTTCAAGACAAATTTTAATGAGGAAATAAAATTGAACTATTTTCAAGCTTCCCAACTTCCGAAGTGTTACCTTATAATGTATGAGATACATGTAGCTTCAACCATTTTAATAGTATGTGGCACCTGCCTCCAAAATTTCCGACTCCAACTGCCACGCTTAATGAAATCTAGATGCATAACACTAGATAATAAAAAAAAAGTATTAGATATTGAACATAAACTGACAGTGAAATTCAAAGTCCACACACCACTGTAGAAATAATACTGCCACGACAGCGGTGCCACACGCTAACCTGCGACGGTCTGAGCCGCGCACATGTGACTGCAGTGCTTACCCAGTAGGACGAGTGTTTTCCGATGAAAGGATGGGAGCCGGACAACTTCCTCATAGGTGACAACATCCAGCTGATCGAACGCTGCATTGTGCTTGGCCAGGTACTTGTCCTTCAGGTGCTTCTTCTTGCGGCCGAAGATGGAGCAGTTCACTGCAAGTGCGGATGCGGATCACTGATGCAGAACTCCGGCAAGAGCTTCAATATGAGAGAACCTGAAGATAACTGGCAGTTGAGTCTTCTTATGACAAACTTCTGCCCAGCAGAATGACACTTTCACTATAGTAGTATGATATTTATCATAAGCAAACATTCCTTACAAGGCGACGCCAGCTAGTAACACTTTATATTTATTAATAGTGCAGAAAGGGGTTTCTGAGGGCACGTTTTGTTTGACAATCTTAATGAAAGCTGGCAGATAAAGAAGCCGAGAAATGTACATGGCTCTTTAACTGTGCTGTTTAAAGTGCAATGTAGCAATAGTGATACAGACGCGAAAAAAGTAACGTTTAAATTGGGGGCCCGAGCACTGGGCATGCAATCCGAAGGTTGCAGATTCAGTCTCTGCCGACAGCAAGATGTCTTTCTGTTCACATCACTGTCTTCAGATCTATATCACGAATACTACAATATACAAAAAACAGCACAATTAACACCCCTTGGCTTCATTAACTGCTGGTTTTCATCAAGGTTATATTTGTATTGCTGCATCCAGTCAATTGCTATGTATGTGTTCGTCATACCGAGGCTAGGCTATAAAAGCAAGATTTTTCATTTTTACAAAATACTGCTATCGGGTAAGATTTAAACGAAGTACTCTTTGCATCACACAGTTTCAGAGAGTTGCGAATTGAGCACTAGAAGTGACTGAGCCATCAGCTGATATGGATGAATGTAAACATACAGGTACCAATACATTCAAATTGCTTGTGCGAATGTAATGCTTGTGCGAATAGTGAGTTCTAGGTTCGAAAACAAATTCGAGGCCAATAGTGATGTGGTTTGAATAATTTTGAATCAAATTCCAATAGTATATATCACATTTCATGAAAAAAAATGAGTGTATATGTCATAACCCCACTAACCTACACAAATATATATATTTCTTTATTTTAAACAATGGATATGTCATTCTTTTTCGTTCAAAGAAAGCGGAAGCAGGGTTTGATTTTCGGTAGAATTCTTGTGATAACCTGTAAAATATGACATGTTTCAGAATTTACTATACTCTGAGCATAAAAGCTGGCATTACACAAGCTTTTAAACTTGAAAAAGAAAGAATCGAAGTGAGTGTGGAATGTCCATTTAACCTTGAAATGGTGTTTTGCGGCAGTGCTAATTTTACCTGGAAAGGTGTGTTCATGGTACAGCACTCCTCCACTGCTGTAAAACCATTTTCAAAAAGGGGTTACGTACGAACTAATAAACACCAATTTGTTCATTTTGAATACTACAAAATTAAATTCAAATCAAAGCAAATGCGAATACGTTAATATTCATACAAATATTTGGAAAGCTCCATTATGCGCACAAGCCTACAAATTAGCACAAACTAGCTCCCTGATAATCTGGATGAAGGCCCGTCTCAGTACAAAAGCTTACGAGGCGAAGCGGCTGACAGTCTTAAAGGGACAACAATGCCGTCAAAATGTGCTACATCGATAAAATGACCCTATCAGCACTAACAATACTTATCCAGTAAGAAAGAAAAGATTCCATAGTACCAAAGAACATAATCAAACTTGTGCCCCGTGTAACTTTTCAAGCTTTTCAAGTTGCCAGTGATGAAAGTGGCTAGTGCCTTTCCAAGCAGAGTCTGTCGCTTGATGGGAAACAAGATCGAGTCCTTTCCATACCCCCTTGGTCGTTCTTGGCGTGTTCCATGGCGATGCAAGCCATCCGCCACTCCTGGAGTTCGGGCGACGGAATAAGCCCGGCCGTACCGTCGGCCGTCTCTTTCTTGGCCTGCCACCAGTTGTGGTCGTCTTTGCTGATCACCTGTTGACCGCCGGGGAAGGCAAAAGGAAGGAGGGAAGCACAACAGGTGTGCACATGTTTCTTGAAGGCTCACACAAATGTGCTACTTTATATCTCTCATAACAAAAGGCTACACCAAGGCACAGGTAAAACAATGTTGACGAAAGTGAAAACAATTTAATCAAACCAATTGTAATGTGATCATATAGAGGAAATACATATGAATTTTCTCAGAGAGAAAGCCGTCCAATAGATGGAAAAAACTCTGTGGGTGTTGAATTCTTTGTAACATTTGGAAGAGAAAGCCTGCTTAGCTCTTGTAATGTTACGATATACAATCGAAGACTATACTTTTGCAATAGAGAGTGAGCCACGGTGTTACAGACAAGCATCAAATTGACATCCTCCACTGATCGCACTCATTGCTACACCCACATTTCTAGCTAATGAGCATATAACTATCATCCATACAGCGGCATACTATTTCTACAGCATATAGATTTATACTCACTCATGTTTCACCATAAATATAATTGTTACGCCACCCTTAAAGTCTGTGCATGGAACTGCATTTTTTTCTATTTATCATGTATTTTCTAGTGCTATCAAAGTAAATTAGCAGCTACATGTACAATAAAGGACTACCATGATTTCTTAGCCAGCAAAAATAATGCGCAGCTACAGCAGCAAGAGATGCAAATGAAAGAGGTCGCTTAAATACAGCTACGACCTTCTAAGACATGCTATATGTGGTCTAGCATAGCTCTGCTACAAAATAGAAGTAAAAGACTATAAGCGAGTGGGTAATGTCAGGCGCCGTAAAAGAAAAAGACCTGTAGAATGTCTCCTGTCTGGAATGCAATGCCGGCTTGTGCACATGGAATGAGATCATCATCCAAAGGATTGTAGTCGAACAGGGCACGAACGTATATCTGGAGGAGAGACAAGAAAACACGCAATGCCATCGTGAGGCTGTGAGAATGAGGGTAACGAAAAGAGTTTGGCACAACTGCACCGCTATTGCATAGTGTTTACTAGCAACCCAGCAACAGATTAATAAAGCCGTAAGAGAAGCATCCACTCATCAGGCACAATCAGCAGTAAGAAGGCCCAGAAAGCAGGCACATTTTAAATTTTGTTCCCGATTTATATTTATCCAAGACCCAAAATGTCTCCATATGGAGACCCAAATGTCTCCATAAACATATATTTTCAAGAGGAATGCAGTAGCAGTGGCAGCGGCAGAAGCACAGCAAACTCCACAAGCAACCAAATTATTAACTTCGCTTTCTCAAATGCTTTTCCTTTATCAATGCCCTTTTCACTGAAAGAGCAACTGACCAAAGGACTAACAAATAGATTGAATGATTGATGCATTGATCAAATTATTCACTGGTAGTAAACGATTGCTAGAAAATGATGTCCCAAAGCAACACAGAACCCTTGAAATGGTGGAAAGTTCCATGTCATTTCTGACTGAACAGGTGTCCTTGGAGATCACCCGAACTTCATTACAAGTTATTTTTGCATTCCATCTTACAAGAGGCAAGCAACAAAGCCAAGTGGTACTCAAGTGGTACTTCTTTATGCCCTGGCTCGCCCATATTGTTACTCTACTACTCAACCTACCAGGCCAAAATACTAGTTACTAGTGGCCATTAGCTTCTCTTATAGTTTATTGTTGGTTAGCAGCACTACCAATGAAAACCTTGTAAAGAGCTTTCCTTAGGATGACGTACACAAGGAGCAACGAAACATGCCGATACTGATGTCCAAGAATCTGTAAGACTCATGATGACGGCGAGGCATTAACAATACAGGCAGGAGCCAGGCATGAACATTTATTTGAATCGACAGCCTCTTACAGTGCCTTAAACGAGCCCTGCAACACTTTATGAACACATTCAAAAAACACTGCCAATCAGTAGTAGCGGCTCCCGACAACCTGCAAGCGTAGCACGCGGCCTGGAATTCACTATAAATTACCAAAGTCAGCTAAAAATTGCTTTCTCTTCTCTCGACAAATGACTGAAGATGCTTAAAAACCACTCGTAGAAGGCCTTCTATCAGCTATTAGCTGATTAGAACATGGTGTACTCGATCATTACAGGGACCGTCGCGGGAGGCCGCGACTTTTCCATGCATGCACCCGCGATTACGCCTTGTATTCCAAGAAAAAAAATCCTCAATGTCAAGAGGCATGCGTGATGTGTTTTCTCTGCCGCTCCCATCCCTTCCTGCTTTGCCTCTAGGGCTTTCATCGGGATGAGAGAAGAGAGAATGCGATAGCAGCATCTGACAAACAAATCTTTGTAACTCCGCTCGTACTAGACGGATTCTTGCGGTGTTGAATCGGTGAGGCAATAAGCTTTCTTAATGAATCTCTTTCATAGCTACTCGAAAAAGTGTTTCAGGGCTCTTTTAACAGCTAAATCTGGCAAAGATCATGGGTAGGTGCCTTATATATAGCACTCATTCATTTAAAAGATTTAAACCTGTCCAGAGACCCTATCAAGAATGAAGCGGTGAGATGAGTCATAGCCACTTTCAGAAATAAATGCAAGCTATGCTATGATTATGATAAATCTCTTCATGCCTTTTGTGGCACTGACAGAGTACAGAAGATTTAAATGAGTTAGAATTTGCTACGCCCTGATGCAATATTGTCTCACATGTTCAGAGTGTTGCAAATCCAAGAAAAACTACATCATGTGGTGTTTGTAAGCTCACATGTGATGCTTCTTTATGTCACCAAAACTGGAAGTTAAAGTTTTTATTTTCTGCACTTTACATAGCTCATTGGCTCAGGAATTTACTACCAGTAGACCAATAAGCAGGAATGCCAAAACAAGCAAACATTTAACAACTCGCACTCCCTGACAATACAGCCCATGACAAATATGTGCTTTCTCACTATGTGTTTGGCCCTAAAAGCTACAACACACACAATACAGCATCTTTACATGCACATAACAGGAAATGGAAAGGCAGGCAAGACAACAAAGAGAAAGTCAAAGGAGATGAAGATACGAAACAACACACACACACACAAGCATAAAAATTATACGCAGGTGCCCCATTGTTAACAGCTGTCTTACAGGCGCTTTACATCTGCCCAGTCTTTACGACCTCGGTATTGTTACTATAAGCTGAAAAGGCAAAAGCCCTTAAAAAGCACCATGACTGGTCTTTTTGCAATCAACGAAACAGTCATGCAAAGTCAGTGTGTGACACCAGCTATTTTAACAGGTGTAGATTTACTTAGTGATCATAACCCCACGTGTATAAAAAAGATTATACATATCGTTCCAAATTTCTGTTTTAATCAGTAAGAAATTCAGAGCAGAACTTGACGCAAGCTTGAATAAAGACTAATACAAAATTAATAGATATTAAATCACCCCACATAATGTTCTTATCCAAGAGAATAAAGGTCCACAATTATTAAAATTTTGAAAGAGTCGAAGCCCTTGTTTGGAGACCACGAGAATGAGGCTAAAAAAAGAATAAAGTGGTTGAGAGCAGGAAGGCTCATGTTCACAACAATTACGAGTTCGTAAGAGAATGAGTTCATGAATATGAATGCTAAAGCTAAAAAAGTAATCACGAAATTTAAGTCTTCAGAAATGTTTCGCAGAATTAGCAGTGTTTTTGCCCGTGACTTTCAAGAGTGCAAAAGAAGCACCGCAAGTATTATCTTGCCTAGCCTTGGATAAAGTGTGTTTGCATCTAGGTGCTTTGAAAAGGTTGAAGAGTATGCAAATAGGGACATGAAAGTCCTCACAATTAAGAACAGAACAAAGATTGTCTCTGATTGTACAACAAAGTATGCGTGTTCATAATAGAAGTGGTCTTAAGACACATTAAATGAGAAAATAATTACAAGGCATGTAACAAAAAGTTTATTTTATTTTGAGATATGTCAATGATACACAACTAGAGCACAGGTTACAATGTCAGGCTTACTCAAAAGCTTTGCAACAAAAGCCCATGAATACACAGAACACAAAGTGCCCAACTCAGCAAATCAACGAAGGATTGAAAAATTGTTGCAGTTGTTAAATTATTTATATGCATGCCCATTAAGACAGTAGACTATACACTTTACACTTTCAATCTACGAGCAAAACATGAGATCTTGGAGCTAACTGACTCAAATGAGCCTGTATACTTTACAGCAGTCCAAGAAAAAGAACACATAAGCCAGCGAGAATTCGCTGGTACATAGCACTACACAGACGCATAAAGAAGTGCGACACATTTTCGAAATGTTCTAAATGAATCACCGACAAGTCATCCGCTCTTCATATGTATTTTTAAGGAGCCTTGCAACATTCCATATTTTCCAACAAATAACTTCTCAAATACCTCTTGTGTGAGAAAAGTTACCGACAACCAATGACTTGCCCTGCGATGCCTGCATGTTTTTTATGCCATCGCTGAGATTACCCCATATAGTCGAGCACAGTGCTGAGAACATAAACCTTAGGCTCTGGATGATCTACTTGCTTGCCTGCCATCACACTTTAGTTTCAAACGTGAACCATTCCTCTGCCTCTTGGAGGCCAAGATGAAACGTGAGACCGCCAAGGCCACACGTTTTGAAGCCAATGCATACGCATGCACTACTGTGGCTTCACTACTTCATCGCTTCGCTCTCCGGTACGTTTGCTCAAGCGACAAAGATGCATGCCTCGAATTCACTGCACCTGCAATGACAATGCGCAAGGTGAAGTTGAATGAATGGTGTTTTCTATGGTTTGCATGTATGCCCATGTGACTTTCCACTGAAGGAGTGTTTGTTAATGACCTTGCTTATTGAACTAATGTATAATGTTGTTCATCGTGTGACCATGATAATGTGCTATGCCATTATCAGCAGACATCAACTTGCAAGCGTTGCAAAATGTGAGACTTCCCGTGTCAGTATAAATGTATCCCGCTCAGCATCTCCATTTAGGTGCGCCATTGTTCCTAAAAAGCACCGGACAAAATTTAAGGGCTTTACTGAACTTCTCAAGCTAATAAACACTAACAACTTTTCATTAGTAAGGTAGAACTGAACATCAACACAATATCCAAAGATACTCTTTTTCAAAGCCTCCCATTATTTGTGGTGCGTGAAAAAGCTGCCAACAGCTACGTCTCTGTGTAACATTATAGGTATGCAAAGCTTGGCAGGGGTTTGAAAATTCGAATTAGAAAGAAATTGCATTTTCATTTTCTTTTTTTTGAAAAATATAGCTACTTCCTATTGCACCTACCGAAAAAAATTTTTTCATCTTCAGTATTCGTGACAGTACTCTGTAGCAACAAAAAAATGTTTATTTATAATATTTAAAAAAATGTTGTAAGGTCCCTTTTTACATTTTCAGCCCCACTGCATATTAGATTAGTAAATGCTGCATATCTAGCTCCAAAATTTTAGAACTCCTACGCTAAGTTGGAAGCTTACACATATAACAAAAAGCAGGTACATTACACAATTCGAACCTAAACTCTCCACAAGCTATTGTATAAAACAAGGAGCAAGTTCTTTCCGCTATCTGAGATGCTCTTCAAAGTCAGCAATGTACGGTATCATTGAAAACACCGAGGGCATTATCAACATTTTCATTCACACAAGACGCTTTCCGAGCATTGCACCCAGCTGCAAAATTTCTGTATTCAACCTAATTAATTTTATAGAATAACAAAAACAAACAACAAAATGCTACGTGAAAAGAAAGTAAACAGAAGGTATACCAGTTTGCTTATAAAAATTACAACCCCCAAGGAGCCCATAATAATCAAGTTGTACACAAAGTCAATCATTTCGAAACAAGCCGTACCACCAACCCCCCAGATTAAACTAATAGTACATGAACTTTCCATTTCAGTGAATACTTGTAGACGTCTTACTTAGATCATACACTCCTATATTGTGTAAGGTATGTGTGTTTCAACAATTTTTGTAAAGCACCATTTCTGCGTGCACACATTTTTACACAAGCAAGCGATCGATCACACTACGATTGAAAACGATCGATAACTGCAGTGATTGCTGGGAACCCTGTCATCTACTTGGAAGGACAAAAGCAAAAGGGTCACCGCTACCACGATGTACAGCCTTCACAAAACAGCACTAACTTGCACTACTTGGCGGCTACGCAGGTGAAAAAACGTCCCTTTCAAATGAGACAAGGGCACACTACAGACATGGGCCCTATGAGTGTCACGTCTACAATGTAAAAAGCTTAAGCAAAATGCTTGGAGGCTATGACACATGCAACTATGTACATCATACTTCCTCCTTACTTGTGCCACTACACATGCATATACTGCAGACAATGAAGCAATAAAGCAAAGGCTAAATTAAGGGGCACCACAGTTGGCTGATGAGAATAATGACTTTAGCAATGCCTTTTCATGTCACAATGTGACAAACATGCCAATGTCACTGCCCTAGCTAGCACAAAGTCTGCAGAAGCTTGAAGCTTGCCCTTCACTACTGCATGCTCTGAAAACAGTTGCACTCCTTGGATATATTCACATGGATGCAACTAACTAGTCACAAATGTACATCTTTGCGAGTCGTATAGTTGATTTTGTCAGAGTGTTAGGTGTTGCCTTAGATGAGACAACCTGTAAAAGTTTTGGCCCAAGTTGATATTAGTGTACGTATGTTGTCATTACCGGAGCAAATACATGATGCCATAATAAAAAAAAATGCTACATAAATGGAGGCTGGTAAAGTATGTTTCTGGAACTCCCCCTGCATTTGTTCTCTGTAAAAGTGCACAACTACCTTGTAAGTGCACGCCAAACTTAGCCAGCTGTAGTTGAACCAGTAACTGTGAAAGTGTTTGACAGCATAGCAGAACAGGAATGTGGAAATGTATTTTTTTTCTTGCTTTTAATGTTTACACTCACTGCAATACTGCAAGGAGCACTGACACAAAATTTTGACGGCGAGGTAATGAGTGAGATAGATTTATTTAGAGACTTATGCAACACCTATAAAATATCGAGAGTAAATATAGCCTAGAACCTACTTAAAATCAAATTTAAAGTGCATGCCGCGAGACTGAGCGAGACGCTGAGCCCCACCGACGCCGCCGACATCAGTGCGGCCGGAGTGTAAACAAACCTACGTCAAGAGTTTGTGTTGGCTCTTTGATTGCATGCACCTTTCGCTTGTGCTACGTGCGATTTCTTCCTCCGTGCCTGCGGCTTTGCGTGTGCCGGCTGTCAGAGCAGCAGCCGCTTTCGCATACTCTCGTGCGTGCCGCCACGTCACAGTTTTGCGCGCTGACGCGGCCAGCTGCGTTAACCTTGCTACTGTAACTGCTTTTGCATAGTTCGATGATCTTTCAAGCCATAAATGGCAAATGGGCACTCTGAAAAAGTCTCTAAATAAATAACCGCCATGCACTTGTTTAGACGAGGTTTCCAGCAGTAATAAGTGGGTCATAAGCTACCTATTCCAAGAACAAGAAAATAAAAGGTGAAAAGATTTTCTGTCAGCGCTCCTTTCAGGAAATTTCCCATTAGCTGTGCTGGAGATACAATAGAAAATTGATGGTTCTTATTTGGATACCGAGCTGCCCACAAATGTTTCTTGAACACAGCAGGTATAAAATAATTAATATAAAAAATGTCTTTTTCCGTACACAACTCAAGATTAAAAGGCACGTATTAATGCGAATGAATCAATGCTGTGCACATGTCAACTTTAATTATCAAGGTTAGATGGCAAATGATTATTATAGCTTACATCCTTAACTAATTTTCATCAGGGATTATATGTTCAAAAATGCATGAAAAAGGAAGTTGTTGCCCTCCTAAATAAGAAAAAAAAAGACTCCAAAAAAATACAGTATAAAACTTAAAATTCAATGTATTCAATGTAACAAAGTAACTGAAGCCAACTTTTTGAAGTATACAACAAAGAGATGAAATAAACAAAAATTTTGGATTCAAAAACAGAGGTCATGAAAGAAGGTTACGGTGTGCCTTCACACTATTTTGCAGCAAGCTAGTAAAACACTAAAAAGAAAATTTACAGAAAACGAATTTCTCTTGGTGCTAACAGGACTTGAAAGAGTAGTTGTGAAACACATTTAGAAGTTAACTGCTCAATAATGTGATGCCTTACTTTTCAGTTACAAAAAAAAAGTATGACTTGTGATGATACATGAAAACTGCAATAAATTTCTTTAGAAAACAAACAGTGGCATCGTCTATCACTGCGTCAGAGTGTGCATGTTACGCGATGTGCAAGAACAAATATACCACTGCAGCAGTAAACACACAAACAAAACATGGCAGTGCACTAGAGAGCTAGCAATTTTCAGATACGGGCTGCTTAACGGTGCTGCACTTGCTACAATCTCGGAACAGGACCACCCAGTTACAGAAGCGTACAAGCCATAGTCTTGATTCCATCCTTTCAGAGTTGTCCCTCCAAAACATGCCAGAAAACGGGAGGTAGATGCCTTTAAACTATTGCGGGCAGGCTGAGTTTTCCTAGCTGCTAATACTTCCATCTTTTTGTCAGCACTGGATAGACCAACAGGACAGAAACACACATATGTGTGACTTAGCAGGAAATGTGCCACACTTCTAAGCTCAAGAACGCAGACTAGATTTCTGGCCGTAGGGGCTGCATTTTGATGGTGGGGGTAGGGGATACAATAATCCCATATCACTTAGATTACTGACTATAATTTCAATGGGGGCAAAATGCAATGACACCATTCCATTTAGTGCACGTTAATTAACTCCAAGTGGTCAAAATAAATGCAGAGCTCCCCCACTACGACACGCCCCAATCAAATTGTGGCTTAGGCACTTCAAACCACAAAAAGTAATATTGACATGACAGACAGTAGTACTATTGCAAACATGAGTAATGTGCTCTGCCACAATATGTCAATCTGGGCTTCTGTCACTCATATGAGAAAGCATCACTGGAAGTGACGAGTCGAAAGCCTTTCCTGTATTCCTAACTCACTCCTTGCCTTTCATTGAGTTCATCTTTGGTGACATAGTACTTAGAGTAAAGCACCTTTGCTTTTGACCAGTAAGTTGATGTGTTCTTTGTGCTGCAGCTATATAGCATGCACTATGTTGTGTAACCTTTACAATGAAGCTACCTGTATAACAAAGTATATTTCAGCTCCTGAGGGCTACATTATAAAGGTCTTTGACTGCCCTTGAACCATTTCAACTGGGTTTACTTAGCAACAACGTACAGCAAGTAGTACCAACAGTAAGAATGTGAGCAAGATCTGCAATCATGCAGCTGGACAAGCCTACAGGCTCTTTTTAAAAAAAATTTGACCGCAGTAGATCGGGCAAACACGTGAACATTTCGCTAGGCCGAGCTTCTTTCACAGTTTTATTTTTGTCACTTGTAAAACTGAAGTATCATAAATTTGCAACTGCGGTTCAACACTAGATCCTTCATAACCAGGCAAAGCTAATCCGTAGCAAAACAAAAGCAAACAATGCAACTGGGCAGTGGCTGCAAAATATCCTGCCAGCACAACTGACGATCCAGGAAAATCAAGGCATACTATTCTCGACTGGAAGCAACCCCGTCCTCCCTTGGTGGTGTTGCGAACGGTGAAGCAGTCTTGGGCCTTCATTAGGAGGACACATCAAGTCACGTGTACGGCAGCGATTTCCAGTGGGAGCAGGCCCGCTGAAGCTAGCGAGAGCAGGAGTGCACAGTTCTGGCACACAGACTCCATCGGTTTGGTCCATTGGTGTCTTCTGCTTCGTGTGGGCTTGTGGTCCAGTCAAAGGCAAGGCGTAGCAGCTCATCACTTTTGAGTTGTTCTTCTTGAAGAGTTTAGTTCCTACACTAACCTCTCCTGAAATAGATATGGGACAATGTGTCCAAGCAGACACGCCTACCCGCACACACTAGACGACAGATCAATAGCTCCTTATGCATCCACAACTACTGAACACATGTTAAGCCGCAACGGAAAAACATTAATGCAGCTACAGCAGTAAAATGCTTTCTGTACGCTACACACTTGTTCACGCATGGGTTATTTCTGAGGAGAACAAATACAAGGCTTCATTGAATTTAATTTCACACTTGAGCCACAGATCAATATCACAGCGAAGTCCACTGACTGCTCTTGCCTTTTGAGTGCTTTATGTGCAACTGTAAAGCCTGCCCAGCTGAGTTCTCCTTTGTTTCTTAAGAGCAGTATGACTTCACATTTTCACCAATTTTTCCTTTTCTGCTCACAACCAACCAACTTTTTTTGTGATATTCCATTTATCAGTGAGAGCAAAAGCAGGACAAGAAAGATAATAATATATACTTAGGCTTATTCACGAGCTGAACTGTGTTTCCTGTGTGTGATGCATGGCTGTCGTGAGAGTGTGCAACTGTATATAGTAAAGTAAAGCATTTTAAAAGAAATAAACAGTTAAAAGTTAGCACTCAGTGTCCACTTTTCTGTCCTCTTTTGGGAGTTGCACAGTAAAGAATTTGCAATTTTAAAATAATGCTTCAGAAGTGTGCTGCACTGGTCTGCTTGGTACAGACACTGTGCCATGTGCAGTTTCCATATGTACATTCAATCTGAAGCACTGTTCGATATTGTCTGAAAGCCAGAGTGTATTAATTAAGTTTATAATCAGAAATCACAAATTACCAAAGAGAATGGTCAATATTCAAACCTAAGAATATGCCCAGCTTTCAGTGTGCAAGTAAGCTTTCCATCACCTAGTGCAAATAAATTAAAGTTGATAATCAGTGCGTATGTGTAGGCATCATCCTAGAGCACTTGCATACTTCATTGTAATATTTTTCTTTAACATGAAATCCTACTGCACCCCCCCCCCCCTTTGTCCTGCCTTTAGCATTTGTTATTGGGCTTAATTAAATGCTGATTGATCTAAGGGAAATGACTAGGAGCTTAAAAGCGACTTGCACAACTGTTCACAAGAAGAACTAAATTTCTGCATATGACGTACTATTTTTCTGCAGTGTGTTTCATCCAAGACTTATGTAGCTTGGAATAGAGCAGCAATGTTTTGTAAAGTTATGCTATTAAATCATCCAATGAATTGTTCAAGAAAAGAAAATAATTCTGATCTATAAAATGCTAATGAGGCATTGTCGCAGAACTATGTCTATGTTTACCAAAAAACAACCAAAACAGAATGTCAATAAAGTCCCAAAGCATATTTGACATTATAGTATTTACATTTCTTTTCTACATAACAAAATACATGCAAGAAAATACAGGGCCTCATTGGTCTTATACCTATCCCCTAAATTTCTTATAATGATACGCTACAAACTTTCGAAAATATGATTATTCAGACTTGCAATTTCCTAAAATGACTGAACACTTCACAGAAGCCCAAAACAGCCGTAAAGAACCATACAGGAACAAAATAGAATGCAAACAAATGCAAATAAATATGAGTAGCACATAGAATAGGTGGAAAACACAAGAAATACAAGCAGCCAGGCATCATACACAAAAATGTTTATAAGTACTACGACAGAAATCAGGAACACACACTAAATGTAGCAGAAAACTTGCAGCCATGGGTAAGGCTGTTTCTTCGAGCTGCCTCAGCTTGTGCGTAATTACAATAAGAGTGCCCCACCATAGGCCAGCCAAGAAATACGGTGTATTACTGTTAATGCTTAAAGGGACACTAAAGGCAAATAATAATTTACGTCAGAGTGAAAAACAGATGTTTGGGATTGTCTAAAATGGCAATATTATCAATAGCAATGCTCTACTAATTGAAAAATTAATGTAAATACACGACACCACATGCACCACGAGTGGGATCCTAAAATGATCTCAATGACGTTGTAGGGTCAGACTACAAGTAATCACCGGTAATCAAAGCAGCTGCAATAAAAGAACCTTCTGTGCAATATGATATGTAATAAAATGCTGCTTGTCCATTTATGTTTGATTCAATGAAAAAATAACTGCCTGTCGAATGGAGAATGGTGCGAGCTGCTCAAAAGTTTCGTTTTCCCCTGGTTAGGCTAGATAGGTGGTGCCATCTAGTCATCATCATCATCAGCCTGACTACGTCCACTGCAAGACAAAAGCCTCTCCCATGTTCCGCCACTTAACCCGGTCCTGTGCTTGCTGCTGCCAATTTATACCCACAAACTTCTTAATCTCATCTGCCCACCTAACCTTCTGTCTCCCTCTAACCCGCTTGCCTTCTCTGGGAATCCAGTCAGTTACCCTTAATGACCAGCGGTTATCCTGTCTATGCACTACATGCCCGGCCCATGTCCATTTCCTCTTCTTGATTTCAGCTATGATATCCTTAACCCCCGTTTGTTCCCTAATCCACTTTGCTCTCTTCTTGTCTCTTAAGATTACACCTACCATTTTTCTTCCCATTGCTCGCTGCGTCGTCCTCAATTTAAGCTGAACCCTCTTTGTAAGTCTCCAGGTTTCTGCTCCGTAGCTAAGTACCGGCAAGATACAGCTGTTATATACCTTCTTCTTGGTGGATAGTGGCAATCTACCTGTCGTTATTTGAGAGTGCTTGCCAAATGTGCTCCACCACATTCTTATTCTTCTAGTTACTTCAATCTCGTGGTTAGGCTCCGTGGTTATTACCTGCCCTAAGTATACATCTAGTGGGCCCAGTTAAACCAAGCAAGCAGAAAATTTTTCAATGGCCGCTGCTAATGCTGTGGCTCCCGCTACTTTCACTCTGCAGCTGCTAGAGTAGGCGGCTGCACAGTAAAGGAGGGCAACATTGGGTAAGACAACTGCTGCATCAGAAGGTCCATTTTCAGGCAAGTGCGCCAACGCTCTGCGGACCACTAAAACATGATTTTATTTCAAAATAAGCATTTCCTTGGCACGGAAGTAGCAATATGAGGTTTCTGAACCACTATTTCGGCAATCGACGTCAATTTAATAGTTGATTTTAGTGTCTCTTAAGTGCAAAAAAAAATATACTTCTCTATAGACGAACCGCGTAGAAAGTAATTACACACCTTAAGCCATGCATTATGAAATTTACATCATAAATTCAAAAAAAAAACACAGCAGCAAAAGTAATGTTAGCTCACTAAATCAAAATCTCTTGGCATACAAAAGTAAACAATGTACATCAGGTATACCAGAATTTGTTGGCTTAGCCAGACTGCATGGTACCACGAATAGGTTCTTTTCTAGCCAATGAGTAGTAGCTAGTACGAATTTAATGCTCAATGTCATTTGCTCGCAAGCCATGCAAAAATAGACCGAAGCTGCACTGCAAAGGAAACCGACAAAACAACACATCCACTGAAAAGTACACTTACGTAATACTCCATGACATATGACAGTACTTTAGTTATGGTTATTTTGCAGTGTGCACAGTGTGTTCCGACAAGAGAGACCTAAAAGTCTCGTATGTCTTGAGTATTTCACGAGCAGTTAACGGAATCACTATTAGTGCGTAAGTAAAAAAACTACTCAACAGCAACTGGAAATTACAGTGGATAGCCCTTAATATTAATATATGAAAGGCGACACTTGTGCACATGCTACTCTGGCAGTACCCTCAAACAACTAATTGCAAAAAAGGTCTTATTTCTTGGGCTCCATTAAAATATGGTCTGTATATTGTGATCTTATGAAAGCAATATTGCTTAAAAATTTTCAACTGCAAATCGCCTAACTATAAATACCTTAAAGGAATAAATTAAGTAACCAAAGGGAAAATTACTGAAATTAAAAATGCCACACTGCACAAGAAAAAGGGGAAAAAGAACAAGAAAGTGAACACATTATGGCTGTATAAATACTGTTTAAACGGAAACATTATGGCTGTATAAGTACTGTTTAAACAAGATAACCACAGATCTCCTATTCTAGGCTTTTGGTATACATCTAAACTTAATCGGGATGCATAAACTCCAGCGCTTGTCCTGTTTCCTTCGATAGTGTGTTTCGTTTTGTGCACTGCCAAATGATGGATGAATTTCATGTTTGATAAAGGCTAGTAACCAGCATAAATATCAGAATAAATGTCATCTTTTTACTGTGACCTTTTCTTCATATCCTTCGTATATCACCTTACAATGGCTGATAATGTTTAAAATAGCCTGCCACGACGGTCTAGTCATTATGGTCCTCGACCGCTGACCTGCAAGACCCGAGATCAAATCCAAGCAGCATGGCCACATATTCAATAAAAGTGAAAATGCTTGAGGCCTGCGTACTTAGATTTAGGTGCACAGTAAGGAGCCCCAGATGATTGAAATTTCCGGAGTCCTTCACTACGGTGTCTCTCATAATCATATCATTAGTTTGGGAGATTAAACCCATCAATTATTGTCATTAAAGTTGAAAATACTACTTGAAATAAAAACACTTAGTACTGCCTTAGCAGCACCACATATGCAGCGTAGACGTAAGCTTAAATTTCATACAATAGTTCACAAGTCAAGTTTCTTGGCTCCACAGGACATGCCATGACCTTGCCACAGGATTTGTCAATGTTGTGTGTATCAGAATACAATGTTACAAGCCCAAACAGAAGAAGCTCAAACAAGGATAATCAATTCTCTGCAACACAGGCACCACGGTGGTGCTTAAAACCCTTGTGGTTGCAATCGCTGACAAGTGTTGAAATTAAAAAGGACGATCTTCAAGACAGCAGCACAAAAAGCAAACATAGAACTTTCAGGCACGCACTTTGTTTTTGTCACCACATTTTGCTCTTCCAGCAATTCACATTCATAGCAGAAACAACAACAACAACAAAAAACAGCGAAGCCCGCACTGGACCATGCATATATTACTAAGATGCAACTGAAGTGAAACAAGACGTAGGCACCTTACAAAACTTGAACATTCATTTCCCTTCAGCTTGAAGATCAAACTAGAGTTGGCTATGTTATTTTTTTTTGCTCAGGAAAGTGAACAACCAGGCGCAAGATATGTATGATTGAAATCTGCAAGCAACATTCTTACTGCAGTAGCTGACAAAACCTCCCCAAAGCTTCACCTTTCTCTGTCTCATTGAGATGGAATGCAAAGTTACTGTACAACCCACACTGGGATCTCGCACCAAATCTATAGATGAACCAACATTCTTGCTGCATGGAATTGGTTGAGGCCTGCACGTACCTTATTCATGATGTACGCACAAGCTTCAGCCAAGTGCGAGTGTCAAGAACGGTTGTTCGCTTAAAGCAGGGGTCTCAAACTCGCATAAACTACTGGGCCAAAGTCACGAAATTAGTCTCGCAAAGGGCCAGGTTAATGAAAAATTCTGCAGGGAGGGGTGCGAGTTTGTTCAAAACGCTAGCTAACATTGCCATTTGAGATAAGGCTTATCCATCTCATGGATGGGTCATTAAAAGATTTGATGCCTGCATCAAAGCAAAATATCGATACCCATCCCCACAATCACTAAAACTTGGATGCCGATCGTGAAGTACAGAATTTCTGTTCCGCCGCCACGCTTGCACACAAGAGGACCGAGCGGGGTGTCTCATAAAGTGAACAGGTAAGACGAGTAATGCCTACATAGTTTACCCGAACAAAGCATTATTAGCTCGCTAGCCGAGAAAACAACAAAGCACAATTTGGCAGTTTCGCAAACCATCAGAAAGTAAAAAAAATATATATGTGGGGTGAAGACTGTCAAGTGTGGGCTGTAGGCCGCTAATAAAATGTCGGTGGGCCACATGTTTTAGACTTGAGACCCCTGGCTTAAAGGATGAATACAAGATATAAGCCCTGCCACCTAAAGAAAGCTAAGGGAAGTGACTAGACAAAAGTGCTAATTGCTCCACAAATAAAATGTAGCAACACTACGTCCTGAGATGACATTGAAACAAATCATACTTAGGCAGTGGCTACTAAATGAAAACACCTGCAGTGGCAGTATATAAAAGCACACCAATTTTGACCTAGGTGAGTCTCTGCCCTTTGAGGAAGATGCAGGTTGATACCTCAACATTACACTTTATTAGGGTAGTATACACAGCCTAAAATATTTAAATGGCTACAGTTCCACATTGATAGGCAGGTAATGTGAATATACCCTGAATTTGACGTTGATGGAAACATTGTGCTATAATCGTGTTTGCGGTGGCGAGAAGCCACACAGGTTATCCACATCCGACATAAGCATCAGTCCTGTTTCTACACAATCTTTGTCTTTTCCACTTCGCCAGTATTTCGTTCCTGCGCTATCTTCCCAATACTCCTCATTGCATAGAGCTTCTTATCAAATCATGACTTCATTTTTCATTCTCAGAAAAACTGCATATCTGAAAATGAAGCATTTTTTATGCAAAAGTTAAAGAAAAGAAAATTGGTCCAAGCTTTACGTTTCTGTTAAAAATATTGTAAAAAATGACATGAACTTCGTCTTCTCTATCTGCATATAGCACTTATCATCAGCTCACCCTTTTTCCTTCTGTGGCCTACCGTATTCACTCGCATAATCATCACACTCTCACAATTCTTGCACCCCCGTATTGCCACCCTCCCCCAAAATATCATATTTCTTCCCCACAAGTAATTATCGCACCCCCGAAAGTTGCAGAAGTAATGTTGTCTGATCATGATTGTGCACGACAGCCTAGCACCATATCTTAAACAACATGCATACTATCAACGTACGAAGCCCCAATCTTGTTCAAGATAACCCAAAGTGGCAAGTACATATTTCAGTGTATTAGCGTTAAACCGTGCAGTGTATATAAGTAGTACTTTGTTGTGCCTGTTCTGTGGTAACGTATTGGGTCGATACGAAAGCTACACGGCTGTTTTCAAGTTGAAAGTGATTGGTCATGCACAAAACAATGACAACAGGCACGCCAGCAGGCACTTGGGAGACGACGAGATTTGTGTTCGCTACAGGTGATGGTAGCACGAGTAGCTTAAAGTCACAAACAAGACGACGTGTCGGTTTTGCTGTGGACCTAAAACTGAGAAATACCCACAGGTTGAGGCAGCACTTTTTGATTACACCAAGGGTCTCCACGTGAAGACGCTGGAGATAGCGGCTTCATTGTCTGCAAATGAATCTTACTTTGTATTGAACCTATGGTGTTATTGTTCAGGTAAGACTTGATTAGTACTTCTCAAAGATTGTAGTTAGTTGCTTGCTGGTGAGAGAATCCCCATTTGCAGCTGCTTAGTTTTTTTTTTTGCTTCGTATGTATTTCAGAAAAATTTTCTCCCCGTACTCCCCCAAATTTTCATAGGTTTACTATTAAAGAAAGAGTGAGGATATGCGAGTAAATACAGTAGCTTGTTTTTATAGCACGAAGTGCCTTCTGAACAGTTGCTTTCTACATTGTTGATGTGCTGGAAATGCTTGTTCATCTTGCAAACTGTGATACTTTTCAATCTTATGAAATAATTAGTCTGTCAAAGGCAACCCTTTGAATTCACATTGGAGTTAACTGTAAGAAAACATATGTTCAGGCTTTCCTTAATTGCGCACGTGACTCAGGTTGTTGGCATTCATGCTGACTGTTTTCTTAGTTTAACATACTAAGCATGTGTGCATACAATATGACTAAAATGCGAGCTGCCTTTTATCCACATTTCCGAAAAATGTGACTGTACTGTTGCATCTACATAATGTCCATAATGTCCAGTGACAGTCAAAAAGAAATGATGAAAAATTATTAAGAAACTCATCTTTATGTTGGCGAGGTATTATGAAACAAATACCGTAGGACAACTGCTGCAGAATGTCATCACAAGACCGTTCACGACAAAATGCAAAATCATGGGAGCCATAAGCCTTGATGACCACATATTCATAACTGAAAGATACTACTTATCCAGCCATTTGCACAGCTGTAATATTAAGCTAACAAAATAAAGAAGACTAAACTGACCACTGTCCATAGAGTTTGTTGAGCCCTTCACTATAAGTTAACGACGTCTTTAAGTCGGTGTATAGGCAACATTCTGTCCTACATACACAAAAAGAACTAAAGAAATCATCACAGCAAACAGCGCCCACACATGTATGTAACATGACAAGAAAACAAAAAGAACGACATGCCATAGCAATGCAAAATAGTTGCGTGAAAGTGAAGTGCAGGCAACATGCTGACAAAAGTAGCTCAAAAGCGCATGAAATGCAATGCATACAAACACAGACAACCCGACGCAGTGAGTGCCACCACCGTAATGGAAACGGAGGCAAAATCAAATATGAGGTAGATGATTCAACAAATGCAGGCAGAGAATTAAAATAAGGCCTCCAGAGGCCTACTTACTAGAACAGGCGGGGGGTTAATCCTGAAATACTATATGGGGCAGAGCAGGGGTAGAGGAGGAAAAAGAAAGAAGGGCAAAAGAAAGGAGAAAACAAGAGAAATGAAGAATGATTGAATCATTTTGATTAAGAAGATGAAAGAAAGAAAGATGGGGCTCCACACCCGCCAATCAAAACTCTGACGTGCCTGACATTCCAGAGTGTTGCGATCTAAGAATATAATCATCACGCCTGTATACACTGTGCAAACGAACGACCATGCAAAAAGTACCGCAATAACTCTAAATCGAGCACAATGTCTACGTTCGCAAGCACGGATTCAGGTTTTCTACACTATGCCCTAACGGCTGTTCGGCTCCGAAGAGTAGCTGCATGGACGCAAGCCATTTGGACTACTAACACACACACAAAAAAAGAATTGAAACAAAAGCAAAATTGTCCTTCCCAAAGATGCTGCTTATTATGGTAGCATAGTTAACCCCTGCATCCAGCAGCCGGTTGAGCAATTTATGTTTAAAGTAATTTTGATCTTGTAAACTCAAGGCAAAACTTTTGCAAACTAATTTCTGAGCAATTTTTCTGAAACAAGCAAGAATGCATTAAATGTGATGTTAAAGGCAGCTCCAACAATGTGGTGCAGCTACAAACAGTTTTATGCCGTGTATTTACTACTAGTTAGCCAATTTACACAAACACGGAGGTAGGACCAGTCACTGAATTGCACCAACTCGCCCAGTTTTCCGTGTCACTAAATTGCAGTCTATACCTATGGGCTATAGACACAAGTTCACACAACACTCTTTCATGCTGTATTTATGTTACCTCTGAAGTCTTGTATACATTAGGGTAGCACTTCTAACAATACTACACTGGAAATCCACTCTCAAAAAATTTGTCTGAAACTACACTGACACCAAGTGTCACCGCAAAACACTGACGGACACCAAGTGTCACCAGTGACACCGGCAAAACTGCCACTTTCTTTGACTGAAGACGCCACAGATAATGTTTTCCTCCTTGAGATAAACGAGATGGAAATGAACGTTTGCTTAACCTCATGTACAGCCTATGCCTTTCAATGGCTATATAATAAAGAAATGTGCAAATTTTATGTAAAGGTTGTTTATGACCTAGTGTGTTAAGGGTACTCGGAAATGTCGGTACATAGAGCAAATTATTGCATATGTTGAACAGTTGTAATATTCTCTTCATTATAATTTTGGTAAGTGAAATATTTTATATATCATTAATCTTTCGTTCATTTGGTCACGTTTGCCGTAAGCCGGTCAATCAAGATGATTGTTAAAGTGCGAAGCTCGAAGTGCCGCAAATTTGCAATGAAAAAGAGCAAAAATGGCATTTGCGAACAGCCGAAACGGCTGTGGGCCTTCAGAAAAGAGTCTTCCCCTTTGCCATCCATGATTGTGCGTGATTTTTTCAGAGATAGATGCGGTGCTCAGCAGCATCGTTTCAATTCTGGACATAGGCCTCCCACGTGCTTTAATTCCCACCGCATTGATTCAATGACAGTGTATTTAAAGGTTTTGTCTTCCCCTCTGCCATCCATGATTGTGCGTGATTTTTTCAGAGATAGATGCGGTGCTCAGCACCATCGTTTCAATTCTGGACATAGGCCTCCCACGTGCTTTAATTCCCACCGCATTGATTCAATGACAGTGTATTTAAAGGTTTTGTCCACAGTGAATGCGGCACTAAGTAGCTCCGTTTTGCCTTCGGGCAATGCGCATCCGAAAGGGCAAAACTCAAGCATACAGAAGACACAGATTTGTGAACAGATCTGCAGACTGCATGCGGGCATAAAACTCACATACTAAATTATGATGGACAAACAATCAGTTGCCAGCGATTGTTCCGGCGACAGCATTATCGTACCATGCCCGTGATGGTGGTGGCGGTACGTAATAAGAGATGATTTCTGAGCATTATAACACAGGGGTTTTGAGCCACAGTTACATTGTGAACGAAGTGAGAAATGACAAAAATTGCAGTTTGTACAATACTCTTATTCAAAATAAATACTGAATTTACCTATTCATAAAAAGAAAACAACAATAAAATGCACTGACACAATTGACAATTATTTTTGGATTTCTGGATACTTTAGACAATGCTACATTTAGATAACTATGACATTTTTTCTGGTCCCATAAAATCCGCATTTACGAGCATTTACTGTATGTAGAATTTTTCGTGATCCCCTTCAAGTTCAATATATGCAGTTTCAACTGTACACACTTAGTGAACAGAGGATACAAAGGGCAAGTGCAGGCTTGCATTGTTTATATAATGGCAAGAGCTGCATAACAAAAATAAAATTGCACAAAGAATGCTTGCCTGAAGACAGGACATCAAAGCTACAATATTTATTGGAATGTAACACGAGCTTCTTTCTTTTGTTTTTCTTTAGATTTCTGCCACCTAAAACTGACACTTGCGTTATAATCGCATACCTAAAAATTTTTTTTCCAGTGACTACCTACGTAATTGAAACGTGAGAGGCCAAGCTCGTCCTCGAGGAAGATCACCGACAACTCATCGCCAGGGCGAACAGGGCAGTCGAAGCCAGAGAATTTCTGGACTAGGGAACCCTCTAACCTTAGGGTGATATCGGGCATCGCTCATAACACTGTTTCGAAATAAACGTTCACTCCTCTCTCTCCTCCTGGACACAACGAGAAGTCACTGCTCGTGTTAGAGTCTTGGTCACACTATAATCCGAGTTAGTATGGTACATGCACACATGTGCGTAAGGAACAATTTTTTTTTTATTATACAGGGTGATCAGCTGAAGACTAATGTGCTCGCTTGCATTCTTGGATACTGGTACATTGCAGAAATAGTTTCCAGTAAAGAACCCTCAAGTATCAGATGTGCATTAGTGCTGCATCTTTAACGTGTGGCGTGTGTGGCGGAGTTTCTCCTATGTACCCTTTCTCAGGAACATGTTTACTTATTTCAATTACCTACAGTAATTTTCTAAAAATAGTCGGCATGCAGACAGAAAATAAAGTTTCAGTTTGTCCGTCCAAATTACCCTCTACAGAGATAACCAAAATTATGGTGAACAGCTGGCAGCAGCGACGCCAGTAGTAACATCCTGTAATGCCTTGTTCAACATGAAACGCGTGAACAACTGTTCAAAATAAAGCTGTTGGTTTTGTCGGTACCAAAATGTTATGCGATCAGGTAAGTGTAATATCGCTGGTTACAACAATAATAGCTCTGCATACTTTCCAGCTATAATTTGCAACCCAGTTGCTCATGCTTGTGACCCTCAAAACAGTAAACTTTTTCTTTCCTCAACCTCTCTCAACAAAATTCTGTGAATATAATTGTGTTTATAAATCACATAAAACTTTCATAAGACTTGGAGAACTTTTGCTTAAGACACGAAATTGGGATGACTGCTTACAAGTCAAATTTGCAAATTGCTAGTCAACACCGCCATTTCAGCACTTTTGTTATGCTCAATTAGGCAGATTCACAACTCACCTAGCTGAAAGAAAAAATATCTTCATAAATAGTGGCCTCCTTATACATATACCTCAAATGAGCCGATGAATAACATTGCATTCAACTAATAATTTTTGTCAATGTATTCTGCACGCATATATTTACATGTATTACTGCTCGCCAACGAAGAGCATACAATACGACTACAGACACTTAAGCAGTATCTGCTGTCTTGCCAGGAGAACATTCTATCGAATGGCACCAGGGAGAATAATGCCTACATTATACGAAGCTAGGGCTTCTTGTATGAGCTATTCTTGTATGACATACACTCACTTGCCATTAATTCATGTACATATTATGAGTAATTCTGAAGAACATTGTGAAATATCGTGAAAAAAGAAAGCTTTGAGGTTAACATGCCACAACATTATAGCTCAGTAGAATTGTTCTATATAAAACATTATACTAATTGCAAACTATGTGTTTCGAAAACTTGCAGGGCTCCTTTATGCATTTTCCTAAGACAACTCGAAGGCAAAAGTTATCCATTGTGGCTATTTTACATGAACACAGCTTCTTCAATGTTTTTTAGTGACACAGACACCACAATGGTGAAATGAACATGCAGCTCGTGTGCTCAGAGCCATGAGGTGTCCAGATAGTCATGTGATTTTTCAAACAGCTTACCAGCATTTCACTCAAGGTCATGTTTGAACGAGGAACATAAGGCTTTTGCTTTAATAACAATTAATTTCGACTTTGTTATGTGAGATGAAAATACTACACTGAATACATATTATGTTGGTTCTGTTTAACTTCGTAAACAGTTTACAGTAATTTACAATAGTGCCTCTGCAAAGGGACGCTATCAAATTTTATGCTAACAGGTCTAAATGTGTGGTTTTGCATGGATGGTAAATGTGTAATTATGTATGTACAATACAACAGACCTAGCAACATTTAGGCATTGGCAATTGGAAAACTACTAGCCAACAAACAAGCTTCAAAAAATGTGATAACAGAAACGGTTTCAATGAACCTATAAAGATATAAAGGACATGTATACTGTGCCCATGGTAGGTGCAGCTCGACACAAACTCAAGATATTTATGTTGCTGCTTGAATAATAAAGGGAAGAAGAAATCCAATAGTGCCCTACAGGCTTTACAGTGTTACAGGAATGTGGGATGTTCCGTGTGATGCTGGGCCTGTCTGACTTAGCAATAACCTAATAATACGAATAAAAGAAAGCAACAGCACCACTATTAGTTGATGTATTTCGAAAGATTTATTATCTCAACAAAGGAAGCAACTACTAACTCAACTGGTATTACACGAGTGAACACAACAAAACAAACCACAGACTACAAGGCCTGGTACAACGTAAGCTGCTCATCCGCAAATAAAGAAACACAAAAACCAAATGAAAATAACAAATGAACAACAAAGCTTGTCATATCAAGTTCAAAGCTAACAAATAAAAAAGAAACTAGGCACCAATGGCTCTTGAAGTCTACTAGTATTATGGTTGAATATTTACGACTTCATAAAAATTGCTGAATACACATGTACAATGTCATCCTTTATAAAAAGGAACACGCGAACGTGTGGCCTGCACTTTGCGGCGGCTGCCTACAGCACCATCAACCGACAGCAAAAGAAAACACGTTCGCTTTCAGCGTCATCTGTTGCCAAAAAAAATAATAACGATTTATGGCCTGCGCTGTTAATGAGTTATGACAAGCGCTGTTACATTGCACTCTTTCTCTGATCCCGCTTGCACTGCGTAGTCCACTGCCAACATATCAAACATTGTTCCCTACCACGGCGCAAGCTGCAGTAATCGCCTGATATTGCTCGCCGCGCGAGCGATCAGGGAACATATTTTGGCAGCGCTTGTCTACTGGCACAACTCATTATCTTGCTTGGCCATTGATGATGTGAAAAGCGAACGTGCTTTCTTCACTTGTCGGTTGATGGTGCTACAGGCAGCCGCCGCAGAGCGCAGGCCATGCGTTCGCATGTTCCCTTTCAAAAAGAACGACAGTGTACATGGCACCCTGAATGTTTTCTATGAGTGAAAAAGATGAAGCAGGGACAACTGTAGATGCATCTTCTGTGAGCACTGTGAGGTACGGAGACTTCTGTCGCAACATCTATTAAACACACCTTTTGAATTAAAATACAGTCGATCCCTGATATATCAAACACAAATGTACCGAATTATTGGCTACATCGAAGAGCTGAAAAATGCCCTTGAATATCCTATGCAAAAGTATAAAACCGGTGCACCCGTATATCAAATTCCCGCACAGGACATCCTCTATATCTATATCGCTGCACCGAAGCCCAGAAAGTATATCGCTGCACCGAAGCCCAGAAAGTTCATTTTTCCTAACAAGTATTGATCAATTTTCGGCCGCATTCTAACAAGTTTCAATCTTTTTTGGCACGCAGGGGACGAAAAAATGGTGTTATTCCATCGTGCTGATATGGTTTGTTGCGCAGCGCTTACGAGTGCACCGGTATGTTTAATGCGCGATCTGGAAATTTTAACGCGTGCACATAGTGTTTTTTTTTAAAAAGCGGATTGTTGAGGACGCCAAAATGAGGACGCGAAGTGACTCGGCGATCTTATTGCAATGTTCGCATTCCCTTCCTTGTTTGTTAGCACACAACCACATGCGAGCCTAAAAAGCGTGGCCTTGGAAATGTGCTACCTTGTGACTTATCCTTAGTGTACTCGGTTTTGAAACGCGTGTCTCGGCGGCTGCACTTTTTTATCTTTTTACATCAAAGCCACTGAAAGCAGCGGCTGCCAGCTACAAAGCCACAAGTGACATTGACATCGCCAACATGTTGATGGAGGAACTCGGACAAACTCGGCTTTGTGTTTCTTGCTCCTTATGGTTTTGTGTACTTCTCGCCTCGTTCCCGATAAATCCGCATTCAAGAGTTGAACTGAACGTTGACTCGCACGTAGCGATAAAAATTATGACTGGTACTTGGAGCGACGTCAAATAAAACACCGTCGTAAACGTTCCTTGCGAAATAGGTGACGACTTCCGGTGTGTCATGACTGCTGAAAACGGCGTATAATGCCTCAGTGAATTCTGCGGCTTATCAGCGTTTCTGGGCACCATCTTGGACAGTGAGCGTACCATCTTGGACAGCTGTTTTTAACTGCATTGATGCTGAGATTTGGCTGTTGTTGCCGGTGCCGCGGAAGTGCAGCCGTGCGGTTATGAATTTACTAACGCCTTCACTGCCACCGCTAACCAACCTTTTGTTGCGCTACAAAGCATGCATCAGCGTTCTGCGTTAATGTTGTTGTTTCCGAAGGAGCTGAATTCGCATATTTGAAAAGCTTCAATAATATTGAGGATGACTGCAACTTGGAGGACTGTTTTCATTCATAATAAAGTGTGGCAACTTGCAGTTCACACCTTGTTATTTATTATACTGTGAGTGAATCATTTTGTTAGTGCTTGTAGCGATTTCCGAGGCCTAAAATGTTTTAATGTAGGCCTTAAATACACATATATTGTATTTTGAATTATCGATATATTGAACCATGTCGCGATCCCCTTTGAGTTCGATATATCCGGGATCGACTGTAGTGCTACTTCAAGAAAGATTTATTGCATCTCTACGAGGCATACATCACCTATTTGCTAATGTTTCAAATATTTATAACATTAGAAATGTATGTCCCCTGAACTGTATCAACTTGTCCTTAAGCTTTGAAAGCAGAGGCTCTTTGATTGCATCAGAAAGTAATAAAGTGGCTTTTGAGCGCAGCACACATGTCTGCACACTTGACCGTCTTTTGTGAAGCCCCTTTTCAAGTGCTGGCTGCTAAAGTTTCTTCACATGAGCTAGCCTTCTTCAATCAGAATGGTACGAATACATGCAGCACGACTTTAAATGCCTAATAAACAGGATTAGATCGATAGACTTGCAACAGATGCCCAGACAGCTTCAAACAGCTCTGACCAGTCATTATCAATCGGGCTGCATTTACCATAACGAACACGCGAGGTGCGCCTGTGTGCAACAAATTCAGGGAGGGCAACGTGACCTTTGAAAAAGTTGTTGACGCACCACAAAATAACTAGGGTTGAAAATGATCAGACATGAGCAAAATGCAAACCATAGAGAGAAACAGAAAGCTGACCAGAACAAGGCACTTTGCAAAGTTGTTTACAATATGCGTGGGCAAAGTTTTGTGGCTGTGTGGCTACTGATGTTTTGAAAAACAAGCCTAAACCTAGTGAATAAACTGCACTAGAACAGACACTTGGGCTACTTGCTGGTAAATATATATGTAAAAACAACAGCAATAAAAAACAGGGACACAGAACAATCAGTGCCTGTGTTGTTTTATTCTTTATTCTAATTTTGTTTTTTTAAAGAGCAGCTGTTCTTACATAATGAATTACATAGTGAATACTATAATGGCAATTCTTCTGCAGCTAAGTGTTGGAATCTTCAAAGAACATATAAAGACTGTTACTGCAACAATGGCTTTCTGGTACTGCAGTTGAAGGGCCAGTAAACAACCTCGTGGTACAATAATTCTCATGAAGAGAAATATGCGCACTTTTGATCTGTGAACATTCTGCCACAAGAATTTTGTGAATGCATGCCGCAATAAGAAAGTTACAGGGGTTAGAACATTCGTTTCAGCTGGTTTCAAATTTTCGCTTGGCCTCGCCACATTCATCCACCATAGGGTGGGAGAAGGCAGAGCCCGTCATTGTGACTACGCCCACTTCGGCAACGTGACAAAATGTCAGTGATACGTAATCGGCGCATAGCCAATGACCAAGCCGGGGCATCCCCAACATGAGAACATGTTAAAGCGGTGCGAGGAGGAAGCGTGATTCGAGAATCACCGTTCTCCTAGCAGGGACACCTCTTTATCTCAGAGGCTTCCGTTTCAACACCGCTTCTCCTGGTAGTCTCGGACTCTACAAGACGGCAGAAAGGAGTACAGGAAAAAAAAAATGCGGACTGTGCGGCTGAAACTGCACCACTGCAGGGCTAAGGCGCTGTTTCGTAGGGCAAAGGACCAATCAACAAGCTCAGTGGCACGTAAAAGGGCCCATTGGCAAGCTTGCATCACTGCACGTACGAAGGGGCTTGGTCCAGCGAAGGAAATAGACACGGGAATAGTTTTTCGAAATCAAGAGTCTTTGTAGTGCGCAGCGCTGTAATATTTGTAAATTGTGATTACCACAGTCTATTGTGCGTATTGGAGAACTTGTTTGCAGGGTGTAAAAAAGAAAGTCAGGGGCCTATTTACTAGCCATTTAATAAATATACTTCACTCGCAAACATGCTTGCTTGACTAAAAGGCACAAGGTGCTGCCCCTTGAGGGCACTAAAAACTGCCAGAGACACCTATTACCCCTTGAATTCACCAGCGATGCATCAATGTGACCTGAAAGCTGTACACACACAACAGTGACGGCTGCTGCGAGCACTTATGTACTAGTAATGTTCCACATATGCAGCATTATGCGGTTTAATATAGACTCGGCCCTGGACTTCAATATTGGCAGACTTTCCCTGATTTACCTCAGGGTTTACAGGTGGCAAATATCTTCTACTAAATTGAAAAACGGGCATCCTTGTAAGCAGTAATGTTTTTCAAATATTACACTTTATGATATCACTACAATATTCTGCATCTAAATCTGCATATTCCAGGTATGTCTGACAATAAATTTTACTGAGACAGCCTATCACAAGGCCCTATTCTGGGAGCCTTTTGACTTCTCAAATGAAATAAACAGCTATATGACAAGTGGCATTAAACGAAAGTGGGCCTGGTGCATGCGGTACTGTCTCACCTTAAGTTGAGAAACATGTGACGCAGAATCTTTGAAACAGTGATTAAGACTTCAGCGAAAATTCTTCTTTTGGCAGTCAATAAAAAAATCTTTGAGCAGCAGAGGTGTGACAGTGCAGAAATAGACTGAACTAATGGCAAGGAGCAGCAGTGCCAATGACACCATATTGCGACTAATTATTGTGCACTCAAAGTGCTTTTGCAGTTTACAATCATTCTCTATAAATAACAAATGCAAGAATGACAGCTGTTGTTAAGTGAAAATAAAAAAAGGCAGCGGCTGCCACTGTGGACATCTCTGCACGAGATATGTAGTAGAAGCAAATTAGTAATATCGGTGATTGCAAAAGCTTAAGCTAGAAGTGCTCCCTATCTCACCAGATGTTTGTGCCAGTAGTGCTGCTCACACTACACTAAAATGTACTGCAATCAGCATTTAGTTATGCTTTGCTGAATTTCACATATTCAACCTTGAAAAGAACTAATTAGCTAACACAGACTTTAAGAACAGAAAAAGAAAGTGCAGAGAAATTAAGCACCCAAATAGGATTTTGGAAAATGCACCTAAAACTCTTGTGCACTAATTAATGTCTTATATGCCACAAAAACATTATGTTAACCGAGAAAGAAAAATGATGTCTAACAGTGCCTTTGCTATGCCACATTAGGTGGGCAACCACTGTCTCTTATTGTTCCGCACAACTACACAAGGTGCCTTGTTCTCTAAGATTAGAATACAGTACAGCACACAAAAAGAAAGAACAAGATTGTGCAGGATTCAACATAAAGCACCGCTACAATGTGCATCACTTCATCCACTTGCAATAGAGAATACATGTCCACTAGGCTCATATGCCATACAACAACTTGAAGGCTATAAAATAAACAGATTTCTGCATGCGGAAACCAATGCAACAGCATGCAATCCAATACCCAGACAATGCACATGCATCTGAAGTTAAAGGGGCCCTGTAACATTTCTTGAAGTAACCGTGGAATGAATTCACTGGAAGAGCTTATTGCCTGCCGAATTCAATGCCGCGAAAATTGTAAGAATCCGTCCAGTGCGAGTGGAGTTACAAAGCTTTGTCGCATGCTGAAATTGCATTCTCTCTTCTCTCGTCCAGACGAAAGCGCTGGAAGCTAAGCAGCGAGCGATGTCAGGGCCACAAAAAACGTCACAGGCGCTTTGCGACCTTGAGCACTGTTTTCTTTTTTTTCTTTGAATGCGCGGCTTTTTCAGTGTGATCGTGCGCGCACGCGTGGACAAGCAGCGGCCTCCCACGGCGATCTCTGTAACGAGTGAGCGCGCCATGTTGAAATCAGCCAATGGCTGATAGATGAGTCGTTGATGTGTGATTGTTGGGCATACGTATAACGTGATTTGTCGAGAGAAGAGAACGCAATTATTAGCTGAATTTGATGCTTTATAGTGAATACCACACCACGTGCTGTGCTATAATATTTGGTTCGCATGTTGTCCGGAGCCTCTACTACTGATCGGCAGTGTTTTCTAACCATGCTAAAAAAGTGTTGCAGGGCCCCTTTAAGAAGTGACACCAATCCTCTAGGCCTTAGTGAAGCCCGAGTCATTGTATCAGACACTGCTTCACACATTAGGCACAAGCACAATTTGTTTCAATATTTATGCGATAATTTGTGTAACTGAGCAACACACGGGTCAAAAACAAATATGCAAGTACGATTTTGGTTTGGCGTTGAAGATATTATAGTTAAAACTGTCAGTTCGAATGGAAACCAGTGAACTGGGTAGGGCCTTCAAAGTTGCTAAAGAAGCAGCATGTGACAGGAGCACCAGTGTAATGATGGCAATACATGGCAACACTGTTCTTTACAACCCTGTTCACTAAGCAACAAGTGCATCTTTTTAAAACATGTTAACGGGACAAAAGCATCCTCGTGCATGCAAATTTTCCTTACCAAGCATCTGCACCGACAATGCATGCATTCAACAGGAACAACATAAAAACTAATGTTTTGAAGCCCTTTGCGTCCTGCCATACCTGAACAAGTAACATCTAGGCATTAAACAGTTGGACTGACAGATATTGCACTAAGGAGCCTTGCATTAACCTTTGGACTAGTTGATAAGGCACGATTGCAATGAAACAGCACGAAGGCTAAGCTAGGACAATACTGTTCTCATCCTAGCCTCCCGTCAATTAAGTCTAGCATCCCTGCTTTTAAGATGTAATCTTGACAAGTCAGCACAAACAAAGACTACACATGCCGAGAAACAATGCATGACGGCACTCTGCCGTTTCTTTCCTTGTAATGTTGTCTCCACTGCCCCATCAGAATGTTCAGCACCAGAACCAACTAGCCTGAATGTAGAAGCTTCCCAAGGGGTGATCACCTTGCACTAGTTACATGTAAGAGCCAAGGTACTGTTCTTAGATACAAACAAAACAGGAAAGCATTGCGTCATCTAGTAGGAATAATAAACTAAAGTGGCTGCGGCTCTCCTTGCAGTCATAATAAGCGCGCCACACGTCACAAGGAGCACGCGGAGGCGCTACCAGTGATGCAAAAGTCGAGCCTGCGGCCCAGCTCTGAGGCGTACTGAAAGATTACCTCACACGGTGGCGGGGCACTGCGGTAGCTGGGCACAATCTTGAAGGTGACGCTGCCCCGTGCATCCCTCTGCGTGGTGACAATACGTAGAAACGTGTCAGCTCAGACATCTCATTGAGAGGCACTATTAAAAGCTTCAATTTACAGAGAGTAAACGCATGAGACCTATGGCAATCTACTATAACTTACCAGAAGCTAAGCTATACGCACTGTAAATGCTCGTTAAATTGAATTCTACAGTCATCATACCAAGAATGTACAAAATACACTAAATGGAAACAAGAAAAGGAAGATAATGTAGCTTCGTAATGTGAACAGCTTCCTGAGTCTGTATAAGCAAAGGTAAGGAACGTTTCAGCTGAAGTCTCACATGCTGAGCTCAGCTGAACATTGTCCCAAGTTTGACACTATTAAAGTAATTAATATACCATGAACATTCATAAAAATCTTTTTAGATTTTATGTGAGAGGTCATACAATGGCTGATGTCTGTTTAAACTAAGTCACAAGGAAAGTTGCTAAAGTAATGAGCACAAAAAAATTAACTAAAGAAAATGCCACACATCCTGTTTGTTCATATTCAATGTTTTAAATGGACTGTGTATAATGGCATGTACTGCAAAACAATAGCCCCCCTTAGCCTTCATTCTCATTCATTTCGTTAAAGAAACATCCTGCTAGAAAACATGGTGGAGAACAATTGTGCCTTTCCTTGTTGAAAGACATCCAAACTCAAGTAATGTAGACTTTTTTTTTTAAACTGAGTCTAAGAGGACCAGGAAGATATGTTCCCTTTAACAAGACTTCCAATTGCTGAGTGATGAACAAGTGTACAGAATATAAGTACAAAACCAATCTTGTCAGAAGTGCTTGTTCCATATAAGTAGCAGTTTGATTTATGAGATTGCTGTTCACTGAGAGTCTACTGTATCTACTGTATACATATTCAGGATACTAAAAGAGAAAAACCATTTCACTCATAATCATAAGTTACAATTTCAAAATATTGATAATACTGTTCTTCCTGCAAGAAGACGCTTGGTAAGCTAAAAAATGCATAAAAATATAAATACCAGTGGGACGCCCCCTTGAAGTTTCCCTACCAGCTCACCATGACATCACAGATTTTGATGGCATCAGCTAAGAGCTATGCAACCGTAGTTAATAATTATTTAAATTGTGTTCTGAGGGACAAAGTGCAAGTTTTGGCAAACCTCACTGATCTAAAGTGGTATCAACATTCATGATGCCGCACTGAGGTTAACGCAATTTTATTGTGAAATTCAAACACAAAGCTTTGACCTTTATTTCCTCTTCTGATAATTGACCTATGGTAGTAAATGGTCGTAAATACGACATATGGTGGTAATTAGTTACAATAGAGTTCAGAGAGAAAATTAAAGGGATACTAGAGGGACTCTAGTACCCCTTTAAATATTAACATGATGTCCATGAAATCGTCAATTTACGTCATCACATCAAAACTAGATTATTTACTGACACTATTTCCTTGAACTTGAAAGATTGATTGATATGTGGGATTTAACGTCCCAAAACCACCATATTATTATAAGAGACGCCGTAGTGGAAAGCTAAAAAAATTGCGACCACCTGGGGTTCTTTAGCGTGCACCCAAATCCGAGCACACGGGCCTACAGCATTTCCGCCTCCATCAAAAATGCAGCCGCCGCAGTTGGGATTAGATCCCGCGAAAAGTGGGTCAGCAGTTGAACTTGAAAGACTGATACTAGTGCATATAAGGTTTGATGCTGTACCATTGAAGTACTTTCTACTGGAGCTGCAGAGCATGCGTAGAATGAAAAAAATGCAGGTCCAATGCACTCTGCAAATCGGCAAAGCTATTTTGCCCTCTGCCACTCTGACTTGCATTCAGAAGCTCGGGTGTAGCAAGAAGTGACATGACACCTAATGCTGTCTTCACCATACCAAGCCATTTCCTCACCTTTCAGTTGGATGAACACACAACACTGAAACCCACCACACGCCACAAAAGCAGGAGCTTCGGTGCAATATTGCATGCGACTGCAATGACATCCTAAATTATCAAGCAAGCAAGGCACAATAGCTGCCCATGCTTCTGGCAACTGGTATAGTATCACCACGATCATAAATGGAAAAAAAAAATCTTAATCACACACATAAGTAACAAAACTGGCTAATATCAATTTTAATGAACTTCAGAAACACATTTTCAGACTGCTAAGCATTTGTGCCCTTTCCGTTTTTTTGAGTTTTTGTATTTACATGCCAATACAAATACAGTAATATATCTGGTAAAAAATTTGTGAGTTTTGCATGGTATAAGATCAGTATTTATTCATCATATTAAAAAAAAAATAACCCGTTTGGCTTGCACGACATTTTGAATGTTCTGTAAACCTTTATTGCTGCGTGTGCCGAGCACAGGTCTTTCTTTTTCTTTTTTTGTGGCTTTGTATAGGTTACCTTGAGTATGTAAAACAAACAACCTGTACACTATAATAAAATGAGTAAATATGATAAACAAATCAGTAGTCTTATTGTCACACTGATTGTATCGTTCCTACGGTAACTGAACAAATAAACTTAAAGCTTGAAACAGGTTGCATGCAGGCCAGATGATGCTTAATAATATTGAAACGCTGTGGCATGCTGAGTTCCTACAAGGGAATAATATTTCCTGGTGTTATGCATGACAGTACAATGCTTGTGAGAGTTTTCATTGACCAATTCATCTGATGCCCCAAAATGACAGGGTGACACTTACGAGCATTCTCTGCAAACTCTCCACAGTCTGGTTGGCAACGCTGATGCCGTTGATTTCACGTATTTCGTCCCCGACATGTAGAGTGGCTGCAATGCAAGCAAGCAAAAACTGTCTAACATTACCAACCACTGGAAACCATATTGCGTGCTGGTTTCCGATATAAACATTAGAAAAACCTTGCATGCCGATGCCATAGCTGTTGGTGATTGACACAAACAGTATAAGACCCAGTGAAAAATGTTCTTTGAATAGGCATTTGAAGCTTTACAGTGAAGCCAGCCACTTTTAATAAAGTCTGACTGAACCAAATGGTGGCCACAAGCTTACACTCAAGTGAGGATGCATATGAATACCGCAAATAAAAGTGCCTAAAAAAGGCAAACAAATATTATTCCCCTGAAAATACTGAACAGAAAACACCATTCAGTGCAAGGTTTCTTTGATGAGTAAGGTTCCCGACATGGTGAGCTTATCATGCAACGCTTAGTAACACTCTTTGAAGTAATTAGGACATGCCAAACCTAAAACTGAAAATGTTGAGGTTATGTTTAGTAGGAGTTTTGGGGTAAGTGTGGGACTATACTTGAAAAAAGAAAAAAATATGGTTCAAGAGGAATCCCACATGTTGTTTAAACATTGTTTGAAGATGAGTTTTAACACTGAAATTGTGGATAGGCTAACGAAGCAAATTAGGATAGAGCTGAATAAACCTTTTTTTAGAAATGGTCAAGAGGCCCCTAATTTTGACATCTGGCGCATCCCACATTTTCAATAAAACATGTCGCAGGCGCCCTTTTGCTCTACATTTCTAGCCGTGCGTAAACAAACAGGCCATTAGGATTCCGACCTTGTGATCGTGTGATTTATTACTGCCAGTGGTGTACTCACCTTGCCTGTGAATCATGCCACCATGCATGATGCGAGCCACAATACACCGTCCGTCCTCGTCCAGCTTCAGGGTGATGCCCTGTATGAATGCGTGGCAAAAAATAACAACAAATCTTGAGAATAATACAGAACTGAGCTAGTTAGTAAGCAGTCATTCTAAAAGACAAGGTAGGCAAACACGGACACCAGAAAGAAGGCATGAGCGGTGCTGTGTTTGCGACTTCTTTTTTTCTGTGTTCGTGTTCATACACCCTGCATTTTAGAATGAAAACAATCTGTGTTCAAAGCAATTCTCAGAAGGACAGTGAGTCCCAACGGTATCATATATTCGGTAAAATAAGTCAACAAGTGCTCCTGGTGAAAACAAAAAACAAAAATATGCATATTGTAAATTTGCGAGTTTACCTGAGGAAGCTTTTTTTGTTTTTGGAGTGGCTTCCACAAGCCCTGCCAAGTGACAAATACAGAACAAGCACAATACCACACCTAATAATAACAATATTTTGGGTTTTACGGGCTGAAACCAGGATATGAATGTGATGAATTCTGTAGTGGAGGGCCCTGAAATTTCGACCGTCTGATGTTCTTTGCCTCTGGCATTTCACCTCCATGAAAATGTGACAAGCACGGCCACGATCACACCCGCGACCTTGAGTTCAGGTGCCGACCAAGCACCATAACCACTGATGAACCGCGGTAGATGCAATATCACTTTATCTTTTCCCATAACAGAGTGTGCAGACAAGGGTTAAAAAGAAGAAATAGGTTTTCTTGCATATTCAAGTGCTACTGCTGATGTGAACTCAACAAAGGTTTTTTTTTTACAGTGGTTAATGGCGTATCAGAAAGCTTGTTTCAGATAAGGAGGATGTGACATGCATTTCACAATAAAAAGAAAAAAATTGTTTAAGTAATGCGGATGGAAAAGAAAGTATAAATTGGTAATGGGCAGGTCATTAATATTTCTATTAGAATTGTCTGCAATACAGCTCGAACGATTTATTTATTTATTTATTTATTAGAATACCCTCAGGGCCCGTAGGGCATTACAGAGGGGGTGGGTACAACATATATACCACACAAGAAAAAAAGACAAAATAAAGAAACAAGTATCAGATGCGCAAATCAGGAAGGCAACATAAGTCAACTAAAAATGTATAACAATTCAAGCACATACAAGACAAAGATAGATAATGGAAACTGCGTATAGTTACAAGCATTGCTGAGAAATTGCAGTCTTGAATAACAAAGGGTCTGTTATTGATACAACGAAAGAGGGAAGGTGGTTCCAATCGGCGGCTGTTTTCGGTAAGAAGGCTGCTGAAAAGAATTTGGTGCGGCAAAACGGAATGGCAACCTTATGCTGATGATCAATGCGCGATGAGTGGTATGACGATTGTGAAATGAGGTCTCGCTTCATTGATGGATTGTGAAAAAATATCTTATGAAAAAAATGCAGTCGCGCCAGTTTCCTCCGGACAGTTAAATTGGGTAGGTCAAGGTTAGATTTCATTTCTGATATGCTAGCAGTACGAGATTTATGTCACACAAACTGCCCGCTACTCCCCAAATTCACCTTCACAGAAGGTATGCTATAATATTCATTTTCGTGTGAACATTATTAGTAATAAATTATCACTGTGACTTCTGATTCAGTATTTAGGCACTATCTAATGCCGGCATGAACGAAGGTACTGAATGGCCAGTGCTCCATAACTGTTTTAAAATTGTTGATCCAAATGGAAGAAAAGATTAGAACGAAAGCAAGGTCAGAGAGTTGGTAAAAATTCCTAGTTTTAAGAGAAAAAGATGCTTGTTAAGGACAACATGTAGTTTGCTTATTTACACGAAATAAAAGCAAAAAAAATTGCATTCTGCATCGCCACCTTGAGAACTATCAGTATTCTAGAGTGCGAATGCACAGAGGGCAAAGGTATAATTTTGTGAGTTTTTAACCACTAATGTGATTGAATCTTCAAGTTAAACAGCTGGTATTCCCAAAAATAAAACCGCTTAGTGCACCCAAATAAATAGAAATTTTGCACAAAAGTAGGTTAAATTTCATTCATATATGATACATAAGCATGAAAAATGAGAGATTACGCAGTGCCGCAGGCTATGTGAATATATTCCATCTAAAAAGTTCCATCCAGCACTCTGAAGGCTATGAGGTCCCTTAGCCAAAAGGAAGGGTGGTAAGCAAATCGACATGTATTTATCAGAGTCGTATCATCTGCACAGTGTCTCCCTCGCATTGGATCACATGCGCAGAGTGAGTATAGCGATTAGATGGCGAAAAAAAAACATGTCTGCACACGTCGCAGCTGATGCTCTCCGCTTTGAACTTATCATGTAATCATTATGCACTGTGTGACCCTCAAGTTACAAACCAATGCTTGTATTTGCTTTAGATTAATGTATTCGTGACTACATTCCTCTAATACTAAGAACCATTATCAAATACTTGGCCCGCTAGGCTTAACAGGTGTGGCTGAACAAACAGCTGATCTCGCAAATACTAAAGACAAAATGTACTTTACACCTTGTTCTCAGCGTGAGACGGCACAAAGATGGGTTATTTCACCATTTACTTGTTACTGCCAGCGCTACTGACAAATATTAAGTGCAAGCTCGGATTGAAGAGGGTAGTCACGTCTGCATGAGCGCTGCCACGTTGATTTGTAGCCACATTTACCGGCAGTAACTGATAGTGCAATTAAATACACACGACATCAAGCCAAAGAAAAATGAACATAGGTATATCACGCATCCATGCAACGTAACATGTGCTAAACACCCGCAAATGTCTCAACTCAGCCAATTGACCAGCAATCGAATCTGGAACTATGTTCTGCTGCGCAAGCCTGTGGCTTGCTTACACCCCTTAACCTTGGTAGTGCTGAACAGTAGTAGAGAGATGGAGTATAGGGCTGTGTCTAGGCTTTGCTGACAACATCGTTGTTCACATACACTGAAGAATTCTGTGCATGCATGGAATCTGAAAATTCATTCCTAAAGCTTTATTTCAAGGAAGGAAGTGTAAATTTAAAGACCCATCTTCTTCGTTAGACACATTATTAATGACTTCTGACAGAAAATGAAGCCAAGGAAAGTATAGCAGATGTTATTAGAAGTAACTGTAATGTAACTGTGAAAAAAAAAGAAGTGAACGAAAAAATAACTAGCTGCCGGCAGAGACGATCATGCAAACTTCGAATTACATGTCCGACACTCTACCAATTGAGTTACAGCAATGGTCGTCCCCCTGTCCACTTTGTCATGTATATCTAAGTAATGTGGCATCATTAGTCAGCGCTTCCAGTAGCCATTACAGGAAAGTGTGGAACACTGTTTTTTTTAACACGAAAGTGTTTTATTCCGGGGTATGCCACGGCTCCGTGACGTATTCCCGTCACAGATATGACGTAAAATATTTACAAACAGATGGAAAAAAAAAGAGATGCAAAAGTTCTATCGCAGGGCGTCGAATAAGCGATCTCGCGTTCCTCAGTGTGCGATGCTAACCACTGTACCACAGAGCAATTTTTCTTGAACACGTCAATGGCGAGCCATGTATCTACATCGCATACCACTAACGTCACTCACAACTGAGAAACTTCAGCGTGTCTTAGTAATCAGTAGCGAGATGGCGCGATGGGAGCATGCTAGGCGCGTGCGCTCTAAAGGGCGTTGGGCCGCACCACCCTGTGCATCGCTGTGCGTGGGCCTCCACATGGCGTGGTAAAAGTGCGTATAGATGTTCTCTAGCGTGGTGGCTCACTCGCGCATGTGCTCATCTCGGGATTTGGGTGCTTTGTACCTCTTGTACTTCCACTGCAAGTTTGCTTTGAAGTTACAGTAGTTAGAGAGAGCATGAACGTCAATTCGCTCGCTGCCGCATTTACAAAAGGAGCGTGCTGCTCACATACGAAGTGAGAATGGTGACAGTTGTTTGCCCGCGTTCGTCCTGCGTATGCTCATTAGGTGCGTGCTTTTTGTTAAAGTGTGAGCAGCAAGTTTCGAGTAGCTTGCCATTCTTCACGTGACATTGCAATTTGTTACTGCTGCATTTATTCCTTTGCCCTAGTGGCGAAACAATGTACAATAAGTGCTCAAGTACTTCTGTGAGGAAATGTTCCACTTTCGTGTTACGTATTCCGATTCTGAAAAAAAAAGGGATTCACGATGTTTTTTTTTTGCCTATTGGTGTCGCATAGCACATGAGCTTTATTTGATGTTTTAAACTTTTAATACTAAAATTATGAATAAGAATATGAGAATCATTCATTAGCAAACGAAAATGATAAATGTTCATTCAATAGTAAAAAGCAATTAGAAAAGTTTTTGATATTTAATTCAGTCTCGAAAATTGCTATCAACACACCCCTGGGCCGAAGCACAGCCAATTTTTGGAAGCAGGACCGTAGGTCCTATTTATTAGGCCATCATCAGCTATATGCATTTGCCGGAATGTTCCATCAAGCATGCAATAAGAGAAATAAAACAAGAAAAAAAAAATAGCCAAACAGCCATTCCAATCTGAAAAGCTGGAGCACATCACACAATGTTACAAGTACTCTTTGTTATTCTTTGGCAATGGCGGTGATAAGAGCGTCACCTTTACTGTGATATGCACTGGTTGTTTGAAATTCGAGGCCAAAGTAAAATCTATAAAACACAAATGTTGAGTAAGTTGGATTGGTGTGACACTTCAACCGAAGATTTCATAGCACGAACCCTGTGACCAATTTTTTGTCTGGTTTTTAATTGTCCGCACAAAAGCTTCTAGTGATGATCGCAAGGGTAGTGTCATTATGGCTCCGCAATGCAAAGTGTGTGGCTCCGAACTGTGCACTATCACACTTGGGTTTCCCTGGCGACATTTGCAAATACTATTAGTAGATGCTAACAAGTACTTAGCAGTTAGTATCCAGGTCAATAGAGTAAACTGCACTGCCTTTGAGATTGGCCCATAATATCTGGTGACACACATTTTCTGTTGATACACAGACATGAAAAAGACATGGAACCTTACTCGTATGTAGGTATGCTGTTAAAGAAGACCAAAGTGGCAGCATGTCACACTCTTTAACATTTGAAGGCAAGAGTCAGCTGCCTACTCGCTAATGCCTTAAGATATGCAACTGGGGCCAGACTTCTTGCAAGACACAATGACTTGCTGTGTGAGAGACATACATCAGGTTACCTTGATATTCATAGTCAATTCCATGTTTGTCCCTCTTTATTAAAGGTCTCTGCCGCAGAGATGGTGTTGTACTTCCTTTAAGGGTGGCCCGTCTTTGTTGAATTAACAATGTCAATTAATCCTTCAGTTATGTCATACAGTGATGTCACCATGTGACTTCATGATGATGTCATTGCTCCATTAGAGAAGGTCACATGGATTTTTAGAAGGGGCTCACAAAAGTCTCATAAAGGGGAACGCCAACAAAGCCTTGAATACAAAAATAAATTCCTAAACTAGAAGGGCACTATACCATGGGCTCATCAGTGTTCTTCTGGAACTGGACGAGGCGCACGCGGGTGACCTGTTCCATGTCGCCGGCCTCGCTGCCACCTGCCTCCTGGTTGCCGTTGAGAAAGGGTGTCAGCGGCGGTGGTGTCACCCGAATAGCCTCCTCACTGTAGACCTCGTGTGCAACCACATCGTGTGCCTGAAGCAGTGCCTGCAGGTGAAAGAGAATGACACATCTTAGGTCCCTTATTTTACGTTCGAAAACTAAATTATAGAATTCCAAGATGGGATTACAGTAGTATCGGGACCATAAGTGGGTGCAATGCAAAGAATTGGCAGGTATAGAATATTTGAGTAAGAGCAGAACCAAACAATGAACATAATATTGAACATGCAGTCCATTGTTACATAGAAACATATTTATACAACCTCTAATAGAATATGAAATAATAAAAAATAAAAATAAAAAAAAAAAAAAAAAAAAAAAATAATAGAATATGAAATGACCAGAAACCTACTAAATTAGCAGTCAGACATACAAGGTTAATGCTTCAATGCATGGTTGTAGAACAGAGTAGTTGGCCGGTTTGTTGCAGTGTAGGACAGTTTTTGAGAAAAAAAACTTTTTTTTATTTTGGATGCAGGGTACGAAATCACAAGTTTCACTGCATAATAATTTTTTTAATCTTTTCAATTTTTGCAATCCTTGTGCATTTTGTCAGTGGCCTTATTAAATAGATGGATAGAATCGCAGGCTAAGTTTGGCAGAGGAGGAAGACAAAACTGAAATGGAAATGCGGACTTAACATCAAGCAGTATCCTCAAAGCCAAACTCAACAAGAGAAGCACCTCTTATAAATAAAGCAGTTTCAATATGCAACTGGAGCAAAAGCTCTAAATGTCTTGTCATGTGATGGAAATTCTAGCACATCTTTTTAGAGTACATACAAACTTAGTTCACTTTCACATTGTTCAATGGGAAAGTTTTCTTAAAGTCAGTGGGAATTTTCACCATTTGCAGGATCAGGGTATAGAAGAACTAAGAAACAGACATACAGCAGCGAAATTCAATTAGCACTGATGTGCTATACCACAAATGTGTACCGATCAGTTTGGCTCTCCCACACAGAGTAGATGTTTAACTCGTGCTATCAATTTCCGCAAGCACATATATGTCACCTAGAAATAAACAAGTTCCCACTATCATCAAACAATACCATTTCATTCTGTTCACATGTTCCTTCTATGAGAGGTTCAGCAGTTTTGGCAGGAGTTTCAAATGTGATTGGAGGATGTAATTCAAAAGAATTTCGTCTTGTTCAACGGTACAATATAGGTGCGACTTTTAAGAAGTCATGGCTTTGTGGTACATGCTTTGATAGTTGTTTAATAATGTTTCCTAGTGACGGTATAGAGAAAACATATGCGCTTTAAATAGTCGAACATCTTGCAAAACACAGGGTCGCATATTTTAACAGTAACAAATACTTGGTAACATTTTTTGTATGTCCACCGCCTCTTGAATAGAAAAAGAGCGACTTTTTGTGTAAGTCCTATTCGTTACAGTTAAACTTTACATAGAATATATAATCGGCGTAATCTATTATGCTGAACAGATTGCACACCACAGCTTAATTACGTGGGCTTTTAAGCGGCTCTGCGGGCTTATCATTCTAGGTTTTAACAGCTTTCGAAAAGTCAACTGGCAGGTTTTGTAATTTCTACTTGAAGATATGGCCGACAACACACCCGACATGCTTATGTTCATTTACATGTAGACGACAAGGAAACACACTAGACGTGCCAGTCGTACAGTTTGTAGTAACGAAGCCAGCTAAGCCGTGCAGAGAATCGACACTGACGAATGCTGCATGAACTGAATTCTCGTTCAGTTGAATATACACTACTATTTCTAACGCTGCACCAAACTGCGATGGAAAAGAATAGAGAAAGAAACAAAATAGCATCACGCATAACATATCATACCGAAACACCTTTTCCTCGTCTACAAGCACGTCAAGACGAGATCGCGCAGACCAAAACTGCTCGCGTGAGCATACCTTAGGTTGACATCGTAGGCTGTCGTTCTCACACAATGTACTAGATAGCGGGGGTCAGTTTCCGGCGACCAAAGATTGCGCCCGACAGCCCTACTTTCTGCGATCTCGCGTTATCTGCAAGAGCAGCGGAAAAGTTTACCTTACGAGTACTTGCCGCGCGTCGTGCTGGCGCCTAACGCATATTCCAGCGTTTTTTCCCCGTAAAACAGGTACGTCCACAAATGAGGAAAATCCGCGAATACGCAAAGAGTCGAATATCGTCGCGCGAGAAAACGATTAACCTTGCGCGGCAACATCATGCGCAGCAGTTTCGCGCCGCCAAGTTTTCGTTGTCTGAAGCGAAAACGAAGCCTCTAAATGATCTGTGCCTGCAAAGATCAGGGATCCAGTTTGATGAAAACAAAACAGTAAAAACAAAGCCGGGTGCGAGAGCTGATTCCAAGCGACACGACATATTACGTACACCAGGAATGAAAGAAAATACCTGCAGTACGACCGGGCTGTCAATGATCGGCGGCGGCACAGATGGTTTCCGAAGCAGCTGTGCCGGCTGATTGCGCCAAGCTTCCCGTTACACCGACCATCATAAATTATGCATCATTGAGGCAAATTTAAAATCTGATCACTCGGTAGTCCGATCAAGACCCCTGCACGCGCAAATGCGTAAAAGTCACTTCGCAGCGAATAAAACAAGTCAATCACTTGCAGATCCCTGCAGTACACAAACTGAGCTTGACTTGGCCTGGATCGGCTCGAAAGCAAGCTTGTTTCTAGCCAGGGCACAATGTTGCTTAGTCAAAGTATAAGTTGGAATATATGCCTTCTGAAAACGACGACCAGCTTTCGTTTCATCGCGAAAGCGCGCTTAAATTTGAAACAGCTGGCCTGAGTCCAGCTTGAGTCCAGCATTATCAGTCCAGGAAAATCTGCCATATAAGAGTTCAGCACGGGTTACAGTGGCAATACAGCTATTAATAATCTCAGAATACGCACTCATTACTTCGCATTATTCTTTTTTTTTTTCTTTTCTGATTTTAACCCAGCTGATGTGCACACTGAACCTCACTTTCTGTCTGAAAACCGACATCGCAGTGTTGACTTAAATGGAATTTTAGCTTGTTAACTATATGCTTGATTGCAACTTTGTGACATGAGTGCTAAAAATAAAAGTGATTTCAAATCCAGTTTTTTACGCCGATTTTTTCCCCTCTGCCTGCATAACTCTTCACCACTCACCCAGCCCCCTCCCACTTCCCCGCTTTACCAGCTTCATGCAACTTGGCCCTCCACCTTAAAGGGCCGCCGAACCCTGCCCTACTTCATAGTGTGTTCAGCAACGGAGGAGAGGGCGGAGGCTTAGTATTGCATATCGAGGCATTTTGAAAGAACCGAATGGACTAGTGAACCGAACAATGACTTTTGCAAATTCATAGTTATTACGGAGAAGCGCTAGGCGACAGGGCAAGAGCACACAGACGTATACGTGAAGACTAACAACAAGGATTTATTTGGATATCTGTATACGCAAAAAAAAAAAATAAATAAACGCCACGCCTGCGCGGAAGGCGCAGCAGTCACAGCGAACGCTACGGGAGCGGCCTTTCAGAGCCTTTTCTGAACACTCATTGGGTGACTGCTGCAAACACACTTGCTTGATGCCCACTACGGCATTAATAATATAAATTTTAGGGTAGTAAACCGGCATTCGCTATGCTATTTTCCGTCATTCTTCTGAGAAGCGTGGTATCCGCTAAACTATTGCAAGGAATTTTTTACCAATGGTTCATGCAGTGGCTGATGACGATGAGGAATTATGCTTGAAGTGGGTATGCACCACAGTTTATAGCTGAACAAAAACAAGCTTTTGTAATGATTTGGAGCATTGGACGACCCACTCGTTACGCTATTCACATTGTGCGACGACTAGTCCTTTGTTGAAACACTTCTACCCAACAACAGTGCAATGCCACATTCTTCGGCATGAGCCAAGCGTTATGCCATAGATCGCCATCGGCACACACATACATGCATCTGTTTTAGTAGTAGTAGTAGTAGTAGTAGTAGTAGTAGTAGTAGTAGTAGTAGTAGTAGTAGTAGTAGTAGTAGTAGCAGTAGTAGTAGTAGCAGTAGTAGTAGCAGTAGTAGTAGTAGTAGTAGTAGTAGTAGCAGTCGCAGTAGCAGTCGCAGTAGCAGTAGTAGTAGTATAGTCGGGCGTACAAGGAGGATGCGTACACGCTGTGAAAATTGTAAGTTGCGCACACTGCAAGTGAAGCGTGCAACGACACTTTTAGTTCAACGTACCTCGACGCGTTTCACTCAACTAGATAAGTCGAATACGAGGCGCAAGGATTCGGAATGCTCATGAGCGCCTCCCACGCTAGAAGTATGCTGGATTCCTGTAATAACGTGACCTCTGTGATCTGCGCGAAAAACATCTTGATGGCCAGGCCACAAGCGTACAAGTCAGGCCATGGCGTTCACTGTGTAGATTTTTAGCATCGTTCCAAAGGTGCACTAAATGTGAACATTCAGCTATGTTGTTTTGAACTCCGCTGAACAATGCGTCTGATCGGATTGATTGATTGATTGATTGATTGATATGTGGGGTTTACCGTCCCAAAACCACCATATGATTATGAGAGACGCCGTAGTGGAGGGCTCCGGAAATTTCGACCACCTGGGGTTCTTTAACGTGCACCCAAATCTGAGCACACGGGCCTACAACATTTCCGTCTCCATCGGAAATGCAGCCGCCGCAGCCGGGATTCGAACCCGCGACCTGTGGGTCAGCAGCCGAGTACATTAGCCACTAGACCACCGCGGCGAGGCTGCGTCTGATCGGGCACGGCCACACTGGATCAACCCCAACGTTCTATCCAGTGCTGCTGTGAGTGATACTTGGCGTACCCTGCAGTAAGTGGTCGCGTTACAGGTATTAATGACCTTGCAATTACTAGCGGGACACTTAAGGAGTCAAAGTTCGCACAACGTCCAAGGCGTGTTATGTCGACGCCTTGAATAAAAGTACGTACGAAGCTGCCGTTTTATTTATGGGTTCATTCGCAGAGAGGCCTTGCAGAAAAAGACGCGTTCCCGCACGCATCCTATCGAAGGCGATTCTTGAGGATTTTCGTGAGATGCCAGGTAATTTCTTCTGAATCATCAGGATGCCGGAACGCGCCGCTTGAATTTACCCTGTCTGACATGAAAACATTGGCTTTCATTGTGGACTGCACATGCCTTGAATCAGGTCCCATGTTGCTGTCTTCGTCGAACACCACTGCTGCCACCATATACTCTCGTTCTGGTTTCTTCGAGGTCTCGCGAAAACGTAACGCTGTAAGAATAGCGTTACGTACGCAGCATCGTGTTTCGGGTGCACGTGGGCTCGTTACGTACGCCCAACTACTGATTTCACAATCCCGAAAATGTCAATCTTAACGTGAATTAACGCTGGTAAGCGAGCAAACGCGCGAGAAGAGAATGCGGCCTGATACGCCACCTTGAGATTCCAGCACGAAACACAATGACGTCATATATGTTGACGGTGGGCGTACGTACTTCCCGTTTGGTAAAGTTTAAGTACATTGTCATCTGTGTGGAGCCATAGACAATAACCAACAAAGCTTCAAAAATTGTTGATTGATTGATTGATTGATATGTGAGGTCTAACGTCCTAAAACCACCATATGATTATGAGAGACTCCGTAGTGGAGGGCTCCGGAAATTTCGACCACCTGGGGTCCTTTAATGTGCGCCCAAATCTGAGCACACGGGCCGACAACATTTCCGCCTCCATCGGAAATGCAACCGCCGCAGCCGGGACTTGATCCCGCGACCTGCGGGTCAGCAGCCGAGTACTTATAGTCACTAGAACACCACGGTGGGGCTTCCGAGAAAATTTCATCGAGCCAGTAATGACGTCAAAATACGAAACCAGTGACTTTTACATCGTGCATAGTAACTATCATGACATAAACGAAGACATTACTATTTTTTTTAGGGGAGAAGCTCCTTACAGTGGCACCCGTTCGTCTCTCGTAGTCGTAGAGGTGTTCTGTGTCGTAGTAGTAGTGTGTAACCAGTCTTATATCTTGACCTCCAAGGTGGTGCCGGTGGGAGATTTCTTCTGTGCGTTGTTGAACAATAAAAAATTCGCAGCGTGCGCGTTAACTAAAAGCCGAATTATCCTGTCTCTCATTCCCCCTTAGCAGCCATTGGCATGCACATTGAGCACTATCTGACAAGAAAGGGTTGCTACGTTATACTCGCTGGGCGTAGCCTCTTTGGCTTTAGAAAGGTTTAGCGAGCGTTGGACCGCAGTGCCATGAATACAGTGAACTAGTATATACCATGAACTCGAGGTGGTTAAAGGTGGGAAGTAGACACGAAGCGCAAGCCGTAAGAAAGTGTGCGTGTGCCACCTCTCGTTTAGTCCTTGGAATGTCCGCTGGATGGCGGTGCTTCTATAGTGCCATGAATACAGTGAACTAGTATATACCATGAACTCGAGGTGGTTAAAGGTGGGAAGTAGGCACGAAGCGCAAGTCGTAAGAAAGTGTGCGTGTGCCACCTCTCATTTAGTCCTTGGAATGTCCGCTGGATGGCGGTGCTTCTATATGAGGAATGTATGATGAAAAGATGCGAGATGGTGGTACTTGGAGCGTTGAATAGGTGGACGAACGGACACAATGACGGATGCATGGACGGACGCACGGATAGCTGCACGGACGGATGGACGCATGGACGAACGCAGGGACGGACGCACAGATGGACGTGCGGACGCACGAACCATAGAGTTTCCTAATATACACTAGAGGAAACATTGGCGCTAGTGTCTATAGGAGTTGCAACACACAGCACTTCAGCGAGCATGGGAGTGATGGGTAGTACACACATTTGTCTAATCTTCGTACTTCTGGCCTGCTTCTGGCTCCGTGTGTGTTCGTGTGGCTTGAAGTTGTTTTTTCACGAAACAAATATTAGGAAATGTTCAGCGGTTGCGCTTCAGCATCTTATTTTTTTAGACTTACCTTTCGAAATCGGGTCATGAAGTTCAAAAGGGTGGAATTTTTCTTTCAATACAAAACCGAAACACAGCAATAAACGAAGCCGCAAGTACGATTCGCCGTCCGCAAGTACGAAGACTAGGCAAATGTGTGTACTACCCATCATTCCCACGGAGGAAGGAAAAAAAAAAAAAACCTTTTCCTTCCTCCGTGATTCCCATGGCCGCTGAACAATCGCAGCGCCACAGTGCCCTCTAGTTAATTTTGGGAAACTCTATGGCACGGACAGACGCATGCACCGGATGGACGCACGGGCGGCCACACAGACGCACGCATGGACGGACGGAAGCAAGAACGAATGGACGGGCGGATGCTTCGCCCCGCTCTCCATCATTCACTCCGTGGATATGCTGCCATTTTTTTTTTTTGTCTTTCCTGCGCACAAGCATGCGGCTTGTGACAGATCTTGTGGACGCTTTTTTAAATTCCATGTTCTTTCTCCTCTGTGCGGCGGCCGCCGAGCGCGTGCCGTCGTATGGCGCCGCAGTCGGTAGTGAGGTCTTGCATAACATATCCCTTTTCGCAACTCACACACACAGTTATCCTCTACTGTCTAACGTAAAGCTTCAATTTCTTCCGAGTCGTCTTGTTACGCTGCTCAACGCACGCGTCAAATTCCGACAGATTGGTTGAAACGTGCGTGCCCTTTACAGCAAAGGTCTATACATATTCGTGGCCATACGCTCCTAATCTGTCAGGTTGTGGTGCACTAGATGACTGATTAGATGACGGTGACCATTTCATAACAGCACAGGCACCGGATTTCATTTTGTTGACTGCTTCGGGGTGAACCGCGACTAACTTGGATGCGTTCCACACACGCCAATCTTCCAAGAGGTACGAGGCCGGTCCACGCTTTGCAATAATCTTCTCGCGCGCGGAGAATTGTGCAGACAGCTTGCCATGAACTGCAGATAACTAAGCACGCACGTAATCACCAGCAAGGAAGCTCGGTTCCTTGGCTCAACGCTTTTCATCGATGTAGCTTTTCGACATCCTTTGCTTGTTTCTTACGCGCTCTCGCATCCGTTCAATCACCCTTGACGGGTCCGTGCTGAAGCATTTGTCAGGCAATCCCACTATGTCAAGTCTGGTGCGAGATAAGAGTCCATGAAGAAGAACAGCGGGTGCCGCCCAGTAGTCGCGAGATGCGTACAGTGATATACTTGTAGGTAATCAAGCACGGATGTTCGTATATCACGACATTAAAACAGAGCTACTTCAATATACGACTTCAACACCCGATAAAATCTTGCCGCCAAGCCGTTAGCTTGCGGATAGTGCACAGAAGGGTTGTGATGCATTACTCCACGTTCTGTGAGAAATTCGTCAAAGCTTGCTGAAGAAAACTATGGTCCATGATCTACGTGGGTATCTTGGTGCAAAAATTTCAAGTAAAAACTTCTTCACTATATAAGTGGTCGCATCTGGTACGAAAGTAACTTCAGGCCACATGCTATAATAGTCAATGACAGTAATCACTAAACGGCAGTCGGTCGAAGCTTGCATGAAAGGTATCACGCTTTCTATGACAATATTTTCCCACCAGGAACAGGTACGTGCGGACTTGTCACAATACTGGCAAATCACACAAGTGCGCACCAGTTCTTCAATGTGGCTATCTATGCACGGTCATCAATAAGACTCTCTCAGGCGAGCTTTGGTACGACTAATACCTGGGTGTGTTATCTAAGGCGTCGCTACCGACGCCTTAGGTAACAGTGACGTCACGTGCGAAGGTGTCGGCGCGAAATTTAAAAATAAAACATTAATGACAATTTTATTTTGTAATTATGAACTTATGGTAGTGAAACTAGCTGGTCCAGAGGGCTTGCATGGTCGCGCAAGGCAACAGAGCCCTAGACTGAGGGCCCCACCAAACGAAGGCTCTCTATATATTCGCTAATAAATGTTTATCATCCCTGTCTCTTAAGGCATTACAGTTCTCAGTGTACTGTTAATCAGTATAAACCAAGTCACTGTTCCTCTCTAGTGTTTCTTTAAGCGTGATTCCAAGTGAGCACGGGCACGTCGCGTCATCCCGCAGCGACCACAGTATCTACAGCTCACGATGTTCAAGTCAGGCAATGGCTGCAGATCCAGCGTTTATAAAAAAGGTCGTTTTAGGTATATGAAATTATTTGTCGAGGGAAGAGTGAATTATTTCAAGCCGATCATGAAAACTATTTGTAAACTTGAGGCCTCACTCTGCGCCAATGTCTGAGACACTTGTTTTTAGATGCTTTGGTGTCCCGATCGACAGTGTTCTCTGACCATCATCAAAAAGTTTTACAGAGACCCATGAGGGCTCTTTTATCTGCCACAAACTCGAGAAATCAGCGCGGTCGATTAAGGAGCACAGAGGAAAACAAATGCTCCCATTTACCCGAAAGGAATTGTGAGGAAATGCGAATGCATTGCATGGCGTCTATAACAGCGTTTTGTACGTGAAAACCCAGCGTTATAAGAATAATACTTTTTTTACATAGTGCAGCCAATAGCGCCGCGCGCCGCCCGTGGCGTTTTTCTGTCACGAGATACGCGGTATGCGTTTCCAGCTCTAGTAGTTAGAGTGCATGGTTAAAATACTATGAAGGGAACAAATCAAACAGCTTTCTCGGCATGGCGTTGGCGTTTTAAAAGCGGCGTCTCGAGCACACATTTCCGGATGCTTTTGAGAGGCGCCCAGCAAGCAAGCGGTCGAGAGGAAGGCGCGAGCGGACGGGGAAGTGGGGCGCAAGGAGGAGAGAGCGAGGGGCGAGAGAAGTGGCCAAGCACTGCATCGACCCTCTCCTACACTGTCGCACCACATGCACCGGTTGCTAGGGGGCGAGGATAGCGCGCATGCCAGCAGCTGTTGCTATGAAAGAGGGAGTGAGAGCGGAGGGCTAACACCTGCCGGTGCGCTGACAACACCGCGAACGCCGCAGACAACGCCGGATGCCTGACACAGCCCGACTAAAAATGCATTCCACTTTAAAATAAACGGAAAGAGCACCCGAGATTGTGGAAACGGCAAACTGGCGTTATAACAGGTTAACACTTGAAATTTTACGAGATCTGCAAACACACACGTACGCAAGGATGTGCGATGCGTTTTCTTATTCGGCTTGCGGAAAATTTTTATATGCGTGATTGTTGGAGCTTATAGCTAGGATATACACGTCTCCTGTGCACGACTGTTCAAATTGCGTTGAGTAGAACACTAGCACAGTTGACCGCGTTCCCGCTTGCTTCACGACTGCCTGCTCTGCGTTCTTATGCGGGGAAGGCACTGTCACTCGTTATTCTGCTTTGCACTAGCCACATCCTTTTCGTCGACTTTCTTCTTGATGTCGCGAAGCCGTTGGAGGAGTTTCTCGTAACCGCTGTGTGCCGTCAAACCCGAGAACGCTGCCGAGGAGGAACCGATCCACGCCTTGACGGAGTTCTCGTACTTGGCGTAGTTGTCGACGAAGTACTTCAGGACTTGCCTCTTTAGAGGCGGTGGCATCGCATCTGAGGTCGGCGGCTCCTTCAGGCAGCTTTCTAGCGTACCGCACACTGCGATGCTGATCGTGTCGTGGCGCATTCGCTCCGCGGCGCCGTCAGACAGTAAGGACTGTATGGACACCAGCAGGCTGCCGATGGTCTGCGCCGGGCTCCAATTCGGCCCGGGGGCCGTGCCTAGTGTGCTGAGGCAAATGCGCCCCCACTGGATGTCGTCACTGAACGAAACCCCACTCTGAGCTCCGGTTAAGAAGCACGCGTGAGGCGGTCGCATCGGGTAGTCACGCGGGCACTTTAACAGTACGTGGAAGAGGCCGCCTTCGAGGGGAGTGTCCCAGGGGCCCACGATGACGGCTTGCACCATGGTCACATCGTTCTCTTCGGGCGCCGCGAACACGCCCGGTGGAGGGTCGGCGAGCAGCTCCGCCAGATCAAGATGTAGCCTCTTCAGGCACAGCGGCGTCGGTTCGGTCTTGGGCGTGTTCCGGAAATTGTGATAATAAGCCATCTTTGTCGGGTTTGCTAGGCGGCGACGTGAAGTCTTGAGCTGACGTGGCGGTGACTGACGGGTCCTCGACGTCGGCGGCGGTCGAGGATGATGATGATCGTTTAACTTGGTACGTGTTGTGGTGCCACCTGTGTTAATGTGAGCTGTCTGGTGGCGCCGCCCGCGTCGGGGACTGGGACGGGCGTCTCTTATTAGGGAGTTTTCGAATAAGGGGCACCGAAAGTTTGCGGCCCCAAAGGAATAATGGCAAGGCCACTGCGCAAGCGTAAAATTCATACCGCGTTTCGGTTTTCGGTTGGGGACGCTATTATTCGAATTTAGCGGGAGCCCCAAAGCCTTCCCCAAAAGTTTTAAGTCAGACAAACGTGATGACGCCTACTGAAGTGATGGCTCTCGGGGGAAGCGTCCAAAGCACCGAATACCCTATTCGAAAACTCCCTAATGAAGCACTTGGTTTTGTGACGCTCAAAAAAATGCGGTCGAATCTCTTGTGTGTTTGGCTCCAACGTGTCTAGCGTTTCAGCCAACCTCCAAAACACAACACATCACTCTTGAAAAAAGGTTGGTATATTCACTAAGTACTAGCCCGTTACTTGTCACAGAATCCACTAACGAGCTAGTAAATGCAGCTAGTAAAAGTAATGCTAGTGAAAGCCACCACCTCGTTGGGCTCCTAACAAACACTAGCCCAAATACTAACAGGCTGGGTAAAAGCACTACGTCGTTGGGTAGTTGGAATCACTACCTAGTTAGTGAGTGAAAGTGAATAGTGCCGACTCGAGTGGTTAGTTCTTTACTAAATTGTTAGTAACCCCCGCGAATTGAGGTTTACGCCTATTTTATTAAATCTTCGTGTGCGTGGCCATATCAATATGATTCTATTACAAAAGTATAGGATAAAAAACAAATTTATTACGGCTTTTAATTACGTCATGTAACTATACTGAATTAAGTGCGCATCACAGCAGCATATTTATAGAGAATTGACGACATGACCACATGATCAATTCAGATTCACATATGTATGATCATATGTGAATATCGTATGCTCATAAGGACTCATATGAGCATATATGCTCATGTGAGTCCGTATGAGCTTATAATTTTCATACTCACATTTATATGCTCATATGAGTATGAGAACCCATATTAGCGGATCACGAGAACACGCATGCAAATGCATGCACAAGTGAACCTCCAAGACTTGGATATAGCAGAATTCCGCTGTAGCAGCAGCTTGAAGACTATATATACCCCTGCTTTGGGACCACATAGTCACAGAGTTTATAAGATAATTGTTGTTTTCTATGCATCCTCTTGTGTCCTATCTACTTATGTGTGTGCCATTACGTAGCCCGAAACGTCTATTCCTGGTAGTCAATAAAATTAGAGCGTGCCTAAATATTGCTTACGATGTCACCATTACGGCAAAATATACTATGGAATCTACGAAAGATCTGGCAACGTAGGTGACTTAGTAGTTGCTTAGTTAAAAACACTAAGAAAGGTTTCCTGGTTAGTAACGGCTAAAGTTACTACCTGTACTAGCTGGTGGCTAGTAAAAGTATGCCGCGAAGGTAGTAAAACACTCCGGAAACTAGCAAACACACGTGTTTACTAACTGATTAATAACTTTTTTTCTAAGAATGTGGAGTCAGAATTGTGGTCAAATAGACTCCTTCACTTCTGCTAACCGAGGAGGCAGAAGAAACCATGGCTAAAGAGCAACCAAATCCCGAAAGCAAGTGGCTCGGAATTTCTCTTTGGCAGCCAGGCGCGTTCGACTTCACCAACGCTGCAACTTGGCCAACGTGGAAAACGCATTACGAGGACTACGCAGTGGCACAGACGCTGGATAAAAACCGTGTTTTTTTACCTTGCTTTTTTTTATCCAGCAGCCGTGTACAGTGGTCTCCGGAGTCTGTCACGCTTCTGCCGAAGTCCAGGTACGCTGTAAGGGCCCCAAGAGTCGTCCTTCGCTCGACACTTTCTCGCTTTCTGCAGACGAGCTGCTTTCTCACGAGTCAAGAGCTTGACCGGGCACTTTGTGCATACGGCCAACGAGCTCCACGAGTCATCTCGCTTTCATAAGCGCACTCAGGAACCGGACGAAAGTGTTGACGCTTACTATATGCCGAATGTTATGCCAGCGAGTCCTCGTCAAACGTCCGTGCCTCTGAAAAAGGCAATCTGGGTCAAGGCCAGCCCGCAGTCCGCCCGGACGCGAACATCTCAACGGCGTGAACACGCGCGGCGCCTCTCTGGCCCACGTGCATTGAGTCAGCGGCGCACGTGACAGCGAGCCGGCGTCCTCGTGTCTGGTGGTCTGACGCATGGCGCGGCGACCCCATTGGAGGAATCTGCCCTGACGACCAGCGGCGCTTCTGATTGGACATTTTGGTTGGACCCGGTGTAAATAAAAGAAGCCCTGCGGCGCGTCGCGATCGGAGGTCCTATGAGAGAGGAGTCCCCATGTCGGAGAGCCGACATGTGTGTGAGTCGGCGGTCTTAGGCGAAAAGTTGACATATGTGTTAGAGAGGAGAGCTCGGCTCTTCGAGTCTCTGTCGGCCCCAGTGCCGAAATTGTAACGCCTCTGTATATATGCTGTACATAAATCTTGTTTAACTCACCGTCGTCTCGTCCGCTCGTCTTATCAGCTCGGCGCAGAAGCAGTCGCGAGCTGAGAAACATACGCTACCAAACGGCTGGTGACCTTCCCGGCGGAGTTGAAAGCAGTGGCGCCTTCGGGGCCGTGTTGGCGTCCCCGTCTTTCGCAACAGTGGTGGCTTCGGCGGGATAGGTCCGTCGTTCGCAACAGTGGAGGTCAGCGGTGGGATTTCGGAGGTGGCTTCGCAACAGTGGTTGGCAGCTGCGGGATCGGCCGGCGTCAGCGACATCGATGCGGTGAGTGCCTGATGTTTTCCCCTCAGTTCACCAGACTACTCTAGCTCAGGTTGTAGTAGTTTAGAGAAGGGCTGTGTGAAGCATTAGAGTGAGCTTTGATCGTTTCAAGCAAAGTCGAAGTGCTTTGAAACCAAAGTTAATGCGGAGGGGGTAAACACGGGAGAGTGAAAAATTGCTTGCGCGTCTTGCTAGTTGACTTATAGTGGGTACGGCAAGTAAATTGTTAACAGGGGCAAACAGCAAGAGGCTAGTGTGAACGATGTAGAACCTTAAAGTGAAGGAACTCATCGAAATTTGTGAGGAACTCGGCATTACTTTGGGCCGTGCGAAACGAAAGCAAGCGATCCTTGAGATCATGAAGGATGAGGGAGTGTCGGCTGAGGAAGTCGATGAGGCCTGGGTGGATATTAAAGCACGCCGTGAGGAGGCTGAAAGGCGAGAAGGCGAAGCTCGCGAACGTGAAGAAGCTGAAAGGCGCGAACTTCGCGAGGAGGCCGAGAGACAGGAGCGCCTCGAGATGAAACGAATAGAATTGGCAATCCTACAGTGTTCGCAGGCGCCTAGCGCAGCTTCTCCGACGATTCAGGTCAGCGGTATTAGAATTCGGGATCAACTGCCACCGTTCGTAGTAGGCGAGGACATGGCGAAGTATCTCGTCAAGTTTGAACACGTCTGTGAGCGAAATGCTTTGGCGCAGTCTCTTTGGGCGCGGAACCTGCTAGCTCTTCTTCCCGGCGAAGTGTCCGACGCGATAACTTGCTTGTCGAGGGAAGCGTTTGAGAGCTATGACGAGGTTAAAGAAGTGCTCTTGAGACGTTATAAGTTGTCACCCGAGGCTTTCAGGCAAAGGTTCCGGTATGCTGAAAAGGGGAATGAGTCACACGTTGACTTCGCGTTTCGTCTTAAAGCCGATTTGATTGAATGGCTCAAGGGCGAAGGTGTTTATGACGACCGCGATAAAGTGGTGGAATGCGTTGCATTGGAGCAATTCTACCGCTGCATCGAGGAGGATGTCAAACTTTGGCTGCAGGACAGACTTGGGGACGTACAGTTAAACAATGCAGCTGAGTTAGCTGAGGAGTATTATACTCGCCGAAAGTTGCATAGCAGGGCAGCGCGCGTTGAAAAGGATGAAAGGAAAGAGGGCTTTTCAAGGAAACCTGATCAACGGAAACCCGCTCCGCACCGTAATTTCAAGAAGGACCCGTCTCTTACGAAGGACAGCGTAGGGGAAGGGCAAACAGAAGCGGAGAAATCGAGTGAGGTTTCTACCACACAGGCATTAGAACCGGAAAACAAACGGAAGCCGCTAATCTGCTACAACTGCAAAAAGGAAGGGCACATCGCGAGAAACTGTCAGGAAAAGTTTGCTTTCGCAACGATCCGAGAATCAGAAAAAAACATTCGGTTGTTGGAGCCGTATCTCCAAGAAATTAGGGTGAATGAGAAAACGTGCCGAGCACTTAGAGACTCAGCGGCAACCATGGACGTTGTCCATCCTTCATTGGTGTCTCCGGATGACTTCACAGGAGAATGCGCGTGGATCAGGCAGGTCGCCGAGGAGCAGAGTGTTCGCTTACCAATCGCCACGGTTGTCATTAAAGGCCCGTTCGGTGAGCTTCGCACCGAAGCGGCTGTGTCTGCCGCGCTAAATGATCGTTTTCCTTATCTTTTCTCCAACAACTCAGAGCAGCTTCTCAAAGAGCAGGGCAAATCGTTCTTCCCCAACTTAGCGTGCATGGCTCTCACGCGATCGCAAGCGCGGAAGCTATCGCGGCAGCTTGATCTGGTTCAATGTGGTGAACTCTCAAGTGACCTTGTAGGCGGGTCGACGGAACCCCAGAAAGGAAAGTTTCCGCATGAGTCATGTGAGCAGTCACGCGAGCGGCCCGTCGCCGAACCGACCGGCACGGTTTCCGTAGAAAGGGGAGACGACATGGCGCCATTGAGTCAGAGCGAGAGGGTTGCAACGCTCTCGCCTGTAGCGGAAAGTTGGAGCGAGCTGCCGAGAGTTGATCGAGAGACGCTCATTCGAGAGCAGCGTGAGGATCTCTCGATTGAAGCGCTAGTGGAAAGCCAAATTGAAGCGCTAGTGGAAAGCCAGAAAAACGCGGCAAAAGTGCTGTCGAAGGAGCAATACGAGGAATCGGTGAAGAAGCGCGCTTTTGAAGTTGATAATCAGGTAATGCTGCTGCAGCCGTCCAAAAGGAACAAGCTTGAGGTTGATTGGGAAGGGCCCGCAAAAGTAGTATCGAAGCTTTCTGATACCAATTGTGAATTTAAATTAGGAAGGCGGCCGAACAAAGTTTATCACAGTAACTTGAAAGCAGTCGTAAATTTACTTTTAAGTGCTTCAGAGGAAGAGGAAGCAGAAATTTTGAGTTCTAGTGAGGTAATTGAAGGGGGATCGAAAGTAATCCGGGAGCAGATAAACCTAGAGCCTAGCTTAAGTGAAGGAGGACCTGAGAAAGAGGACCTGAGAAAGATTGGTTCCGAGTTTGAAGACGTGTTTTCGGACCGCCCCGGAAACACGAGGGTGATCGAACACGATATCGAGCTAAGCGGTGAGGAGTCAATCCATAGCAAGCCGTATCGTTGTTCCCATGTGCAACGTCGAAAGTGTGAGCCGCTCTTGGTGCCGCATAGGTATCGTCGCCTAAAAGTGGCCGGTTACTGAAGTGGAGCATGTTGCTCCACAGCGCAACTTTCACGTTCGCTATAAAAAAAAATAAAGGAAAGGTAAACGCTAATGCAGGTGCATTGAGCAGTGCGTTCCAGCTAGTAACTTCTCAACCTTTCGGTTTCTCGCTGGCGATTCGGGGCAAAATTTTGACCTCATCACGACCTGGGCTGAGCGCTCTCGTTCAGAGTGATCTCAAGGGGCCAACTTTATGTGGTATTCTAATCCGTTACGTTGTTGTACGTGGGGAAAAAATTGAGTTGTCATTTTAAGGGTCTTTTGTCCCACATGTGCCTCTTGATGTAGAGGGAACAAAATTCCGATAGACACGTAGATAGGTATATGTTGTACTATACTTTGTCTGGTGTTCTGTTGGGTGACCGAGGGCACTTGCTTGTGTCGTGTGTTGTCTGTTGTCGATCCGTTCTTGGCAAGTTGCAGAACCATCGACAAGTGCTGAAACCGAAGATGGTCAGAAGAGACGAGTGAAGCTGGTCGACAAGTTGTGGCGACAAGCCAGTGGAGCTGGGATCCGTCGTCAAAAATGGGACGTGTTCCCGGAACAGTCTGGAGCTGTATTCTCCCCATGGCCCTGGAGGCGAACCTGGAGGGACCTGGCGAACGAGCGCACCTGACATCCGAGCCCCGTGGAAGCAGCTCGTCTTTCCGGTGCATTGTCTGGCGGCGGGGGTGCTGTTATGCCAGCGAGTCCTCGTCAAACGTCCGTGCCTCTGAAAAAGGCAATCTGGGTCAAGGCCAGCCCGCCGTCCGCCCGGACGCGAACATCTCAACGGCGTGAACACGCGCGGCGCCTCTCTGGCCCACGTGCATTCAGTCAGCGGCGCACGTGACAGCGAGCGGGCGTCCTCGTGTCTGGTGGTCTGACGCATGGCGCGGCGACCCCATTGGAGGAATCTGCCCTGACGACCAGCGGCGCTTCTGATTGAACATTTTGGTTGGACCCGGTGTAAATAAAAGAAGCCCTGCGGCGCGTCGCGATCGCAGGTCCTATGAGAGAGGAGTCCCCATGTCGGAGAGCCGACATGTGTGTGAGTCGGTGGTCTTAGGCGAAAAGTTGACATATGTGTTAGAGAGGAGAGCTCGGCTCTTCGAGTCTCTGTCGGCCCCAGTGCCAAAATTGTAACGCCTCTGTATATATGCTGTACATAAACCTTGTTTAACTCACCGTCGTCTCGTCCGCTCGTCTTATCAGCTCGGCGCAGAAGCAGTCGCGAGCTGAGAAACATACGCTACCAAACGGCTGGTGACCTTCCCGGCGGAGTTGAAAGCAGTGGCGCCTTCGGGGCCGTGTTGGCGTCCCCGTCTTTCGCAACACGAATCATGCCGACTTGTGAAGCGTTGCAGCTACCCGTCTGCACAAGTCGAAGAGTGTCTCGTGCGTGACCGGTTCATGGTTGGCCTCAGTTATTGAGCCTCTCGGATAAGTTATGCCGTAATTCCAAGTTGTTACTAAAGGAAGCATGAACTCAGGCACGCCAGTGGGAAGACACTGAGGAAGAAAAAAAAAGGCAGATCCCATGTACAGTGGGAATCGATGATATGCGCAACACGAATGAGAAATGTTGATAAGTCACTTTAAAATCAGCACAACGTTACGAGGTGGAGGTAAATGATGCCGTACATGACTTCCGTGTCATGATTATCATGTTTGGATGTGTCGTTTACCTGGGTCATCTATTCATATCACGTGATACCAAATTTAGTATATGTGGAGCTAGCGAAACGGCCGCGAGCATGCTATGAGCGTGGTATGTTGTCATGTTCTTACGTGAGACGCATGTCAGGATAATCGTGTTTGCATCAGTCAAATATTTCGTCATCCATTGACGTCAGGTAACACCAAATTTGGTATATGTAGAGCTAGCAAAACGGCCGCGAGCGCATCATGAAGGGCCCAATATACTCCAATGTAGCGTTGACGCGCGCGCACGCTGGGCACAGCGACGCTACGTTAGGGAAAACGCGAGCACTCTATAGTCTGACGCCAGGCGCGACCAGCGTCAGTCGGCATTGCACGACGGCAACGTGCGCGACATGCGACATGCTGCAATTCGCGCTGATGCGTTACCCAGGCAAGACTGTGTCTCCTTCTTTTAGTGACGGAGGGATGCTGGACGCGCTGAAATGCGCATGCGTCAAAGCAACACAGTGCGGTGCGTGCCTGCGAGTATATGGCAGGACCGGCGCCTGGCGTTGCAACGCCGGCGTGACGCGACGAAATGGACGCCTGCGAGCACGTGCACCGCACCACGTCGAAATGTATTGACGGCATGACTGTGGCATGTAGTCATGTTGTTACATGACACGCATCTCATGTTTATCATGTTCGCACCACTATCATACCTTCGTCATTCATTCACGTACTGTAATACCAAATTTGGTATGTGACGTTAGCGAAACGGTCGCGAGCGCATCATGAGCGTGGCATGTAGTCATGTTGTTACATAACGCGCATGTAATGATGTTCATGTTAGGGTCTTCCGCTTGTGTTCGCCATGAAATCATGCCATACCATACCAGGTTTGCAACATGCCACGTGAACGAAACCACCGCAAAAGCTGCAGGACCATGAAATGTAAATCATAACATTCACGACATACATGTCATGATTTTCATGTTATGACTAGACAAATATGTTCTTCATACAGTCATGTTATGCCATACCAAGTTTGATATCGATACCATTATCGAAACGGCCAGGAGAGCTGTCGTAGGCGGCTAGATAGATAGATAGATAGATAGATAGATAGATAGATAGATAGATAGATAGATAGATAGATAGATAGATAGATAGATAGATACGCTTAAAGTCGCCGAAATTTGCTAAGAAATGCTTCGCATTTGATAGTGGCAGAAGGAACTGCTGATAGAATTATGCCAGTCGAACTGGACGCAACCAAAGCTCGCAAAGCGCCACGGCGTCCCGATGCTAACAGTGCAACGCGCTGCTCAATACCGAACGTTTCGGTGACATTGCTTGTTCTTTCTGCGGACGTTTATCGTATCCTCGCTCAGAATGCTCAGCATGTGCGTTCTTCCGCAATAATTGCCGAAATAACGACATTTCGCTGAGGTCTGTCGTTCCCGTAAAGCGATCAAGCTCGCCGCTATTCACTTGGATGCCCGAGCATGTTAAATACGTGGACGTCACTGTGGACAATTATACTGCCTTTTTCAAGGTGGACTCTGGCAAGTCTCAGCAGTGTCAGCTGATTTTGCTGCAGTACCCCGTCAGCTCGACAAAGTGAACAACTTGTTGACTGGTGGTGGTGGTGGTGGTGGTGGTGGTGGTGGTGATGATGATGATGATGATGATGATGATGATTTTCGGAAGAATGGCACTACGCACCACGGGGGATCGGCCATGGGGCGTGCGGCAGTAGAATTTGTGAAACAAGAAAAAATAAAATAAAAATAATAAGAATAAAAAAGGAGAAAAAGACAGAAAAAATATGTGAAAAATATAATATAAATAGGGACAAAACATTTGTGATAAATTTGGTGTGTTTCAATACAATGCTACTTGAAATTAAAGATATGAAGAAATTAATTGATATATTTAAGGTTTTCAGAAAGGATAGATGAAACATATTGTTTTAGAAGTCCTGATAGATTTAACACGGCATTATCTGTGATTTTTTAAAATAATTAAACATAGCCCCATAAATGACCCTGTCACAGTGCTCTAGTGCCGATGACCTCAAGGAAAGTAATGCCGATGAAGAAAGCTCAAGGCCCCTTTTTTGAAAAGGTGGTTTTAGAAATCTTCGCCTTAGGTTCTGATATCTTTGACACTCCAAGAAGTGTTCGATCGTTTCTGCTTCATTACAAAAGATACATTGGGGTGATGAAACAAATCCAGGCCTGCGTTCCAGGAGGGCAACCACTACGTGTGCTGGGATCGCACGTCGCTCAGCTCTTGTGGCAAGGGAAAGGAAGTGCACAGCGACTTATGTAGTGCAATCACTCACTAATCCACTACTAGGTTTCACCGCGCTGGAGGCACTTGAAGTCTTCAAATTCCTAGGAGACGTAGCGACTACCCAACCAAAGCATCTTGCAGAACTGTTCAAGGGCCTTGGCACGCTGAAAGATGAGCACCAAAGCAGTCTTAAACGTGATGCCATACCATTTTCACTTTGCGCACATAGGCGTGTCCCTATACCATTACTAAAGTTGCTTGACAGGAACTGGACAGAATGGAGACCCAAGGAGTCATTCGTCGGATAGATAAGCCAACACCTTGGTGTGCGCGACTAGTAGTAGTTACAAAAGCTTTAGGTGGTTACCTACCACCTAAACCACCTGAACTCGTCTGAATGAGTGTATGCTTCGAGAGCGCCAGATATTGCCAACTGTTGAGCAAGTTCTCGTCTCATAGGCGATGCAAAAGTTCTTTAAAGCTTGATGCCACAGCCGGCTTTCACCAGGTCAAACTTGCTGCAGAGTCTCAAGAGTTGACAGCTTTTGTAACGGCTTTTGGTCGATACTGTTTTTGTCACCTGCCGTTTGGTATCACATCGGCCCGGGTATATTTTCAAAAAACAAATGGCGAGAATCCTCGAGGGTCAAGAAGGTGTCACAAATATGATAGACGACATCTTCGCCTTCGGTCGCGACAAGAAAGAACGCGACGCTCACTCGGAGCAAGTCCTCTCGCATCTCTCCAATGCCGGAATCACTATAAACAAATAAAAGGGCCACTTTGGTGTGTCCCAAGTGCCTTTCCTAGCTGTTGTCGTCCCCGCCAATGGCATCAGACCCAATCCAGACAAACTGGAGGCTTTCAAGAACTTGAAGCACTCAAAGACATCGCCGAACTTCGCTGACTTCTCGGAATTGTGAACCATCTCTAGGTTCTTTCCTAAAATATCAGAGATAACAGCACCTCTGTGTGCTCTTCTGAGCAAGAAAACGGCGTGGGCATGGCACCATGAAGAAGAGTCGGCCTTCGGCAATATCAAACAACTGCTAATATCAGATAGGTGCATGGCTAAATATCACCCATTCTACGCTACGCAACCATGATTTCGACGGATGCCAGTTCTTTTGAACTATACTAGCAGTCTTACTACAAAAGCAACCTTCTGGAGAACGTCGACCAGCGGCATTTGCTTCTCACTCCATGACGGCCATGGAACAGAGGTACAGTCCGACAAACAAGCATGCTCTGGTGGATACATGGGCGATGCGCAGGTTCGATGAGTTCATGCGTGGAATACACTTTACTGTGGAAACGGATCTCAACCACTAGCCACTCTGATCAGCAAAACGGAACTGGATAAGCTCCCCCATCGTGTCCAAAGACTGCGCCTCAAGCTGATGCACTACCAGTTCACCATGCAGTATGTCCCGGGAAATCTACTGGCAGCCGATGCTCTCTTGAGGAGACCACCGAAGGTTTCGTCTCCCCTCGACACGGCGGAACTGTGTGCAACAGAAGTTGTTAACAACGCAGCCTCAACTTTGCCATTGAATCCGGATGACATCAAGCGAGCCCGAAACACAGATGGTGTGTGCATATCCTTTATTGATCTAGCCAAACGAGGTTGGCCTCACAAGAAAAAGCTGCCCCTACATTCGACGAAGTATGCTGCGGTAGCTAACGAGATCACAGTCTGTGACGTTCTTCTGCTTAAAGGTCCCTGCATCGTGGTTTCCACTTCCTTGAGACCAGCAGTTTATAATGTGCTGCATGACGGTCATCAAGGTGTAAACCAGTGCAAAGCAAAAGCTAGAGATTCGGTGTGGTAGCCAGGGATAGCCTAGGACATTGAGTCCATGGTAGCGCAATGTGAGCAGTATGCACGCACTCGGATAAATCCAGTGGAGCAGCTCATTTTCACACCATTGCCGGGTAACCAAAGGGACATTTTGGGTATGGATATTTTCACAGCAAAGGACGCTATTACTTCCGCTTTCCTGAAGTTATTACCTTTCGATCTTCTACAGCTTCTGCAGTCCTCGAGGTGCTCAAGAGCATGTTTTCTCTACATGGGATTTCAGAAGTTGTGAGATCTGTAACGGGCCACCGTTTTTCTCCCATGAGCTCAAGAGGTTGGCCGATTCTAATGGTTTCACTCTCGTGATGAGCAGGCCTCGTTTTCGTCAGTCCAACGAAGAGGCTGAACAAATGGTCCGTACAGTGAAGGAGAGAGAGAGAGACAACTTTATTTATCCCGTTTCAAGGAAAAGCGGCTGCAAAAAGGTGAGGGATCCTACTCGTGGTAGGCCTCTTCTCTACCACCTCAGCTCACCTCAGAATAGTCTCCTGAAGGTCGGGGCTGTATAGCTGCGCATGGCAACCTCCCACAGCTCCTGACTACCTAATTTTTTACGAAAGCTCGGGGGAGAGGAGTGATTTCGACATTGCACCATAATGTGGTTAAGGTCCGCTTTCCTAACCGTACAAAACTTACATTCCAAATTAGAATAAATTCGAGGAGAAATTTTCTGGCGTAAGGTAGGGAAGAGAAAAGCTCGGCTTTGTAGTTGACGCCAGAGGACCTCACGCCTGCAGGAGAACGGACGCTGTAAAGGCGGTATGGTTCGGCGACCGATGTGATAGTGCCCGCAAAAGTCGTTGCATGTAAGTAATCTTTCTTAGATGTACATTCAGTAGGTAAATCGTTGGTTTCTGAAGAATCCCCGAGGCGAGCTTGTGCTCGGATTGTGAAAACTCGAGCGCTTGTGTGGGTCGATTCATTACCAATTAGGTCTGAGTGAGCAGGTGTCCAGATTAACGCAACAAGTTGGGATGGTGGATTATGGGAGAGAATGGCTAGGGCTGTCCTGCGAACCCTACGCGCCCCAAAGTCGTATATGGCAGTTTTCGAATCACTCACTATGATAGCAGAATGAGCAATCGTAGTGGCAAGCGCAACCGCTGCCTTCTGCGCTTCTTCCGAAGACGAGACTCGAACAGATGCTGCCGTCGTAACACTGCCGTCAGAGCTCATAACTGTTAACGCGAATTTCAGGCCATGGGATACTCTGCGGCATCTGCATAGACCATATCATTGCAGTTCAAGAGCTTTTTCTGAATAGATTTAGCTCGTCCTTGTCTTCTTGCTCGTGATGAACAGGATGCATATCTTATGGGAAGAGGGCTATGGAATTTTTCATGTAGCTGGTGGGGAATATTGAATTTATCCTTAGTCATCGGTGCTGGAGTAATATTTAGGGATTTTAATAAAATACGCCTACAAGTGTAGGTGTTCGATAAGCGTTTGTATTGAGCTGTCACGTGGGCTTCTGCGAGCTCGCTAAAGGTATTGAACGTACCTGTAGCCAAACGTTTTTCTGTAGGAGCTGCACTTGGCACTCCCAGAGCAAACTTGTAGAGCTTGTGTATCAGTGAATTCACCATATCTTTCTCAGGCCTTGTTAGGTGAAGATAATGGAGGGGGAAGTTGATTTTATTGATGACAAATGCTTCTACGGGTCCTCATAAATCTGCCTCACGAAGACCTCCATGCTTATTCGACACTCTCCCTATAACTCTGGTTGTGTGGTCTATGCTGGTAGCAACCGTTTGAAGCATGTAAGTGTTGAGTTTGTTAGACTGAATGTGCATGCCTAGTACACGTATTTTGTCTACGACAGGAACTTGCTTCCCATTCAGGTTTATCTGAATGTTGGGTTTGTCGCGCTTATTAGCAGAAATAAGTAAAAGCTCAAATTTAGCCGGCGAGCACTCGAGGTTCATAAACCTAGCTGCCGTAGTAACCGCATCTACAGCCTCTTGTAAAGTATCTTGAACGTAGCCATTGGATCCACTCTTCATCCATGTGGTAATGTCATCGGCATATAAAGAATATTGGAGATCCAGTACTTTAGCTAGCGTCTCATAAATACACCTCATAGCTAGGTTAAAAAGAAACGGTGAGAGGACCGATCTCTGAGGTGTTACAAAGCTACCTAAGGTGATCGGGGGAGAATTTTGGCCATTGAGATTAACGATAGCCGTGCGGTTGCTGAGGAATTCGCGCACTGCCATACATTTTCTTGCCACAGGCCCCGCCATGGTGATCTAGTGGTTAAGGTACTCGGCTGCTGACCCGCAGATGGCGGCATCGAATGCCGGCAGCGGCGGCTGTATTTCCGATGGAGGCGGAAATGTTGTAGGCCCGTGTGCTCAGATTTGGGTGCACGTTAAAGAACATCAGGTGGTCCAAATTTCCGGTGCCCTCCACTAGGGCGTATCTCATAATCATATGGTGGTTTTGGGACGTTGAACCCCACATATCAATCAATCAAACTTTCTTGCCACAGTTCAGGTGATCCAATTCGCGTAAGATAGAAACATGAGCTATGTTGTTAAACGCACCACGCTGGTCATGCCCTACACTAGCTTGGCTGTCTTTACTGCCACTGGGAGTAAAGGTGTCATGCTTGAGTTTCAGCATGGTATCCTAACAAGAGAGTGATTGGAGAAAGTAAATCATCTCTGGTGGGAACTAGATTACCTTCTGTATACTTGTTTAAGCAATTAAGAATGACCTGTTCGATAGTTTTGCCCAAGCATGACGTTAAAGAAATAGGCCTAAGGTTAGGTATGTCCGAGGGCTTATTAGATTTAGGAATAAAGATAACCCTAGCGGTTTTTTATGAGCTAAGAAGGAGGCCGTACTGAAACAGTGATTGCAGTAGTCTGTGAGGGTGGTGATTGATTAGTCGTCGAGATTTCGAAGTAATTTGTTAGTTACCTTATCAATACCCGGGGCAGATGTAGTTTTAAAAAAATTGAGCATGTCGAACTTCCGATTCTGTTATTGTGGCGCCAAGAAGTTCAGTGACCTCGCCGACATAATCTGAATGCGCATGGGCTGAAATGTGGGGGAGGTACAATCGTGCGAGCTCCTGAAAAAGATGCGGGATTTTACCTCTGCGTTTGTGCAATAATCGAGTTATGCAATGCTTGTGATGCGCACGCGATGTTGATAGGTCCAGCGAATGCCTCACCAACTCTACTCGGTGAGCTTGCAAACAAAGGTTCTACCGCTATTTTACTACCAATATTGTTTTGCATGTATGAGAACACGACGAAGCGCCCTATTACATGCACTTGGTAGTGTCGTTTAAAAGGGGGTAAAGGAGAAATTCAGCACAGAGAATTCACCAAATACCGACTGTTGACGTCTTCTTTTTCGCTTTAACGCATTCATACAGCATAATTTGCGCACGAAAAACCGGCAGAAAATGTTGCGTATGAAAATTGCATAATTTTATATGCAATATATTTTGTCACCAAAGTTTACTCTTACAACAAGCTCCCACTCACTCCCGGTGCTGGTGGAAGAGACAGTCTAGCTGGGTCCACTGCACCTCTCTCTCTCTCTCTCTCTCTCTCTCTCTCTCTCTCTCTCTCTCTCTCTGTGAGTGTGTGTGTGTGTGTCTGTGTGTGCCCGCAATGAAGGGCCCTACGAAGTCGTATGATTACGTAATCACATCTATTAATTACGTCACAAATTTTGGTCATTTGTGACGTCACAACGATGTCACATCTTCTCACTTCTTATGTCGAAACACTGTACGATGCCGTCTGATTTTCGTTATCATTCGTGTAGACGTCGACATCTGCGTTGGTAGTTTTTAGAGGCGAAGCTTCTTAAGGCGTGGGTCGCGCGTCTCCTGTATGTAGTAGCCACGTCTTTCTTGTTTTAGACATTGGTATTTCCGCTGGATGGTGGTACTTGTATAAGATGAATATATGATGAAGAGTGTTCACTAGATGGACGGACAGGCATACAGACAGACGAACGAACGGACAGACGGATGCACAGACAGACGCACAGGTAGACGACCGGATGGACAGACAGACAGGACAGACGAATGGATGAATAAATGGATGGATGGACGGACATGCAGACAAACAGACGGATGTCTTCCTGGTTTAAATCATTCCTCGTGAGATAGGACATAAAAAATCACAGCATATCCACGGAGTGATTGATGATGAATGGGGCGAAGCTTCAGAGCGTTTTCTCAGTAAACCATGAATCGTCTGTCTGTCTGTCTGTCTGTCTGTCTGTCTGTCTGTCTGTCTGTCTGTCTGTCTGTCTGTCTGTCTGTCTGTCTGTCTGTCTGTCTGTCCGTCTGCCTGTCTGTCTGTCTGTCCGTCTGTCTGTCCGTCCATCCATCCATCCGTGTACCCATCTAGCTAACACTCCATGTACCACCATCTCGCATCTCTTCATCATATATTCATCACATACAAGTACCAACATCCAGCATACATTCAAAGGACAAAACTAGAGGTGGCTTCCTAATACTACATTGATGATGATGATGATTTATATGTGGAGTTTATCGTCCCAAAAACATGATATGATTATGAGAGACGCCGTAGTGGAGGACTCCGGAAATTTCGACTACCTGGGGTTCTTTAACGTGCGCCCAAATCTGAGCACACGGGCCTACAGCATTTCCGCCTCCATCGGAAACGCAGCCGCCGCAGCCGGGATTCGATTCCGCGACCTGCGGGTCAGCAGCCGAGTACCTTAGCCCCTAGACTACCGTTGCGGGGAACTACGTACATCAAAGACGCGTGACCCCCTGCTTTTAAGAAGCTTCGCCCCTAAAAAAAAAATTACACCATCTCCTGCTGAAAGGACCTACGTGTAGATGCGAAGCAGCGGGCGCTAAAGCTTTCACTGGCTGCGGCGTTGACACTGGCGCTCATCATGGCGTTACGCTGGAGAGAAACCTGGGGAGGCTGAAAAAAAGCTGTGATGCCAGTGTTGCCTACGGAAACATGGCAATCACTGCTAATGGACAACGAGAGACAGAATACTCCGATCGGACGCAGAAACCCGCAGTCCGCTTGTAGTTAACACGCACGCTACGATTTTTTGTTGTTCAACAACTCAGAGGAGACATCTCCCACCAGTACTACCGTGGAGATCGAGATCCAGTGCCTGTATATACGGGGTATCCAGTGATTGGTTGTGCAACGCGAGCAGTCAGTGTACTTAATCAAGAAGCGCGCTAGCATACGCTGCCTGCGTCGGAGATGCGAGGAAAGAGAGGGGAGGGGACGCGCATGCGCAAGGGGGTGTAGACGCCGCGGGGAGGGATGCCTATAGGAGAGGCGGATCGAGCGTATACGCTACGCTGTCTGTGTCGCCGTTGCGAGGCGAGAGAAAAGGAGGACTTAAGAGAGGAGAAAGGGGCAGGGGCGCCCATGCGCTGTAAGGGTTTTCGCACCGCACCCCGGATTGAGGTCGATTGTAAGACGCTTCGCATCTAAATGTTTAGTACGAGATCGGACATACGAAACGGAAATATTCAGGGTACAAAGATCATACGCATAGACTGTAATCGTAATGTTGTAAAAAAAAGTTGATTCAAGACCAAAGAAATGAGGTACATTTGTTGTGACACTGAAGACAAGAAAACTACAGCAAGAACAAAAAAGTTTAGAACGAAGAAATGGGAAGCTGCAGAAAAAATACAAGGACAAAAATAAGCATCAAGATGTCGTAAAAACTTGAAGAAAAAGTAAGAAGAAATAACCTCAAAAACTCGAGTCACTAAAAGAACGGAATGAGAAATGGTAGTCAGTGTGCCGCGTAGACACGCGCAGCGCCTGTGTCTTGCTCGAAGCGACTTCGCTTAGAGCGCACTGAATCCGACCGCAAATCTCGAAAAGCCCATGTTTCATCCACGACTGCCAGCAAGCCAGATTTATGGAGAGGCCGCAGGAGCCACTTGTTTTATGGCTATCTCCCTTCTTTTTTCCGCATGGAGAAGCTATATAAAAAAACAAAGCACGGTAAACGAAGGTCGTTCTCTCTCTCTCTTTTGTTCAGACATACTTTAGGCCACGCATTACTGCGAGTTATTTTTGTTGTTCAAGGAGTGCCATTGAGCGCACAAACTGTATTTTTGCTCAAGCACTACGTGGAATACTTTCCGGATTGCACTCTGAATTGTGTATACTTTTGCATGAATCATGTCGACTGCGCGAAATTCGAAACATAAATGTTCCAGCACGATGTCATGAACGTTTGCAACATTTGTCCACCGAGCCTATAGGGTCATCGCCGCCTTGTTTCGCTTCGTTCTCTCTCTCTCTCTCTCTCTCTCTCTCTCTCTCTCTCTCAGGCACACGCACACATAATGCCAACTAGTTCTGCGACGTCGAACAGCGAAGTGGTTAGAGCGAGAGTGAGTAAGGTTTTTTTTAGTAATATATTTGTGAATAGCTGGTGTGCTTAATTCTTGATTTATTACAATTAGTGTATCGAATCAATGTAAATAATGATAGTGCGAAATGCTTTCACGGTCGTACCTAGTGTCATTTCCATCATCATGAACATTTTGTTTAACCTATTTGAAGAAAAAAGGCATTATTAGCGCCACCAGTTTGTGTTATTTGTCTATGCACACCCCGTTATCACGTCAACTGCGTGACATCTACTGTGGCCGCTACTGCCACTGATACTTCTACTACTACTACTACTACTACTACTACTACTACTACTACTACTACTACTACTACTACTACTACTACTACTACTACTACTACGACGACGACGACGATGACATAGTAGAGTATGACTAAGACTACTTCTCTGTAAAAACGGCGGAGATACCACTCCAACACGGCCGCATTCAGACGCATCTATAAAACCGCCTCACACGTCATCTATATGTTTATGACACGCGCACGACCTGTCCAACTGTTATGCTGGATTATTACACTACAGAGTGGTCACAAAGCTCTCGCGCGTCGGTCTCGCCAACTCGGATTAACGAGACGTTAACATGGCCAAGATGGAAGACTTTCCAGTGACGCTAAGCCGTGACGCACTTTTTCCACGTTTGGAGGGAATATCGAACCAGGCTTAGCGTCAGCGAGAACAGTTGTCTTTGGACGATTTCAAAATTAAAGCCACATGCCTATGGCGCTAAGTTAGTGATTGTACCTCTGTGCGATTTGGCACAAGCATATATATATATATATATATATATATATATATATATATATATATATATATATATATATATATATATATATATATATATATTTGAACATCGCAGCTTTGCGGGTGATGTTCAAAAAGCTTGAACATTTTCTCGGTGTGTGTGTTTTGTACTTACCGTTAATAATGTGATTTCAATGCGATCAAACTTTATAAAAGCGAACGTGCTCTAAAAAATTGGAATTTTTTTCTTGCGTTTTGAGTATATAAATAGGTATACATATACCGTGCATGACATCGACGTAGGCGGCGAAACCCATCCGAGAGTGTCCATATAATCTATCACAATAATAAATAAATAAACGTAAATAGACGAAGCTGAGAGCCATGAACGATAATAATATCGAAAGTTTTCACGTCCAAAAATACACAATGATAGCGGAATAGGTCGTAGTGAAGGGATCTGAAAATTTCGACCACCTGTTGTTTTCTTGACGTGCATCGACACTGCACAGCGCACTGACATGACCGCAAAATATTTAGTGGCCGGGACACGGTCCTCAACCATTCTGACCCCATTGAAATGCGACCGCCGCGATGGGATGGAACCCACCAGGTGCCGTAACCATTAAACAAGCGCCATCCTTGCACAACGGGGGGGGGGGGGGGGAAAGCAGCTTCGTCATTCATGAAGACATATCACAGAAAAAGCACCAGGTATAGCAATGCGTCTTCTACGCTGGCGGTAGTCAAGTATAGTCCACGTATGCATTAAAGTGGAAGGCGTAGTTTATGACTGCTAACTAAGGAACGAGTATGTTTGAACCAGAGGAAGGAATTGAACAGCCGTTTCGGACGAGAATGCCATAGAAACCGATGGAAAAACGCATTTAAACTTCCGCTAATACGCCAAACGTGAAGGCTTCTTTGGAAGGCTGACTTTTCTGACTACAGTGATGTCGTGCGCCGAAGATTCTCGCGAACCCATCTTCCCCCTCCCTTTTTTCTTCTGGCACGTGACAGCGACGACGGATTAGGCAGACTAGGCAGAACTTAAAGGAGCTTCATCTACGCAGAATTCTCGCATTCGGTGGTGAGCCGTCGAAATGTTCACCGAATGTCACCGAAGAACTTCGAAAGTGTGGATTTGAGGTCTGCGCTGGAGTCGACGTAGTTTACAATGACTGCGCTAGCGATCTAAGTATGATGGACGGGGCCCTAAAGTCGTGTCTGTATGTATCGATGCTCGCTTGCTGGTTTGACGTAAAAGCGCAACGTCGACTAGAGTTATTTAAGACAAACATTTTATGTGCAGTAAAGTGGGTTGGAGGAGTAGTTTCTAGGTCAGCAATTAAAACAAAATCTATATTGATGTAAGCAAGGCGTGCCATATAATATAATATTCACAAGATTCCAAACCAATTCCTAAGAAGGTATGCCGAATGGATAGCAAAGTATTTATATGTCATCTTCAACAAATCCCTCCTGACAGGTACTGTCCCAAAAGAATGAAAGAAGGCAAAAATAATCGCGACACCTAAATGCGATAACACAAATGATGAATCAAACTACAGACCAATATCTTTAACATGCACAGTATGCAAAATTTCGGAACACATAATTCTTAAACATTTGACCACTTACCTCGAGCAAAAACGCTTTTTGTCACCTTCCCAACATGTGTTTCGTGGAGGGCTATCGACAGTAACTCAGCTAGCTGAACTGATACACGGCTTGTCTTCGAGCATTGATAACCAAAAACAAGTAGACCTCATCCTACTAGACTTTTCAAAAGCTTTCGATCGTGTCTCACACAAAAAATTAATTAAGAAACTTCAGTCAGCTATAGGAAATTGCTCGATTGTTCGCTGGATTAAAAATTACCTATCTGATAGGACACAGTACGTCGAGATAAATAATGAAACTTCCTCTATAGCAGCAGTAACTTTCGGAGTACCTCAAGGCAGCGTCCTAGCACCTTTGCTGTTTCTTATATTTATTAATGACTTACCGCTGAATATTCCTGTTACCGTAAAGCTTTTCGTCGACGATTGCATACTGTACAATGAAATTAACTCCCACGAAGATCATATAGCGCTAAACAATGCCCTAGAAACCGTGTCAAAATGATGCGATGATTGGCAAATGACAATTAACGCCAAAAAATCCGCTCTTCTGACAATAACTAGAAAAAAAACAGGTCTACTTTCCCCTACATCATTAATAACATTCCCATGCTACGAGTTTACGAACATATATACCTCGGCCTAACAATAACCCAGGATCTCAGGTGGGACTCCCACATATCCATAGTAACCTCAGCTGCGTTACGGCGCTTGATGTTCCTTAGACGACGCCTTCGATTAGCTCCTACAGAAACAAAACTAATTGCGCACAAAACGTTCGTCAGACCTGTGTTAGAATACGCCAATATTGTCTGGTTCCCATTTTCTGTCACCAAAATTAACAAGTTAGAAGGAATTCAGAGGAAAGCAATTAGGTTTATATACAATAAGTATCGATTTTCTGACTCACCCACTGAACTTATTAAAAAAGCTGGAATCCTAACTCTTCAAAACCGAGCCAAATTAGCACGACTACGGTTCATGTACCAACTGATACATGGAGAGATAAAGATTAATACATCCAAATACCTTTCTATTGCACAAACAAGACTGACGCGTCACACACATTCTGAAATGCTTGACGAGTGCTCATTTCACAAAGATTCATTTAAATATTCATTCTTCCCATTGGCAATAAGAGAATGGAACCGGCTGAGACCTTCTATACTTCACTGTACTTCACTGGATAATTTTACCGCGGCAGTAAAAGAGCATTTACAAGGCGACAACGAATAACCCGTTTACATTGCAGACTCTCTGAATTACTCGTGTTCTGTACGAATTTTGTGTTTTTGTTAAATTAATAAAGAAGGTAGTTGTTGTCAGGTTGTCATAGGTACGAGTATGAACATTGATTGTTGTTTTATTCTATATACTGCGGGACTTGTTTGTCATGCTCGTCACACTAGGTACGATGCAAATTATGTTACGCCTTTACTGTTCATTCCTTTTTCAAACAATTACCCTGTGCTAAAGAGTGCCTAGCCCACAACATGTATTCCCCTCGTGTATGTTTGTGTTATAACTTGAAAGCCCAAATGATTTGTTTTTTTTTTCTCTTTTTTTTATTGTTCACATTCTATGAAATGCCCTTCCTGCTAAAATCCCAAATGGGATTAGCAGTATCTGTAAATAAATAAATAAATAAATAAATAAATAAATAAATAAATAAATAAATAAATATAAAGTCACAATTTTTATATTGTAGATGTAGTTTTTATATGGATAGATGTAGTTTATCAAACTACATCTATCCTGCTTACGAATATCCGTAGCTATATGCCCAAAAAGGAAGCTGTGCAAACTCTCCTTGAGGACACCAGCACCGAAATCGCAATCCTAACTGAGTCATGGCTAACCCTTGATATTCACGACAATGAATTACGTCACAGCAACACCCATTTCACGTCTCACAGACTTGATAGGAACAGACGCAGAGAAGTGGTATTTTAGTTTTCGTGAAAGACAGCCTACCCTCCCAAACTGTGACAATCAGTACGAATTTTGAAATTATTTGCGTTGAAATAATCCTTCCCACGTGCAAAAACATTCTTATAGCCTGTTACCACGCACCCGACTGCGACCACTTTTTCACAGATGACCTTCAAAATGTTCTTTTTGATCTGACATCCCGGTTTCCTCACGCAAACTTCTTGCTATGCGAGGACTTTAATTACCCTGATATTGACTGGGACAACTTGTGTGCTACTTCACGACAATCCAGAGATTTCCTCGAACTGTGTCTCATTTTTAACTTATCGCAATCAGTCACAATGCCAACTCGTGGCACAACCACTCTTTATCTTGTTCTTGTCTCCAACCCAGATTTAATTCAGTCAGTGTCATGCATTCCCGGTCTGAGTGACCATAATGTTGTATTGTTTTCATTGTCCATTGCCTTACCTTCGCGAAGACCTTCGAAAAAATTAATACGCGACTTTAACAACGCCAACTTCTCGACGATTAACTCTGAACTTAATAAATTTTTGGTCTCCTTCACCCTGTCTGCTTCTACCCGAACAGTTGACCAAAACTGGTTATTGTTCAAGCAGAAATTATTAACCCTTATCGATAACCACGTCCCCCTTATTCATGTTCCAGGCGATGCTCAGCGATCCTAGTATTCTAATCTCCTAAAGAAACTATCTCAAAAGAAAAAAAAAAAACGTCTTTTTCGCGCTGCTAAAAGCTTTGAGTCAATATCAAAATGGAACAGATATTTCGCATGCCTTCGTGAATACACTCACTTGCTGAAGCGCTCCAAAAAAATTTTTTTCATAATGACTTGCTTAACATTGCCCGAACTAATCCAAAGAAGTTTTGGAAACTTCTCAACCCTAAAAATAACACGCACAATATATCCTTAATCAACTCCGATGGTTCTTACGTTCCTCTCCCACAGCGGGCGGACGTTATGAATACTTACTTCACTTCAGTCTTCACTTCTGAACCACTTCATAGTATTCCAGTCATGCCGAGATCTAATTTTTCACAAATTCCGCCCATTGACATTACCTCCGAAGGCATCAGCAGTCTGATAAAGAAATTAAAAATATCCAGCTCCCCCGGACCTGAAAATATTCCTGTCAAAGTTTTAAAGGCTACTAATAGCATTTCTAGTAAATTTTTGGGGATAATTTTTAAACAGTCCATTTCTGAAGGTTTCATCCCAGATGATTGGAAACTTGGGAAGGTTGTACCAGTTTTCAAGTCTGGCAAGTGATCTGACCCATCTAACTATCGCCCCATTTCACTAACGTGCATCGCTTGCAAACTTATGGAACATATAATATATTCACATGTTGCTCGTCACCTCGATGATCACTCTTTCTTTTTTCATAAGCAGCATGGTTTTCGTTCAGGGCTCTCATGCGAAACTCAACTTTTTGAATTTACGACTGATCTTCATCTCAACCTTGATTCGTCATTTCAGACTGATGTTATTTTTGTCGACTTTTCAAAGGCCTTCGATCTCGTCCCTCACCAACGACTAATCAACAAACTTTTTTCACTTTCCCTCGATCCGCTGACCTTATCATGGATTAAGTGCTTCCTAACCCACCGGCCGCAATTCACTGTTGTCGGTGGTGCCCATTCTGATACTACTCCAGTAATCTCTGGCGTCCCTCAGGGCTCGGTTCTCGGCCCGCTCCTCTTTTTAATTTACGTAAATGACCTTCCTTCCGGCATTTCATCAACGGTTCGGCTTTTTGCTGACGATTGCGTCATCTACCGTCGCATATCAACTCCCGAAGATCAGCTAATACTACAGCAAGATTTACACATCATTGATAACTGGTGCGCTCAGTGGATGATGAGGCCGAATACTTCCAAATGTAAGTTCATGCCTGTCTCACGAAAACACACTAACGTCATCTATCCGTATTCATTAAACTCGACAGTGTTATCCCAAGTGGATTCTTACCGATACCTGGGCGTTGTAATTACAAGCAGAATAACCTGGACCGAGCATATTACCAAACTAGCTGCCGATGCCTCAAAAACTCTTGGCTATCTTAGGAGATCATTGTCATTATCACCTGCAAGCCTTCGCAAATTGGCCTTTGAAACTTTTGTTCGTACTAAAATGGAATACGCATCTGCAATTTGGAGCCCTCATCAGATATACCTAATTAACATTCTTGAATCCGTCCGAAATCGTGCCGCCAGATTCATCTCCGCAAATTACGACAAACGAGCAAGCATCAGTCAAATCAAATCATCCCCCGGTCTCCCTGTTTTGTCAGCTCGACGCAAAATTTCACGTTTCTGTCTTTTTCACAAACTTTACTACAGCTTTCCTCACCTACATGGTTCACTTTTACTTCCGCCTGTCCGAACATCTCGTCGCCTATTTAATTCCCTGAGTATCCAACGTCTGTTTGGTTCTACTAACGCTTTTAATAAATAATTTATTTCAACGGCTATTGATGAGTGGAACGGTTTGACGGATGCTATTGTCAGCGAACAAGTTGCTGTTAAATTTAGAGATTTATTACTAGCTACCCTTGACTCTTAATCGCTGTTTGTCTTTCTTTGTTGTTTGTTCTCTGCCGCCTGTATATTTTTGACCGCGAATTGACTGTTGAATATTTCGTTTGACATGCTCTGTTTTCTTTTTGTTTTTTGTTGCTACCTGTACGTTTTAGTAATTCTAAAACTGTAACCATGAACTGCATTTTCATTGAAATTTGTACTTGGATTGTTCCCTCCCCCCCCCTTATGTAATGCCCCGAGAGAGGCCCTTAAGGGTAAAATAAATGATGAAATGATGATGATGAATTAAGAGACTAAATGTACACTGAAACATGAACACTAACACACACAACTAAAGTTGTGAGACAAACAAGAGACAACACAGTTAATTAATAAATGCGAAGCATTACTTAGCGAACTTCGGTGCCTTTGAGCATGTCCGTCCGTCCGTCCGTCCGTCCGTCCGTCCGTCCGTCCGTCCGTCCGTCCGTCCGTCCGTCCGTCCGTCCGTCCGTCCGTCCGTCCGTCCGTCCGTCCGTCCGTCCATCCATCCATCCATCCATCCATCCATCCATCCATCCATCCATCCATCCATCCATCCATCCATCCATCCATCCATCCATCCATCCATCCACCCATCCACCCACCCACCCACTTGCCTTAGGCAAGCCTTATGTCGGGAAAGCAATCGCGTTAATACGACTTATAAAGCGTTTTAAAACAGTGAAAAAACAAGCAGTTGTCGCCCAATGCGAATAGCGTAACGAGTGGGTCGTCCAATGCTCGAAACCATTACAAAGGCTTGTTCTTGTTCAGCTATAAACTGTGGCGCATACCCACTTCAGGCATAATTCCTCATCATCGTCAGCCACTGCATAAACAATTGGCACGAAATTCCTTGCAATTGTTTAGCGAATACCACGCTTCTCAGAAATATGACGAAAAATAGGATAGTGAATGCCGGGCTGCTACCCTAAAATTTTTAATAATAATGCCGTAGTGTGTGCTTGCAGCAGATACCCAATGAGTTTTTCGAAAAGACTCTGAAAGACCGCTCTTCTATAGCTTTCGCTGTGACTGTGCTGCGGCTTCTGCGCAGACCTGGCCTCTTTTTTTCAAATAGAAGCTAATCTTCCTGAAACGTCAATTATGGTTGCAGTGCTGTCTACCAAGTTTTATGAACATTACATATGTACTCCCTTTATACAGCCGTCCCGTCGGGTTACCGTCAATTGTGGTTATGTGCCATGCGCTGAAGTTGATTTATGTAGCAGTGTGCAGGGCCAGCATTCTCGCGAGCATCTGCGCTTCGTACCAGCTTCTGGTATTGCCAATACGCATGTTCCCGTTGGCATCGTTGTGCAAGAAGAAACAACTGGTTATAAAAACATCTGCAACTCTTCAACATATGTCTGTGCGTGCAACATTTGTACATATATTTAGCGTCATTCATGACGTGTCGCTCAATAAAAAAATTGCAGCACGGTCACCTTCCCTCCTCATTTTCGCATAACGTCGATTCTCAGGTACGTGGGATCTGCCGAATTGTTTTACCACTATCAAATTCATCCTGTTTCATCTTTTTTCGTAAATATATAAATCATAACCTTTTTATAATAAAATATTTCATGGAAGCTATCTAGTTCTTTCCAATTCCACAGCATGGGTGTGCGCCACACACGCTGTGGGTGTCAAGGGACTTGACAACTCATGTGCGCTGGCCCGGCTGTTCTTTATCTTTATTCTTCTCCCCCACTCTCTAGCTGATCATACGCCCGTGCCCGAGCGCCGCTACATCTTCCTTACAGTCTGTAGTTCGTATGGAGCCTATAGCGGAGGTGAAGTATCAGCCATGCACTCTTTCTTTCTTTCTTTCTTTCTTTCTTTCTTTCTTTCTTTCTTTCTTTCTTTCTTTCTTTCTTTCTTTCTTTCTTTCTTTCTTTCTTTCTTTCTTTCTTTCTTTCTTTCTTTCTTTCTTTCTTTCTTTCTTTCTTTCTTTCTTTCTTTCTTTCCTTCTTTCTTTCCTTCTTTCTTTCTTTCTTTCTTTCTTTCTTTCTTTCCTTCTTTCTTTCCTTCTTTCTTTCTTTCTTTCTTTCTTTCTGTCGTTCTTTCTTTCTTTCTTTCTTTCTTTTTTCTGTCTTTCTTTCTGTCTTTCTTTCTTTCTGTTTTTCCTTCTTTCTGTCTTTGTTTGTTTGTTTCTTTTTTTCTTTTCTTTTTTTTGCATCGTATTGCACACTGCTCCCTACTTAACGTGTCTTTCCTCTTAGGCGGGAATGAAAGCTCACTTCAGTTTCTAGAGGCAGTGACGACGCTCATGCGTTAATATACGGGCAACTATGAAAATGTGGTGACGCGAAATGAAGTCTTACCCCAACAAAAAATTGTATTGCCATACCTGAAACGGCTGAGCACTAGCAGTCGAGAGATAATCAATTACTAATAAAAAAAGGCGCATACCGATGCACGGATGTGTGTGGTGTACCTTAAAAGGCCACATTTCTGTGTGGTCGATTGCAGGTGCCAAATTTATTGCCTACGAAGCCATCGAAATATACGAGCAGAACGAAGGACGGTACAAGTTTACACGTATTGGTGCCTACATGCTGGGACGGCACTGTGACCTCCCTCAGTAGAGTAAGAAGTACTGTAACTCGTTAAACACTTTTTCTATGCACATACACTTAACGTCTGTGCCAAGGAACGCATCTCATATATGAACATATTAGGAAGCAGCCCACAAGTGCAAAAAGATCGTGCATGGCATCTGACCCGAGGGCCACGGGTTTGATCCCAGCCGCGGTGGTCGCATTTTGATGGGGGCGAAACAATAGAGGCCCATGTACCGTGTGATGCCAACGAACGTTAATGAACAGGTTGTGGTTGAAGTTTCCGGAGCCCTTCACTATGGCGTCCCTCAAATTCATACCATAATTTTTGGATGTAAAAGCCCACATATCATGATGAAGTGGAAAATTACGCACGCTATTTTTTTTCTGCACGCGTAGCATGTGTTGCCAGTACTTGCTGTTCTACGTAAGAACATCGAGGATAACTCATGGAGCTAATTTGTGACGTCACCATTTTTCAGCCCAAAAATATGCGTTGAAGCAGAGTGATAAAAACGAGTGTACTGTGCTGAAGGCAATCGCTGCAATAATACTAGAAAGGTTTTCATTGAACAACATTGTTATGGGGTTGATTGTGCGTATTTTACAGTAGATACACAGGCAAGAGTCAACATGGCTGACCAACACACTGACGCACCTGATGACCATGATGATGGTGGTGCTCCATAGATGACTGGTATCTAGCCCTTTTTGGGGTGCAGAAACCACCTGATTCCTTGTACCTTAAGAGCGTTCGTAGCTCGAACGCTAGAATGTTGAGGTCATGTTCGAAGACATCACCTTCATCAAAGTCGCTGGAAACACTGCCATGGTCGACAGGGCCGCGATTTTAATGTAAAACTTCGCAATATCAAAGGGTTCTCTGTGCTTATAAATTGAGTTGGGGAAGCAGGAGCTCACAAGCTTGAAAGAAGTACGCGGATTTTTTTGTCAGCAACAATGACAAATTCAAAATGTGTACGCGCTGTTATATTAGGCAATTCTCTTCTATTTGGGCCAAAACATCAGCTCTGAAGACCTTTAGGAGCTTTCACTAAGAGTTTCTTCGTTCGGAACTAAGACACTACGAGTGTCTTCGTTTCGGACAGCGCTCTCGTATCGGTGCTTACTGCATGCATGAGTTCCAACCAAAATAGTGTACGCCCAGTAAACATCTACCGAAATTTCTTCGTGATTTATACGACAATTCCAGAATTGAAATATTGCACCCCAGTTTCTCCATTGCGTGTGTTTTCTTTATCCACTGGAATGAATGGGAATAACGGCTGACCCGCAAGTCGCGGGATCGAATCCCGTCTGCGGCGGCTGCATTTCCGGTGGAGGCGAAAATGTTGTAGGCCCGTGTGCTCAGATTTGGGCGCACGTTAAAGAACCCCAGGTGGTCGAAATTCCCGGAGCCCTTCACTATGGCGTCTCTCATAATCATATGGTGCTTTTCGGACGTTAAACTCCACATATCAATCAATCAATGAATGTGAATGACGGACGCTCCGCTGTTACTGAAGCTGACGACAATAATCGGTGGCTGTAGTTGTCATTCACGGCCGCGCTCGCCAGTAGCCAGACCTGCCTCACAGAGAGATTTTCGCCAAGCTACGTCTGAACCTTTTACGACGTACAACATTACAAAATACGAGGTTCTCGTCAACACGGAACTTCTCAATCGGACTTTACCATCGCCGTTTACGATGTACGACTGCTCCTGGCCATTCGTAAGCTGCTGCACCAACGCCAGTCTTCTGTACTGGCGTGCCTCGGCAACGCGAGTGACAACTACAGTCACCGATCATCATCGGCGTCTTCAGTAACAGCGGAGCATCCGCCATTGACATTCGTTACACGTACACAAATGTTATTCCAGGTCACTCAACATGCTTATTCCCAACGACGTCATACATGCAATTTCCACCCGGAAATGACAAAGTAAAGGTTCCGCCGCGTGGTTTGGCGTTCAGAAGAATATGCCGCAGTGCCGCAAGCGCAATTAGAAAGAAATGCGATAAAATGCTTGCCGCACGCGATGCCCCAGAGGCACGCGGCTAATAGGTGGCTGGTGATTTTCCAGCCGACAGTATTGCGACAGTTCTCATTCACCACCGCTTCAAATGACAGACCGAAAAGCGACGATTATGAAGCACAACAAAAGAGACAGCATACAGAAACAAAAAAAAAATGGCAGATCCTACGTACAGTGGGAATCGATCATATGCGAAGCACGAATAAGAAATTTTGATATGTCACTTTAAGATCAGCACAATGGTACGAGGTGGAGGTAAATTATGCCGTGCATGACTTCCGTGCCATGATTATCATGTTTGGATGTGTCGTTTACCTTTGTCATCTATTCCCGTCACGTGATATCAAATTTAGTATAAGTGGAGCTAGCGAAACGGCCGCGAGCACGCTATGAGCGTGGTATGTTGTCATGTTCTTACATGACACGCATGCCAGAAATATTATGTTTGCACCAGTAATATATTTCGTTATCCATTGACGTCACGTAACACCAAGTTTGGTATATGTGGAGCTAGCAAAACGGCTGCGGGCGCATCATGAATGGCCCAATATACTCCATTGTAGGGTTGACGCACGCACACACTGGGCACAGTGGCGTCAGTTGGTCTGTCATGCGGCACTGAGGCAGCAGCGTTCTCAGGGAGGCTTTGCTTTCTCTTCGGTGTGCATACATTGTCGGCTTCTGGCACTGCGCTTCCTTTTACGTCTAGTGCAAGGAAAGGAATCTTCCGCACGAACACTTGCATAGTATTTTTTGGGTAAGACACTCTGATAGGCACTCTGCAACAAGATACAGAATGGTCATGGGGTGATCGTCTTAAAACGTTCCGTGACATCACCCAACACTACAAGCTCGAAAGGCGTAGGTTCCCGCCACCGCACGAGAAATTAAACAGGCGCGATGCCGTAAGCTTTAGCTTACTCCAAACGTGTTACTACTCTCTCCCGGTCGTTGTACGCCACCTCTACCCGAACCTATACCCCATCGATATGTGTAAAGCGTGCGGGCACAGAGCAATGCTGAGCCACAAGCTCTGGGAGTGCCACGGTGAGGACAGTCGTAAAAACGCCCCCAATCGCGATGCGCCTATAGCGGCCGTCAATAGCAAATCACAGGGAGCCTCGAGCGCACTCGTTCCTGCCGCCGCCCAGGCTGCGGGAGCCGCGGGGGACCTTCTTCGTCGGCGTCGCCGCCGCTGGGAGCTGAATGACTAACTCTGGGCCTTCCGCCAGGCCGAGGACGCCGCCTGAGTCCAGGGACTACGAGCCGCCCCCTAAAGCCACCGAGACCGAATTGCCGGCCCACATTGTTCAATAAAGTCTTTTCTCCCTACTGACCTTCAGCATTTGATCTAATGTGCACCTTAACAGGGGGCCACGGTCAATAACACTTCCTTCGCTTTTTTTTTTTGCACCGGCAGTTGCATTTTTTCGCCATGCCCAGTAAACCTGTCCTGGCGCAGATGTGTTGAAGAACCACATAGTTGAGACAACTGCTGCTTCGTTGCTTCCATTGGTTACCCCAGCCCACCGTGCTCGCTCGGGGCGTCTTGGAGCGCGTTAACAGCTTCTTTTCTGCCTGGACACCTCCGGGACTTCATGTGGCGCCTGGGATGGAGTATGTTTCTCACTCTCGACCGCCTCGAGAGGTATATAATGGTCCAGTCAGCAACATGCCCAAACTGCTCCCTTCGGGAAACAAATCAGCATGTTCTGACACATTGCGTCATTGCTCTTGTTTCGTGAAGAGCCGCATATGCTGGATTTACAGCCTCAGAGTAAATCGCTTCTTTTATTTCTGGGCATTGTTAGTAAGGCCGCTTCGCTCCAATTCTCATTGTTACCGGTTCTTTCTGCCTCTGGCGCAACCACTGCGAGGCGGTTGCAGCGGGCCGCCGTCGCCGCGAGCTCATTCCGATCCTATTGAGCGCTTGTACTCGGAGCTGCTATCTGTTTTGTCGGAGGAGCTCTTCTTCCGCGGTGAAGAGGAAATTCCTTCGGCACTGGTCTTGCCTTTTTGTGTCGGTATGTGACAGACTAGTGGAACTTGTCTTTCGGCCGGCCTGAGATTGGTAGGCTGATGTGTCGATGTGTCGGCAGAAATGACATGTTAACATGTAAATACGTGAAATGTACATATTCATGTTTTATTTGGGCCTCTTGTTTTTCTTGCAATATGTATATGCGTATGTGTCCTTTTCTGACACATTTTTGTGTGACTTTGTTGTGTGAAAATGAAGTCTATTTTATAATCATTGTTAATGTATGTCTCACAAGAAAATATTCTGTTGAAATGTTATTAATTTTTGTGACAATAAATGTTTGTAAACACAGCCTTTTCTACGTGGTAACTGGGACAGCTATCTGCTTTCCCATTGTAGAGTATTAAGTACTCTAAATTGTTAAACATATTTTCTATGTAGATGTAAGTATGCATGTACTATAAATATTATACAAGTCTTTTTATAACACATTTGGGCGTGTAGGTGTACGTTCTGTTTTGTTGAAATGTTATTGACGTCCGCCGGCTGTAAGAATATCTTTTTTAAAACCAGACAGTTGAATGCTCTCCCATAAAAGAGTGTACCGTACATTAAATCGTCGAACATTTTTTCTAAACACACTGGCTACTTTTTTTCTATAAGAATACCTCCCAAGCACTCCATACAAATGGTTCATCAGGGAAAAGTGAAACGTGCGGCCCTGACGTTTAGAAGTGTGTTCAACCCGACGTGCACCGGAGTGTTTCCCAATTACTGATTACATGTGCGTGCTTCTTAAGGAGATGAGACACACCTTTCGCTCGAAGTTTACCACAGTGTTTATTTCACATGCCTCACATTGTGTCTCGCGTGACCACGGTCACTCAGGAATGTAATCAGAGGTTGAATGCGATTCGCAATGCGTTAATCACAGAGGTTGTTTTCGAATCACAGGCGGTCAATGTGCCACTGGAGAGGAGGAGGAGGAATAAACACATTTTATTTCAACTACCACCGAAAGCGGCGTTCGCCCCGACAAACGCGCTCCCGCAATCATCACACTGACGTCGCGTTGTTGCAAGCGTCTGACATCGCGAGCCAACTCGGCGGGAGGTCTCGGGAGAATCTGTTGCGCGCGGGCTCGGCGCCACGGTGCGACGACGTCACTAACAACGCAGCCAATAGCGCACGTGCTTGGGAACGACGTAACTGATAACACAACCAATGCAAACCGGCCATGACAGTGCTGGCGAACGGATTTTCGCTTCTCCTAGCCATATACGGCTTTCGCTGTAAAAAGTGGCCACCATTTTTTTTCTCACGCAGAATACTTCGTTTGACTTTATTTACCACTCTAGTATAGTATAAACGGTACTTTAACCTCATCGCAAATACCTTTAAAGCAAGAACCGTAAGTGAATATGTTTGTTTTATTCGCATGATGTAAGGAGATATTGACGCGTAAGTATGGTGCCGGCTACCGTCTACGTCTTAGCCCTTAGAGGCACAGAGTTTTCTAAAATTAGCTAGAGGGGATTCTGGCGCTGCGATCGTTCAGCGGCCATAGGAATGATGGGTAGTACACACATTTTCCTAGTCTTCGTACTTGCGGGCGGCGAATCGTACTTGCGGCTTCGTTTATTGCTGGTTACGGTATTGTTTTGAAGGAAAGAACGAACCCTTTTGAACTTTGTGACCTGATTCGAAATGGTAAGCCTAAAAGAATAAGGTTTTAAAGTGCAAACGCTGAACATTTGCTAATTTTTTTTTCATGAAAAGCAGCTCCAAGCCACACGAACACACACGGAGGCAGAAGCAGGCCAGAAGTGAGAAAATTAGAGAAATGTGTGTACTACCCATCATTACCATGCTCGCTGAAGCGCCGTGCATTGCAGCTCCCAATGACACTAGCGCAATAGTCTTTCTAGTGTATATTAGGAACCTCTATGCCTAGAGGGGTCTAACAAAGAGCACATACACTCTAAGGAAAGAACAAGTAAAAAGGGCTTTTTCACCCCAGAACAATCCACAACAATAACGTTTGGTGCAACTTCATTCGGTTCATAAAGCAGTACGTTTATCATCATTATCGCCATCATCATAATCATTCTGACTACGCTCACTGCATGAAGGGCAAATGTCTCTCCTACGATCCGTCATTCAACCCGGTCTTGTGCTTTGTGCTGGCACGTTATAGCTGCGAACTCGTTAATCTCATCGACCCACCTAACTTGTGTTTCCATCGTGCGTTTGCCTTCTCTGGGAATCCAGTCAGTTACCCTTAATGACCAGCGGTTATGATGCCTACACGCTACGTGCCCGGCCCAGGTCTATTTCTTCTTCATTTCAACTATGCCATCCTTAACTCTGGTTTGTTTCTTGATCCACTCTGCTCTCTTCTTGTCTCCTAACGTTACACCTATCATTTTCCTTTCCATCGGTCGCTACGTCGTTCTCAATTTAAGCTGAACCCTCTAAATAAGCCTCCAGGTTTCTGTTCCATATGTAAGACACGACAAGATGCAGCTGTTATATACCTTTCTCTCGAGGGTGAGTGGTAGATTGCCATTCATGATTTGAGAGCGCTTGCCGATTGTGATCCACGCCATCCCTATTTTTCAACTTATTTCACTCTCATGGTCCGGCTCTGCGGTTACTACTTTTCCTAAATAGGCCTATTCCTTTACAACTTCCAGCGTCTCTCCACCTATCGCGAAATACTGTTTTTAGCCAAGACTGTTGCATCGTACTTAAGTTTTATGCATAATAATTTTCAGACCCACTTTACTGCTACTCTGCTACTACGTATTATGAGCCGTACTTAGCGTTACCCAAAATCACGAGAACACAAAAACGACGAGTACGCACGGTTGCCTGTTGCATAAAATAAACCCCGCGAGTCAGATCGGTTCGGCATTTGTATTACATGATTCCAAGAACGAACATACATTCCAAAGAAATAAAATTGCTGTTCATCAGATATATATTGAAGAATGTGCAAACACTGTCCGCGTCTCACAAGCAAATCTGATTAGACGCGAATTTTGAGGCACCGTTCCGGAAGTTCGGTGTATATGGAGCGTCGTCGTGCGTGAGAGTGATAGCAGAGACCGGTCTTCATAAAGCGGTGCTCTGTTTATGAATTTTTGAGCGAAAAGAAGGACTCAGCTTTGCTTTGTTTTTGCTAATAGAGCATGAGGCACCACGGTAGCGACAATCACGCACACAAAGCACACAATTCTTGCATGAAAAGCGATTACAGAGAAGAAAAGCGAATTTCGAAAAAAATAATCCATAAACAATTCTTTTGATAAGAACTTTTGTTGAGTGATGGAGGCATCGGCTCATCTAGCGATAACCACGCTGTTACACACGATAGAAAAAAAAATTCAAACGTGACAGTTGCTTGCGCAACCAAGATAAACCTGTATAGTTTATGCCTCGACGAAACTTGAAACACTTTCACGAATTTCCGAATTTCACTTAATTAGCTAATGCACATAATGGTATAAAAAAGCAACACAACGCACACACAAAAAATTTTTTTCCAGTGCACAACTGCAAGTCTACTGGGAGCTGTGATTAGCAGATTGAAAAGAGAAGGCTGGATAATTCAGCCGAGAGGCCTTATGATCTGATAAAACAGAGAGAGAGAGAGAGAAATACTGAGGGAAGTTTGAGGGAGGGGGGCACTATGGTTTTCCCGGGTGTGCAGAGCTGGGACAAAAGAATTAACGCTCCAGTGGCTTCTTTGTCAACCAACTGCATAGCGATAGTCGCAGATATGGTGTTAAAAAATTCTTCTTTGAATAAAGTCTGTGACACGCTATACTGTTCAGACTTCTCGCTCGCCAACAGCCATCATGCGTCAAGCGGGGTGACTTTAAAAAGAAGCGAGCGCGTTAAACACTGACACAATGGGCGATGTTGGCCGCTTTCTCTCCGACAGGCAGGCCACGTGTCAAAGAGAGATCGCCGCGAATGATCGAACGAGTTCGCTGCTCTGGAAAAGCGGGAAAAGGATTAAGTTGGCGAAATTTTTTGCCCAGTTGGGGGGCTGCTTGCTTTGTAAAAAAGAAAATGCTTGAATGAAGCGCGAATTGAACGATCGATTATTCCGAAAGTCCGTCCAGTACGCACCAAGTATATTTATTGATTTATTTACTAATTTATTTATTTATGTGCGGACTAAAGCCGTTGCGAGGGTAATGTGATTGCGCAACTTCTCAACACTGGTGCATAAAACACAAACGCACGAAGCCCGCTCAAAGATGAGGTTGCTACGTGGGCGCACACGAAATCACTAAGCGTGCGCGCATGATATAGCGCGCATTCGGAAAGAAAAAAAAAAGAGTGACGCCCGACTCACCCGCACGTGCGGCTTGCACAGTATGGCCTGGAGCTCTTCCATGTCCGGCGTGGTCTCCATCGGACAGTCCTGAATCCACTCCAGAACCTGCACGACATCAGCCACAAAACGAATGTCAGATATGCGAAAACGCTGTGCTATGTGAGGGTACAAACGTAAAAAACACACACGATAAAACACACTGACATAATGCATCTAATAATACGGAACTATATACGCAAAAATTCAACATGTACGCTTGAATGAATGTTCCAAAAGCATTAAAACTGTTATGGCGCTATTGGACCCACGAACTCTGTTGCCTGCCTATAGTTTCCACGCACTGGCTGTAGCAAATCGGGCCTGTTTTAACGGCTAACACTAAAATGAAGTCGAAATTCGCATAAATGTCACCGCGTATACACCAGAACACAGCGGACTCCGTGCGTGCCGCCATAATTACAACGCGCGTCGCTCCATCTGTTGCAAGCGCGGCGAAGCAACACCTTGAACTGCCATGGGAGCAGACGCTGCGCAAATCAAACGCGATGCTTCCCAACGTGAGTCCTGCTGTAAGCATGTTTCGCGCTTTCCCTCTCCTCGAATTATGTGCTGTTTTCTTGTGGATAGTCGAGAAGATCTTCCTCGGCAGTCCGGAATGTATACAGCCCGCGCATCGCAGACTGCAGAGGCAACTTCTTCAGGTACGTACTATCTCTCTGCAAAAAAACGCGAATAGCGGGAAGCGTGGCTTTCGACTCGAACAAACTGCGACATGCCATGACTGTCGCGAGGCAAAACTTTTGCTTTAAGTCGGCGTCACTGTAGTGATAAAATCTTTCTTCGGTTTGCGCTTGCGCACCACATGTGCTTCTCATTTGCCAGTCATGCATTACGGTCAGAACACACACACGGTGAGAGTGTACAAATCAAGCTCTTTGCTACGGTTACACTGGCTGAAAGCAGATTTGTCTAGTGACAGTCAAGGCACAAGGCACGTCGCAGTTCGACCAAGCTTTCCACTGTTGACGTTGCTTTGCATCGCGGTACAGTACGCTGTGACATTTGTACTAAACGTGCGCAAGGCGTCCATACACGCACGAGTCGTAATATTTCCTATTATTGGCCCACGCGGCCTGCGAAAGAGTACGGCAATGATTTGGTTCCACATTCTACAGGCACACGCCATTACTTCTCTAAAGCGTCGCGCTTGAATGCACGCATTAGGTTTACTTTCTCGTACACTTTTACTGGGCTCGTAGTTTATTTGGTTGATTGCACTTATCCACTGGCGGCGGAGCTCGGTGTATTTCATTGCGGACGAAACTCTGTGCAATCTGAAAACACCGCGCCGGCACGATTCCTGCCTGGTGTTGGAACATTCACAGATAGAGCTGAGTAATCTCTTCATGTTGCACTGATTGTTTTCGCATCCAGAGAAGGCGCAGATGGTGCCCAAACGACCTCTTGTATGCGGGAGCGGCGTGAACAGGCGCCTTATCGCAGATTAAAGTCCCAGAGCTGCCATTTGCCGTGTTAACTCAGTTTGCGCTAGAAATACATGCCTTGGCAGTCCAAAACGAAATGGCGTGTGGGTGCGAGAGTATGCCGCCGAGAGCCTAGGCGTCTAGGCGCGAGATAGGTGTGCTTCAAGAGTAAAAAAAACTGCAAATATTGTTCCAACGTTAGAACATGCATATGCCTCTGGGTTGTCTTTAACCACAATCTCAGTTAATTTGCGTGCGAGCGAATGACTGAAAAGAACAGCACTCATAGGGAAGAAACGAAATTCCACAAAAGTGCCACCATATAACATAGAATCCAAAAGCAAACATATGAAAACAAGTATCCCATATTTATTTAGATAGAGATACTTTACAGATCTTGTGGGGCACGTTATGTAAGAACGGAAGCACAGAATGGGAGATACGTATATTGAAAATGAACTGCACGTCATTAAAATCAATATATACCGGAGTTTCGCTAAGGTAACAAAAAAACAATGACGTACAACATTCCAAAACAGTTGAGTAGTAGTAGTCGAAGATAGTTTGAGAGTTATGGCAAAACAAACAACAAACAGGAAAAACAAAAGAGAGATAGGGAAAACAAAATTGGCCCCAAATCTCCATGTTTCACGGCAAATGTCGTCGAAAGACGATAGTCTTGCGTCTGGAGAGAGGGAACAAAACGTTTATTTGATGTTCTGCGCGAGAAAATTGATGAATTGTATTCCGGAGGCACTGTGTTAGTGTCTCAATCCGTGCAGAGAAGGCGAACGAGCACATCGAGACACGTTAGAAACGAGTGCTATCTGGCAGTTATCTTCGAAAACGAAGGAAGGCATGCGCGTCCTCTTGAAGGCGATAAAGTGTAGAAAGCAAAGCGACGGGCAGGTACCACCACCGTTTCGTCTTTATGGTCTTAGCAAAGCGTTGGAAACACTTGCCTTTTCGAGAATACTGTTGCATTGTCAGCGCAGCGTTATAAACGCTAGGGTCCTTAAAATATTTATGCATGCCTTCTCTAGTATAAATACAAAATCTATATGGGAGCCGACAGATGGAAACAACGTAGTGGGATAATCAGGGTCAACAGTGGAAGTGCCTCAGACTGGCTGGTTGACGTTTCGATAGCAGGGCCTATCTTTTTCAAAGGCGCCGTGTCATCTTTGGCGTGTTAGTTTGAAAGGGGTTAGTGGGGACGTCATCTACGCCTAGGATGACACGGCGCCTTTGAAAGAGATAGGTCCTGCTATCGAAACGTCGGCCAGCCAGTCTGAGGCACTTCCACTCTTCACCCTGATTATCCCACTTCTCTAGTATGAAGACACACATACAGAATATTGACGTGCTGTTATGGTGCCTCAAATATGCACAATAATTGCTTCTTAATTGAAAATAACACACGTATGAACACATAAAACTTGAGCAGTATTGGTGGGCGCTGCGGATGCCGTTGGCCATTTGGGGTATCGTTTGGGGGCGTTTGGGGTATTGTTACGGCGGACAAGCAGACAAGTGTACAGACAGACAGACAGACAGACAGACAGACAGACAGACAGACAGACAGACAGACAGACAGACAGACAGACAGACAGACAGACAGACCAAAATTTTTGTGTCGAAGTACCCCAAAAAGACGATCACCTATAAGAATCACAGCCTATCCACCGAAACGATGATGATGAGTAGAGCGAAGCATCCGTCCGACCGTGCTTCTGTCAGTCCATTCTGTCCGTTCGTTCTTTCTTCCGTCCATCCGTGCGTCCATCTGTGCGTCCATCCGTTCGTCCGTCCGTCTGTCTGTCTGTCACTAATACTAGCGCCACCAGCTGAATGAGTGATATAACTAGGTGCACGGTTACGAACCGGCCGCAGACATGCGTGGATAAACCCACGGCTTTAGGAGCTTCGCCCCTAAAATATGTACTTTGCTGGTGTTAGACAGCATCGATACTAACCGCTAGCCTGCAAATCACTAAAATGAAAGTCGCACGATAGCAAACAGTGCAGTGCGATGAATTATTACAGTAAAAAAAGCACAAGCTAGAGTTACACAAATTGTATATATCACGCGAGTACAGTAGTACCAATATATACGCTGTCACTAAGCAGGCACGGTAACTGCTTGTATAGGGTTGCGGAATACTTAAGCTACAGTGGGGGAGGAGGAGGACGAAGAGAGAAGGAAGGGAGATTAACATGCCCGACTCACCCCCGTATTCTAGAACGTCCATTCACTCAACGCTTCACCTTCACTTGAGAAAAACGATTGGAGCGCCGTCTTTAGGCATGGAAGTCACTGCATATCAGCAATAATCTGCTGCAATTATTGCGCAGCGCAGCGTCGTTTTGAGCTGAGCTGTGGCGCAGTGCTCAAATCTGTGAAGTGAAGGGTGAAAGTCGAGTCGAGGAGTGTTTGTGAATACAGGGGTCAATCTTTCAAGTGGTACTCCCCTTCCCCGGCACCTCGGGTTACTTGTACGAGCGGGCTCTGTGGTGTGCTACGGCAGGACGATGCTTAGATCGCTCGGTGGGATCACTGAGCTACATGGCGGCTTAGCTACAGTAGTTTGTCTGTGGAGCAATACGACCCGGGAGAGTATATCCCTAGACTAAAAGTGCGTGGATGCAAATCGGTTTACGTGACTTTGTTGAGCCATAATTGCGTGTGGAGGTGGAGTAGTTACGCAATACACACGAGGTGTGATAGGAATATTTAGACGCGCTACGATCAGCCAAACTAAATTAATAACTGCATGAAATCGTTACAGTAAGAAAATGTCGTGGTTGATTTTCACGTGTCGCAGCGAATGTTCCCGTCTGACTCGCGCTTCGTGGTCCACTAAGGTTAAATAACTGGACGGGGAGATCACCACTACATCTATTGTAAGCGATATCAACGACGCCGGACTGCAGAAGACAAGGGCAAGGAAGCCAGATCGACGTGCTAAGCCTGAACAATCATGATGTGGTAGCTCAAACGTAGACCTGGGCCACGTTAATTACCCAAAAGTGGCCCATTCATACAAAGTTGCGAATCACGTCATACCTCATAATCATGCTGTTCCGAAGATGAACAGCTGCATAATTTAGAAGTATTTGATGAAACAACCCTTAACTGAACGATAAATGAAAGAAGGATTACTCAGGACATACGCTGAACTCATAACTGGATTAAAAAATAAAAGCAACCACGTTGTTCGGAGGAAGACAGACCCAGTAGGCGCCGACTTGAGGGAATATATGTATTTACAGCTGGTTAGTTGAGCTGCCAAACGAACAGCTCGCGCCAGTCTGTCAGCTGTTGTCCTCCTTTTTGTCGTGTGGATCGCTATGCTACTGTTACGCAGCAAGTTACACGCAGGTACACGCTCTCCAACTTTACAAAGCACTGCCGAGAGTTTGAGTGCTGCGCAAGTTTTGCCGACACCAAGACATCATTTACACACAGAGATCAAACAACGCGCGAGATGGTTGAAGCCTTCCACATCGCAAGGAGCGGTAAAGATTGTTTTAATAATTTACCCCGGCACAGTGCGCCAAAGAGACAGTGTATCTAAACTTCTTTTAGATGGTTGTTGCCGACAACTCCCATTCTATATTACTCTGCTTTGTCTTTAGCACGTGGTACCTTCAAGCATATACAAGGCCGTTTTTTTTTTTCAATGAACTTCAGTTCAGAGTTGAGTGCATGTCTGGCGCGCTCCTATTCTCGTCTACAGCTTAGTTACACGGTGTTTCGGGAAAAATGAACTTTAGTTTACCCTCTCGATTAGAATCATTCGAATTGCCTCTTCCCAAACCACTTGATTAGAATACCAAGCGCATCGGCCCGTGTTTACACATCATTGCGAGCCATGCGAGGACATTTGTTGTACATGGATGGAAGGATAGGCCCATCAGTTGCCACATTCTATCCCACCGTTTCTGGAGCCGACCTATCTTAATACTTACTATTTACAAGCTTACTCTATAAATGGGCTCGTAGCGTTAAGCCATCAATCAGATGTTAACAAAGAAATGTTATCGAAAGTGCATTTTGGAAGGTTTTGGAAAGCTTTCGCTTGACTCCTAAGGTCGTATTGCAATAGCTACTGTCTTTCTTTATTTTACCGAAATTGTACAGTACGTCCCCAGGGCTTAGCGCATGATGTAGGCGCACGTCAAGTAACCTTTCGTGATCAAAATTTCCGAATCACTCCACTTCAGTGTCTCTGATCATCATCATCATCATCATCATCATCATCATCATCATCATCATCATCATCATCATCATCATCATCATCACCACCACCACCACCATCATCATCATCATCATCATCATCATCATCATCATCATTATCATCATATCATTATTATCATCATCATCATAATCATCATCATCATCACCATCACCATCATCATCATCATCCTAACTACGCCCACTGATGGGCGAATACCTCTCTCATGTTCCGCCAATCAACCTGGTCTTGGGCTCTTTGCTGCCACGTTCTACCTGCGAACTTTTCAAGCTGATAGGTCCAGCTAACTTTCTGTCTCCCCTTCGTGCGTTTGCGTCAACGTGCTATACGTGCTCGGTCTATGTCTATTTCTTCTTGCTGATTTCAACTATGATATCCTTAACTCCAGTTTGTTCCGTGATCGACTCTGATCTCTTCTTGTCTCTTAAGGTTACATCTGTCATTTTGTTTTTCCATCGCTCGCTGCGTAGTCCTCAATTTAAGCTGAATTCTCTTTGTAAGCCTCCAGATTTCTGCTCCGCAGGTAAGAACCGGCAAGATGCGACTGTCATGCCCCTTCCTCTTGGGGGTTAGTGGTAGATTACCATTCATGATTTGAGCATGCTTGGCGAATGTGATGCACGCCATCCTATTTCACTCTCATGGTCCGGTTCCACGATTACTATTTTAGAAAGTTAACATATTCCTTTACAACTTCCAGCGTCTCTCCCCTATCGCAAAGTTTTGTTTTCTGCCGAGACTGTTGCACATTACTTTAGTTTCGTGCATATTAATTTTCAGACCTACTCTTCTGCTTTCCGTGTCCAGTTCAGGAATCATGAGCTGTATATTGTGCCCTGAGTTACTCATCAAGGCATTATCATCCGCGAATCGCAGGTTACTAAAATACCCTTCGTTAACTCTTATATATAACTCTTAATTAACTCTCTGACACTGATATCACGATTTCAGGGCGTGAAACCCCATAAATATTATTACATTGTTCAGTATAATAAAGTGCGCCGCGAAGTGTGCCGTAGCTTCTTCGCGATATACGGAAAAGAAAAACTAGGGAAGGAGCTTATTATCATCATTAAAAACACGTCTCTCATTCTCAACACGTAGCGATCGCTTCATTGCAAGCTGTACTGCAATAATTAGAAGCACGACGGGATGTCAGGCAGGCGGCATGAAGGGTGATGAAGATCGTGAATAAAACATGACCGTAGCAAAAGCATCCAAGAGCGAAAAACACTCACGTCTCTCGCCCGGCCGCAGGCATCCGACGGGGGACACTTGATGGGGCTGCACGAGCTCGTGTTGATGCGGTCGTACAACTGCGCAGAAAGAGAGTGCATCGTCAGGACAAAGACACGAGCAGAGGAGAGAATGACAGAACCCTTGTGAGTTATATATAAGCGCGGCGAAAAGGGCTGCTTGTCACGAACAGCACCGAGTTCATCTCGAAGAGCAATACGTGATCATCACGGAGATCGTACGGAACGAGGCGAGGTGCTCTTCACGTCCATCTATATTCTCACATCCTCCTGTGCCTCTGTTTTTGAATGTATATTCTGTTCGTGGTGTTCGTCTCTTGCGTTCAACCTCGGAGACCATAACCCAAGAACGCGACACAAAACCCCGCCATATACAGTACGTGGTGGGCTTTAGTGAGACTAGTGTCTCGTTCCCCTCCCACCCTTGGCCTGAAACAAAGGAGTTGTTAGGTGTTGCGCAAACATCTCCCTTTCTCACGCTTACCAGATTGCGTTCATTCCTTCCCACTTTATGTTTCTAGCTTTTCGTATATACCCCCCCCCCCATTTTTTGTTTGTTTTTGTTTCGTATAGAAACGAAGTGGTTGCGCGCTGGCAAACACAACATTGCTGGGAGGCGGGTGAGGGAGCAGCATCACTCTGATGCGGAGATCATCCAGCGGTTAGGACACTACTCGCGAGGAAAAAAAAAGAGGAGACGATAAAAGCTGCGCGGTGCTGCCGTCCATACTCGATGAAGCGCGAGACGACGCGAGGTCGTCATCTCGGCGGCGGAGATTAGAAGCACGCGCGACAAACAGGCCGCTGCTGAGCGGACAAGAACCACGGCAGAAGCTGCGTCTCATCGTGCGCTGGGTTCGCGCCATCGTCCGAAGGAATGAGATGAGGCATGAGCGGAACACCGGGAGCGGCGAGAAAGGGATCACGCGCGAGGAAGAGGAGAGAAATGCCGGAGAGCATCTCGGAATCGAACAACGCGTTGACGAAGGGACGAACACTTGCGGACGTGACGAGAGAGGACTTGCGCGGAACGAACGAAAGCGGAGTCGGTTATGGCTATCCCGTCCGCTCATTATTACCGGCGCCTTTCCCGCCAATGGATGTGGCGTGCTCTAGCGTTACGGGAGAGCGCCGACGGACCATTATCTGATTCCATTTTTTTTTGCCTGCTGATAATCTGGCGATGGTGGCGTTGGTAGTCTAATTCTGGGAGGCCAAGGGTCGGTGCGCTGGATGAATCCGCGAAAGTGCGCGCCATGCCCGAGTGTCGCGCGAGTGATGCGCCAAGAGACAGAGGCAATGGAAGGTGCTCTAAATCAAGGCCTTCACTCTGCGGGAATTAACTATTCGAAATAAGTGCAACAGGAGGGCTTTGGTTTACGTCTTGGTGTAAACGATGTCACCCGTGCAGCAAGATTGTAAAGCGAGCAAACTTCATTAGACACTTCTTAACTTTTATGTCCGCCGCATTACATTAGTGGCTAGGATGCTCGGCTGCCTACCCGCAGGACGCGGGTTCGATCCCGGCCGTGGCGATCGTATTTCAGTGGAGGCCTTTGTACTTTGCGGTGCCAGTACACGTTAAAGAACACCAGATGGTCGAAACTTCTGGAGCCCTCCATCACGGCGTTTCTCATTGTCATATCGTAGTTTTCGGGACGTCATATCGTCCTTTGGAAAGACACAAACTGGCGCAAGAGAGTCGTGCTCTAAATATAAAAAGACATTTCCCAAAATATATACGATGTAACCGTCGTCAGTTCTGTATAATTCAGAACGCTTGCATTCCTTTAGCCCTGCCTCGGTGGTCTAGTGTGTAAGGTACTCGGCTGCTGACCCGCAGCTAGCGGGTTCGAATCCCGGCTGCGGCGGCTGCATTTCCGATGGAGGCGGAAATGTTGAAGGCCCGTGTGCTCAGATTTGGGTGCACGTTAAAGAACCCCAGGTGGCCGAAATTTCCGGAGCCCTCCACTGCGGTGTCTCTCATAATCATATGGTGGTTTTGGGACGTTAAACCCCACATATCAATTGCATTTCTTTACGAAAATCACGCATGCTATTTTGTTGCATGTTAGCAAAATGTCTGTATTAAAAAAAGGACTAAATGTCCCCATGAGAAAAATTATGAAGACTTCTGCGAGAGATGTCGTGATCGTATTATCAGTGAGATCGGCAGGTGGGAATATTCGAAATCTGTGAGTGTATTTGACACCAAGTCTTCGCGATCATCAATATCATCACTACGAACACACGTCAATTGCATGTCTAGGGCATCTTTCAATGATATTCAATCAATGCTGTCTCTTGCGAGCTGATTGCGCTTCGTGTGAACTTCTTGATTTCATAGCCCCGCTCGAAGCGCTTGCTCAGCCACCCTTGGCTTGAGTGCATTTCCAATATATTCTCATTGATTTCATTGCTGTCACTGAGTATTGATAATCTGTCCTACGTATGACTCTATTGTTCTAGTCACATGTAGGACAGATGATTTTGGCCAGTTCAATTTGGTGTTCTGAATGTCAACAATGATGTCATCTGTCGCTGTTTGTTCTTTGATTCAAACACACTACTATCTCCCTATACCCCAATGTTACGTGGTAGTGTTAATGGAATGGTGAAGCGACCGGATGAAACGACCTAATCAAAACAAGTTGTACGAGTATTTTCACCATCAATGCTATACTTCCCGCGCTATTGAAATATTACCACGACATGTCGCAATGGAGTGCCTCAGTGTACGAGCGCACATGACATTCGAAAAGAACTCGACAAACTGCTGCACTAGGTGCCGCCACATAAGCACACTTCTTGAGCGTTCTCATTCCTTTAGAACACCAATAAATGCTCGCATTCTGCTATTACTACTGTTTTGTAACGCAAATTTTCAGGATGTCACGCTTTCAACTTGATAGCGTCTCAAACGTCAATGGTGAAAAACCATCCCTCATAACCCATTATTTATTATAGAAAATGTTTTTTAAAATGTCGGGGAGCTTTTTTCTATTTTACGTTTGACGGTTCACCTTATAGTCACGCGACATAGGAATGAGCCCGCGAACACACACGCACACACACACACACACGCACAAACACACACACACACACCTACCTACCTACCTACCTACCTACCTACCTACCTACCTACCTACCTACCTACCTACCTACCTACCTACCCGCCCGCCCGCCCGCCCGCCCGCCCGCCCGCCCGTCCGGCCGCCCGCCCGCCCGCCCGCCCGCCCGCCCGCCCGTCCGTCCGTCCGTCCGTCCGTCCGTCCGTCCGTCCGTCCGTCCGTCCGTCCGTCCGTCCGTCCGTCCGTCCGTCCATCCATCCGTCCGTCCGTCCGTCCGTCCGTCCGTCCGTCCGTCCGTCCGTCCGTCCGTCCGTCCGTCCGTCCATCCATCCATCCATCCATCCATCCATCCATCCATCCATCCATCCATCCATCCATCCATCCATCCATCCATCCATCCATCCATCCATCCATCCATCCATCCATCCATCCATCCATCCATCCATCCATCTATCTATCTATCTATCTATCTATCTATCTATCTATCTATCTATCTATCTATCTATCTATCTATCTATCTATCTATCTATCTATCTATCTATCTATCTATCTATCTATCTATCTATCTATCTATCTATCTATCTATCTATCTATCTATCTATCTATCTATCTATCTATCTATCTATCTATCTATCTATCTATCTATCTATTCGCAAGAAGAAATAAAATATGACTTTCATGCGTTTGGTACCATATACGTATTTAATGTTTAGTCTGCGAGAGAAGACTGTCAGAATCTACCAGACGAAACGTTAGTAAAAATTGCACCGTGCCAACAAAACACCCATAGTGATATTTTCTCGGAAGTGATATTTTAACGCTCATACTATCATTGCGATATGCATTGGGCGCAGCGCACTTACTTTCTTAATATCCCCTTTCTACACGCCGGACAAAAACAGAGTATTGAACCAAACCGCTTTTACGACGCTTTTCGGACTCGTTATGTTCGTCATTTTGGAGCCCATCCCGTGCCACTTAACAAGATGCGTCCCCTCCCCCTCCCCTTGCAACTCGACCTTATCCCTCCACAGGCACGTATGCTTCACCCCAAAGCGTGCCAATCAAGCCAAGAAGCTGGCGCCCATATGCCCGTATGACTTCATATCGATAGAGTTATGAGTTGCTAGCCTTTTAAGGATGCGTGACCGAGAAAGAAAGAGAAAGAGATGGTGAACGAACTTAGTTGACACACGCACAACCTTAAGTCGACAAGCGTAGCATAGTACAGTTCAGTGGACATCGCTACCAGACAAGTATAGGGCGAGATCGGAGCAGGCTCATTAAGAGGAAGGAGGTAAGAACCTTCGTGGAAATGGGAGCTGGTCTCTCCCTTTTCACCTTCCAAGCCTCTCGCGACAGTATCCTCGCCAAGCAAAGTGTCACCGCTATAGCCTCCGAATGGTCAGTCACCCTGAAATTTTTTTTTCGAAACCCAACTATCACTCACAGACAAACCCCTTTGAGAGTTCAAATCACGTCCGCGAAGAGAGCCGACTCGTAAGCGCATCACCGGAGGGACGCACTCGTACGTCCACACAGACGAGCGAGGACGGCCGCCTGCGGTCACGCACGCACGAGTTGGTACTGAGGAACGTGGCTCTTGTTGTGACCGGCGCCAGAGCGGAAGAGGGAGCGGCGCTCCTTTAATCTTCAAACAAGTAACCGAACGACCGGCTGCCTACTGTTAGGACCGGCGCCAGGTCTGACAATGGATCGGCGTTCCTTTTGATGTTCCTTTTTAGTCGCCAAACGGGCTGGCGGCCTGTGTCCGCCATGTATTGTTCCCCCCTGGCCGGAGGGTGCGGCGTCTTGCCGCCGCGACACCGTGAGCAGTTCGGGAGACCACAAGTGCCGCTTCTTCTTTGGAAGATGACGGCGGCGGCGGCGGCCGGAAATCGTCCCGCTAATTGAACGAGTCGTTCGGCGACCATTTGAAGCTTGTTTACGGCGGCCCTTTCGATGGATGCAGTCATCAACTTCAGACCCCTCGCCCAGCGACACCCCTTGACGAGGAGGAGCCACGTTCGTGCCACATGGCCGTGCAGTGACCACGTTTCAATTTTGAACGTTCACGTGGACCGTGCGTGCTCGTCACCCTCGCGGGTAATGTGTGATCCGTGGTTGGACGGTGCCCTCTGTACGCGGTCCCCGATCTAGGGATCTGGGGAGGACAGACCCTTTATAATGAGCCCCCGCGGCTCATTCGTGTGTGCTTTTTTTCGAGAGCAGAACCGAGCAGAACCATGTAGAACCAAGCACCATGTAGCGCTATGTTAGGAGACATGTAGAGGCCTGCCACGTTTGAGAGCTCACCGTGTAGGGAGTTCGCAATGTACATATTGTAAATAAACCCTCTTCAAGTCTCTCTTCCTCCTGCCTCGACAACTTCATCCCGGACCTCCGGTGTCTGGAAACCCCGGTCGCAACAACTGGTGGCAGCGGTGGGATACGAGTCTGCGACGGAGAGCGACATGTACCGGAGGCCAGCCGAAAGCCCTGGAACTCGGCGGGATCGAAGCAGCGTACCACCACCGCACGTAATGGGGTGAGTGCCTGGCTTTGTGCTTGAGATATATCGAGTCTTTTAGCCTAAATTCGTTAAAAGATAGATATAACCAACAACTGCCTGGCCACTGTGGTTGTTATCTCAGCACAAGGCAGCACTGGATGATTATCTGAGCAAGTACGCTAAAGCAGGAAAGCTTAGATGATTCAATAGGAACAAGGGGTAATGTTTCAAAATTTCTAAGGGTACGTTGCGGGTTAAATTTTAGGATGTTGTAAAAAGCAGGAGTGAAAAATTAACAAGAAAAAGTAGAGAGGGATGTTGGCCACGTAGTGCTACTTGGGTGCTTAAGCTTGTGGTCTCCGCTGTGAGATTTGCCAGGCTTCAATTTCTCTAGACCCAGAATTGAAGCGCTGGTGGGTTTGTGTTTTGTCACAGCTGAGCCAAAGCAAAGTAGTCGCCATGGATCTTACGAGATTGACGAGAGAGAACCTGCTGAACCTGTGTTGGGATCTGGAGCTAGATTTTAATGATGATATGCCTGCTTCTAAACTCCGCGAAGTGATTCTCGAAAGCAATAGTGACAATGAGGAAATCGAGCACTTCGGGAATATGTACTTATTGGACCAGGAGGAGGAAGTACAAAGGGCGCAAAGAAAGGAAAGATGGCGCCAGGAGGAATTGGAAGCTGAGCGCAGGCATGAAGAACATATAAAAAGGATGCAGGAATTAGATGAAGAGATAGAAAGGCTTAATTGTGAATTGGTGGCATTGCAGCAGAGTGGTCAATCCATAGATGTAGCGCACGAACGGTGCGATGTAGCGGCGGTGCCGTTTAAGACCGAAGCGAAGGCTACAGGTCAGACATCTGTAGATGTAGCGCACGAACGGTGCGATGTAGCGGCGGTGCCGTTTAAGACCGAAGCGAAGGCTACAGGTCAGACATCTGTAGATGAAGTGCACGAACGGTGCGACGTAGCGGCGGTGCCGATTAAGGCCGAAGAGAGGGCTACAGGTCAGAAATTTGCAGATGTACCGCACGAACGGTGCGTTTCAGCAGCGGTGCCGTTTAGGGCCGAAGAGAGTGCTGCGGGTCTGATATCTGTAGATATAGCGGCGGTGCCGTTTGAGGCCAAAGAGAAGGCTAGTGCCTGTAAGGGAATGGAACAGGTTTTAACCCATTCTGAGGGAAAAGAGCTCGCGGTCACAGCAGGGTGTGAGGGTTCCGTGGTGGGGGAAACGAAGTTAAGATTAACAGAGTGTTCCATCGAACCTTGCGGCCCTGTAGACCATGTTGATGAGCGTCAGAGGCGGACGAAAGGCTCCAGGTTTGGCACCAAGGAATGCGCCAAACGGAGAAAGCGTCCGAAAAACAGAAGCGCGGCAAGGCTCGCGATCAGCGCGGCGCGTTTGACGAGGACCTTCAAACGGCGTGGCGGATTTGCGAGAAAAGGCCCGTTGTCTTCTCTGACTGGCTTAAATCGCAGGCGTCTGAGCGGCCGGAGAGTAAGGAACAGAAGTGCGCAATCTACGCGGCCGCGGTCTTACGATGAACTGATAGGCAATCATCAGGACTGGGCGCGCGAGATGGCGGAGGAGCATATCGGTGATGAAGAACGTCAGAGTAGGACGAAAGGCTCCCAGGTCCGCACAAAGAAGCGTGCACAGGGGAGAAAGCGTCCGAAGGGCAACAATAAGGCAAAGCTCGAGATGAGCACAACGCGTTTGAGTAAGGGTTTCAAACGGCGTGGTAAAATCGCGAGAAAAGTGCCGTTGTCATCTCTGACGGGTCTGTATCGTGTGCGTCCGAACCGCCGGAAAAGAAAAGCGCATCGTACGCGGCAGTGTTTGAAGGAGAGATTGCTAGGCAATTATCCAGACAGTCCGCGCGAAAAATCAGATGAGCATGTGGGTGCTGGTGAGCATCAGAGATGGGCGAAAGGCTCCGTAGACGGCACCAAGAGACGTGCAAAACGGAGAAAGCGCCGTAAAAACAGGCAGGCAGAAATCGCGACGCGTTTGAGGAATGTATTCAAATGGCGGAGCGAAATTTCAAGAAAGTTGCCGTATCGCAAGCGTCCAAGCGGCCAGAGAACAAAGAAAAGAGAAGCGCATGGTGTGCGTAAGTGGTCGAAGGGCAAGAGACCCTTCCGTTGTTCTCGCGGTGCATTGGACGGGGTGCGGGGCAAAAGAGTCGGTGGTTTTCGAGGGGCAGGAAGCGACAGCAAGTCGGCTTCGAGGAACGTCGCGGGGTTCGGTAGCAGGGCGATTGACGCGTGTTGTAGACCCCGTTTCTCGAGAAAATCGTTCCGGGCGCGACCACCGCGAGTTCGACTCAGAGTTGTTGCGAACAGCTGTTAGCCTCTCGGAAAACGTCGACTCGGGACTGTTGAAAGGAACATTTTGTTTGTTTTTGTGATTTTGTAAATAACTCGTTTGTACCTTGTTTTCGTTAGCGCTCTATCATTTTGGTAGCCTATATACGTTGTATAGATCTATTGGAAGGATAGTGACACGCATTAGAGCGTACAGAATTAGGCGTTTGTCATCGGCACCGGAGTTGGTTTGTATGCGTCCGAGCCGCCGGACAAAACGAAAAAAAAAAAAAGCACGTTGGGTAGAAAGGCAGACCCTTTCGTCGCTCTATCGACGGCATGTTTGATGGACTGCGGGAGTGCGAGGTACTCAGCGAGAGTAAGAACGCAGGTTGTCAGCGCAGAGCTTTGCGGGGGTCGGAGGCGAAGCGAATGGGTTTTGCCATTGTTCCATTTCCCGTTCGCCTAGAAAGACCCACAGGACGCGACACCGCGCGTTAGTCCCAAAAAGGAGTAGACATCCGTGAGCTTTTGACGATGGTCATTAGTGGATTTATTTTGTTTTGAAATTTGCTTTTGACTGTTTAAGTTGTTTTGGATTTTAATGTGTTTTTTAAGAATCTCGTCTACCAAATAGTGTTTAGGTAACACAATTTTGGTTTTGTTCATTTCTTGGGCGTTGTACGTTTAGCTAAGGTAAGCGTTGTGCGATTGCATAAACGACACGCATAGGAGCCTGCGTCATGGTAGATACGTGTAAATGAGCAGGAGCAACGTTATGAACTAATTATGACTGAGCGTAGAGACGCAAAGTTATTGCTTGCGAGATTTTTCAGGATTCATGCGAAACTTTTTTTTGTTGTTCATTTAATGTTTTGTTCGCATGTGTCCGGTGTGTAAGAAAAGCTAGCTCGTGAGTTTATATGTATGCTTTGTGAAAGTGGCAACAGCAAGGGAACGGTTAGGTGGTATCTCATCCAGGCAGGAGCACTGTGATGTGCGTTTGCGGATATATAATAAAGATGTTCCTAATGCAGGTGCAGCACGGCAGTTATGCTTTCGTCTTCTCAAAAGGAATTGACGACTGGCTTTGGCGGCACTAAATTTCGGGAACTAAAAGATAGCGTGAAGTAAAATGCTTTATTTTATGAGTATGATACCTGGTGGGTTACGGCGGATTGCTCACGCAAGCACTCGGGTATGCCACGGTGAGCGCATCACTTGACAGTTAGTTTTCTTGAAAGCAGTTTGATGGGAAGATTATTATCGGATCGGGATTAGGAGTTTTGGTGAAACCTCAGAGAAACGTCCCGATTGCTGCTTTGTGTTTGGTAATACCGCTTAAGTAAGGTTGCTTTTGGATAATTTGTCGGACTCGACGTGTCTCAGTGCGGGCAGGGTGCTCTCCCGTGCCTGTGGTGGTGTGTATGAATGCTTTTCCCAGAGGGGAGCCACAAGGAGCGAGAGGGAAAGAGTCCTTGGCTGAGCGTCATCAGCAGTGGCCTGGAAGACAGCACTACTCAGCGACACTTCGGGCAACCTGTGCAGCTGGTCACCCTCAGGTCGCTTCTCCCGCCGGCGGACGAGCTGTTGTGACCGGCGCCAGAGCGGAAGAGGGAGCGGCGCTCCTTTAATCTTCAAACAAGTAACCGAACGACCGGCTGCCTACTGTTAGGACCGGCGCCAGGTCTGACAATGGATCGGCGTTCCTTTTGATGTTCCTTTTTAGTCGCCAAACGGGCTGGCGGCCTGTGTCCGCCATGTATTGTTCCCCCCTGGCCGGAGGGTGCGGCGTCTTGCCGCCGCGACACCGTGAGCAGTTCGGGAGACCACAAGTGCCGCTTCTTCTTTGGAAGATGACGGCGGCGGCGGCGGCCGGAAATCGTCCCGCTAATTGAACGAGTCGTTCGGCGACCATTTGAAGCTTGTTTACGGCGGCCCTTTCGATGGATGCAGTCATCAACTTCAGACCCCTCGCCCAGCGACACCCCTTGACGAGGAGGAGCCACGTTCGTGCCACATGGCCGTGCAGTGACCACGCTTCAATTTTGAACGTTCACGTGGACCGTGCGTGCTCGTCACCCTCGCGGGTAATGTGTGATCCGTGGTTGGACGGTGCCCTCTGTACGCGGTCCCCGATCTAGGGATCTGGGGAGGACAGACCCTTTATAATGAGCCCCCGCGGCTCATTCGTGTGTGCTTTTTTTCGAGAGCAGAACCGAGCAGAACCATGTAGAACCAAGCACCATGTAGCGCTATGTTAGGAGACATGTAGAGGCCTGCCACGTTTGAGAGCTCACCGTGTAGGGAGTTCGCAATGTACATATTGTAAATAAACCCTCTTCAAGTCTCTCTTCCTCCTGCCTCGACAACTTCATCCCGGACCTCCGGTGTCTGGAAACCCCGGTCGCAACACTCTACAGTTTCCAGTTTTAATGGCATTGGATGCTCGGAAAAAATGTCACCGGGTTTATTAGCGAACCGCAGATGCATCTGCGTGTGCTTTAGCCGCCTTGTATGCACTTGGACTCGAAGCACGTTTCCTCGCACTGAATTCCCGCTGCATGCCGCAATTGGAAAATTGATAAAACGCGTTGGCGGTGTAATTATAAGAGACAAACAGCATAAAACACGAAGACAAAGAAATAGAAAGACACCCAACTTGCCCAGTTTTTCATATACGTGGTGTAATCAGTTCGTGTCCATAAATTGTGAGCGCGACTGACAAGAACGTTGGCAGAAAGTCGACATGGACCGAGGTTTCTGTCCGCGTTAATTTTCGTCTACGTCTTTCTCCGTCTTGCTTACTCTCAATTCTTGGAAAATTGAGGTATGGAGAGCGACCTTCGAATAAAGTTCCACCCACGAAAAAATAAAAAAAAGAAGATGTGCTGACCAATTCATTTATGATTGTTAGAGGTAAGGAGTAGAAAGATGCTTCAATATAAAGAATCGTGCCTTGTCAAAACTTTCAACGCACCTTCTTTTTCTAAGCAATGGTGATGTGACTGTGTATACGTATTATTACGTGTTCAATTCAGTTCGATTCAATCTCTGTTTTCGTAACTGGTCAAGAGGGTGGCGGGACTGAATGCTCGCAAAGCTAAGTTCCGCCCCCAAATACACTTCAGGCACTGTTTAGCAGTATCCTCTATAAAATATAAGTCTTATACGCTGAGCATAAGCGGCAGTCGCTTATGCGATACACAGACAAAAACACTCGAGAATTGCAGTTAGCCTGCGCACTACCGAGAGCCGCCTAAGACAACAGTCGTAAACAGCCAATTGATCGGAGTCTCCGCCACCATTTATCACCCATAGCTGCCTTAAACAGTATACTCAAGTATACCATTGACGCGAACGGGGCGTGCATCAATATAAGCTTAACTGCACGCATCGCACATTGTGTGATTTCCACAAGGATGCAAAAGAACAAGAAAACAAAAAATAATTGTTTGTGAGTCATCACATTGAATAGTTCATTACTTCACTCACCCTCTCTCACTCCCTTGCTTGCCCTTTGATTGGATTAGCCCGCTCCACGGTGATTTGTGCTGCGCGAAGTTTACATGTCCGTTCGCAGATTTGTTTGCCCGCTCCTTTCGCTTGCTTGTTAGCCTGATTAATCCGTAGTTTACTTGATTCGTATTTTCACTCATAATTTCTTTAACGTTTGCTTTTGTTTTTAAATTTCTAGCTTTGCTAGTTGCAGTTTACCCGACCAGGCGCTTGGTTCCGTCAACTGGCTCATTTCCTTCCATCTTCTTTTCTGAATCTTCACGTCGAGAGACCTGGCTAACCTCCTCGTTCTTCCTTTCCACTTCATCGTCCTTCAAGTCGACGTCACAAGCGATCCTGTCAGCGCTTATCACAAAATTATTCATTAGAATGAACTGCCACATAGTCGTAGAAATAAAAAAAAATCGATAGATTCGACGTAACGCAGCTGTTAGGTGAATGGACAAGGATCCTAGAAGTCGACAAGCAAGCGGGACCACGCCTCTTATATTAGGTTTACATATGAAACGTGAAAATTTCAAGTGGAGCACGGGTAAACGCACCGAAATGTGGGAGTGGCGTTCTATTGAAAGTTTACCAATGCGCAAAATGAAATGAAAGTCTAAATAAAGAGCTGGCCCGCGCGATCTTTAGCATCATAGTAGAACTTAGCGCAAACGACAGGGACGAAAAGAGAGCCACACGAACACCACGCAAACTATCAACTGAATTTTATTGAAAAAAAAAACATTGAAAGACAATTGAAAAAAAAATAGAACTCAGTTTATAGTTTTGAGCGGTGTTCGTGTGGTTCTTTCTTCGTCCCTGTCGTTTGCGCCAAACTATACTATGATGTTGAACCAGCCTTCCCAACAAGCCACTTTTCTAATCTTTAGAGACAGAAGGAGACTGTGAGAGCGCAACAGGAAACTATACGCGTACAGTTGAACCCCTTTATAAGTTGCATGCTCCAGGCAGCAATTATTGTTTTCTATATGAGATGTCTTTTGTTAGCGTGGTACTTCGTATGTTTTTGCATATCAACCCTTATTTTACTGTAGGGACAATGGTGTCTCTTATACCCATCTCATTTGTCTTTATATCAGTGTCTCTTCGAAAGGGGTTCGACTGTAATAATAATAATAATAATAATAATAATAATAATAATAATAATAATAATAATAATAATAATAATAATAATAATAATAATAATAATAATAATAATAATAATAATAATAATAATAATAATAATAATAATAATAATAATAATAATAATAATAATAATAATAATAATAATAATAATAATAATAATAATAATAATAATAATAATAATAATAATAATAATAATAATAATAAAATAATAATAATAATAATTCAGCCTCTCGGCATTTTGTTTATTGGTTGCATGTCCTGTTTGCTTTCGCTAACAGTCATATAACGTAATTTATTGCTTTTATGTACGATAACGGGTAAAATTGTGCTTTGGAGCTTCAACTAATGTGAATAGGAACTGTAAAATTCACCCCTCCCTCTCACAATACTTCTGCTGGAGCCTAAGGGTTTTGTGGTAAATAAATAAATAAGTAAATAAATAAATAAACTACAAACTAGCAGGATTCAATATGCGATCGCCTTAGGCGACTCGTTGGCGAAAACTGTCTTGTTAATTTTTCTTTTCAGTCAATGTATCAATCTCCACCTCCGCCTCCTTGCTAAGGCTATCTGCCTCTAACGAGTTTTTTTTTTTGTATTGCCTTCAAGATGGGAGACATTTTTTGGGCAGCTAACTTGATTTCGCAAAGCCTCCGTGGTCGGCCCCCTTTCGCCAGGCGATGGTGTCATGCGATGACGTCGTGAAGTGACATCGCGTTACGCCACGCGACATGATGACGTCACTACGATGATGACTCTTTGCATCAAACGTTTTGACGGGGCCGATTATCCTTTTGTTGTTTGATCATGCATCTAGGGCTTTCAGCTGATCCGCAGGTCGCGGGTTCGTATCCCGGCTGCGGCGGCTGTATTTACGATGGAGGCGGAAACGCTGTAGGCCCGTGTGCTCAGATTTGGGTGCACGTTAAAGAACCCCAGGTGGTCGAAATTTCCGGAGCCCTCCACTACGGCGTCTCTCATAATCATAAGGTGGTTTTGGGACGTTAAACCCCACATAATAATTAATCAGGACTTTCGCTTCAATGGGATGTGGTATTTTACGTGGCAAAACCCCAATAATGTGACGAAGCACTCCCTGCAGTGAAGGGCTTGGGGAAATATTAACCACTTTCTGTTTGTTTAACGAGCACTGATAACGCGCAGTACACGGGCCCTTCACATGCCGCCTTCACCGAAATGCACCCACCGAAGAGGAAATTGAAACCGAGGCTTTCGGGTGCGGCAGTCGGGCACCTGTACCACTACGGGGAACCGCGGTAGAGAAAAAATTGGCAGACCCCGCGTACAGTGGGAATCGATGATATGCGAAGCACGAATGAGAAATGTTGATATGTCACTTTAGAGAGAGAGAGATAACGATGCAAAGGAAGGCAGGGAGGTTAACCAGACGCACATCCGGTTTGCTACCCTGCACTGGGAAAGGGATGAAGGGGAGAAGAGAAGTTGCACAGAGATGAGAAGGTACACACAATCACGAGCACACTCGGGGAGCACACACAGTCTACAGGCGGTCGCTCAAGTTTGTTGACTTTAAGTAAAGGTAGAAGTGCTTTAGTCGCTTTCTGCGCAACTGAGGCAGATGCCCAAGGTCCTAGTATCTTCTGCACACAAAATGGTCCGGGGTCAAGTTGATTAAAAACCATCCGGAGCTGGCAAAGCAGCACAACGTTACGAGGTGGAGGTAAATGATGCCGTACATGACTTCCGCGTAATGATTATTATATTTGGATGTGTCGTTTACCTTCGTCATCTATTCACGTCACGTGATACCAAGTTTAGTATATGTGGAGCGAGCGAAACGGCCACGAGCACGCTATGAGCGTGGCATGTTGTCATGTCCTTACATGACACGCGTGTCAGTATTATCATGTTGGTACCAGTCATATATATCGTCATCCATTGACGTCACGTAACACCAAGTTTGGTATATGAGGAGCTAGCAGAACGGCCGCATGTGCAACGTGAAGGACTCAATGTACTCCAATGTAGCGTTGACGCGCGCGCACGCTGGGCACGCTTAGCTAAACGCAAGCACTCTATAGTCTGACGCCAGGCGGCGCGACCAGCGTCGGTCAGAGCGGCCCTACGGCCACCGGCGTGAAATGCGACATGCTGCATTTCCCGCTGATGCGTTAACCTAACAACACTGCGTCTGCCTCTTTTCGTGACGGAGAGACGCCGGACGCGTTGCAACGCGCATGCGTCAAAGCAACGCAGTGCACGCGCCTGCGATTATATGGCAGGACCGGCGCCTGGCGTGGCAACGCCGGCGTGACGCGGCGAAATGAACGCCGGCGAGCACGCGCACCGCGTCAGGTCGAAATGTATTGGCGCCTTGACCTTCACATGTAGTCATGTTCTCACATGACACGCATCTCATGATTATCATGTTTGCACCAGTCACATACCTTCGTCATCCATTGGCGTCACGTAACACCAAATTTCGCATATGAAGCTAGCGAAACGGCCGTGAGCGAATCATCAGCGTGGCATGTAGTCATGTTGTTACATGACACGCATGTCGTGATTAGCATTTTGAGTGTGTCATTTACCTATGTCATCCGCTCACGTCGCGTAATTCTGAGTTTGGTACATGTTAAGCTAGCGAAACAGCCGCCAGCGGATCATGAGCGTGGCATGTAGTCAAGTTGTTACATGACACCTATCTCATGATTATCATTTTTGCACTAGTCACATACCTTGGTCACCCATTCACGTACTGTATTACCAAATTCGGTATATGTGACGGTTGCGAAGCGGCCGCGAGCGCATCAGGAGCGTGGCATGTAGTCATGTTGTTACATGACGCGCATGTCATGATTTTCATGTTAGGGTATGTCGATTGTGCTCGCTGTGAAATCATGCCATGCCATTTTAGTATTGCAACATGCCATGTGAACGAAACCACCGAAATAGCTGCAGGACCATGAATTGTAAATCATGACATTCATGACGTACATGTCATCATTTAAAAAAAAAAGCCTCACCGCGGTGGAGGAGGAGGGAGGAAGCAACAAAAGGGAGAAGGCAGGGAGGTTAACCAGAAAGACATCCGGTTGGCTACCCTACACTGGGGGATTAGGGAAGGGGATAAGAAAGACGAGAAAGAGGGAAGAGAGGGAAAAGAAAAAAGGGTGAGGGAGAGACTGACAGTAATTTCACTGCAGCGTGTAGAACTCTACCGCATGTCAGAGGCGTTCACACAAGCCTGTCTTTCTCAGGAAACACAGCACTGAAGACGGATACTGCCAAACAGAAGAAAGGGACAACAGTCGCACCTTCCGAACAGTGGCCCTCTCTTCCACGAAGTCAACCTACTTCGGAGCTGCATCAAATGCCACCGCCCTCGGCGACCTTTCAAACCAGTGATGCAATGAATGAAGATCAAGTGGTAAGCTTGCTGCAATCGCTCATGAGTACCATGCGTGTCCTACTGAGTAATATGAAGACTTCGGCTGCGAAGACCGCACTGCATGTGCCGGACACCTTGAGTCCGGTGCTTGCAGCTCTAAGGTAAAACCATGGCCAGCGAGGCACCGTCATTTCGAGCGGAAGTCAGGAATGCATCTGTCTTTCACTGGAACGCCAGAGGACTGAAGTCACGCATGTCTGACTTTAGACAGTTTGTATTTGTGAACCGCTTCCCCATTATCGTGATTTGTGAACCCAACCTGTGTGCTTCAATCGGCTGTCAGGATATGAGTGCTTTATGTCGTCCACTCACAGAGACTGCAGCAAAGTTATTGTATTCATGCGCCATGAACTCACTTACGTTCACCACAGAGTCTCGCCTGATGAAGGGAATCAGTATGTGTGCCTTACTGTGAAGAAGGATAAGGTTGCTTCCACGATTATCGGATCTTACTTATCTCCATCAAGCCGCCTTGACTGCGAGCGCTTACGCGGTATTCTAACATCGACTCCAAGGCCATGGGTGATCACTGGTGACTTCAATGCATACCATTTCCTATGGGGAAGCTCCAGGGACGACTCTATAGGAAGAAAATTGGTGACCTTAGCCTCGGAGTACAAACTCTGCGTTTGTAACGATGGAAGCCCTACATATTTACGCGGATCAGCCTATAGCAGATGCCTGGACCTTACATTGGTTTCTCGCTCACTTACCAGGAAAGTGCCGCGGTGGTCTAGTGGCTAAGGTACTCGGCTGCTGACCCGCAGGTCGTGGGATCGAATCCCGGCGGCTGCATTTCCGATGGAGGCGGAAATGTTGTAGGCCCGTGTGCTCAGATTTGGGTGCATGCTAAAAAACCCCAGGTGGTCAAAATTTCCGGAGCCCTCCACTACGGCTTCTCTCATAATCATATGGTGGTTTTGGGACGTTAAACCCCAAATATCAATCATCAATCTAGTCAAATGCGTTCTCCATACAGTCATGCTATGCCATACCAAGTTTGGTATTGATACCGTGGTCGAAACGGTCAGGAGATCTAAAAGTCGTAGGCTGCTAGATAGATAGATAGATAGATAGATAGATAGATAGATAGATAGATAGATAGATAGATAGATAGATAGATAGATAGATAGAAACGCTCAAAGTCACCGAAGTTCACTAAGAAATGCGTCGCATTAAAAAAAAATTACGCAAGGAAATGTCGGACATAGGCGCGGAGAAGAATAACAGACCGCGAAAGACATCCGCTTCGTGAGCAAACAGTTGGCGTCGCTTTGTTTTCCCGCACGGTACACGATAGAGCAACCTTGTGAAGGCAATGATGAAGACACGTAGTGACCGAGTGCCAAAGACACACCCTTTCCTGCCAGTCTACAGGGATCGCAAAGGGCAAGACACGTGCGTAGACGATCTATGCAATAACGAATGCGCGGTCGCGCCGGTAACGCTCCCGGCGGAGCTGTGGTGCTCCATTCAGTGGCGTCAACATTCTCGAGCTCCTTGGTGTCTTCTTTTTTTCATTTTCAGGTGCGAGGTGAACCGCGCGAGGATTCTTTGCCACGTTCGCGGTGAATATTAATTAGCAACACGCGCGGGTCCGTGCCGGTAGAGATCGTGTAGTGCCCATTCGCTCTTCTGGTGTGCCATGAGTTTCTATGTGAGAACAACCGTAAAGAGAGATCGAAAGAGAGCGAGTGCGCAAGAAGGAAGCGTATATATATATATATATATATATATATATATATATATATATATATATATATATATATATATATATATATATATATATATATATCAATAATATTGTGTTAAAACACGAAAAAACGAGCCCTTGGCTATACACTTCTTTCCCATATATATATATATATATATATATATATATATATATATATATATATATATATATATATATATATATGGGAAAGAAGTGTATAGCCAAGGGCTCGTTTTTCCGTGTTTTAACACAATATTAATGAGATCTAACAGACAGTAATGCCAAGGAATGTACAGGGGAAGTTATTAGAACCAATGGAATGTAAATAAGAAGAAAGAAAAGTGGATGAAAAATAACCAGCCGTGAGCAGGATTCGAACCTACGACCTTCGAAAAACGCGTTCGATATATATATATATATATATATATATATATATATATATATATATATATATATATATATATATATATATATATATATATATATATATATATATATATATATATATATACATATATATATATATATATATATATGTGTGTGTGTGTGTGTGTGTGTGTGTGTGATGGAATGGATGGTCTGTAACCGCAGAGAAGGAAGCAGTGCCTTGGAATAAACATGGTGCATGAGCCGGGCCCGGGCCACGTCTCCTGCCCGTCCCTTCATCAGTCACTCATTATCGACGCACTTCTCCACAAGACACCACGACCATACATCGACTACCAAATCATTGCCTATAGAAGGACAATGACCAGCACCATGACAGAACCATTGGCCGACCTTGACATCCCCAAGAACACCGACGCAGCGGGCGATGGGTCCGTGCAGGACTGTTTGTGTGTGCGCGAAAAAAGAATGATGATGCTATATGGTGCTTTCATGGCGCTAGTGACCAATAGTAAGCAAGGAGCGTGAATAAACAAAAAAATGTTTTTGATAACAGGTAGTAGATGAAATACTTTTGGACAAGAATGGTAATTTCCTTGAAACATATGGTTCTATGCATACTGTACATACGTGCATTGAGAAAATTGAAGAAGCAAGAAGGCTCGGCTATATTGAATGTCGCTGTATGCGTTCTATGAACTTCTATAAAAGACGTTTATGCGCAAGTGGAAATAAAGTAGCAAGCAAAAGTTATCACTTATACCTGGGTCCCATAAACGTGACGCGCGACAACAAAAGCATACCAATGCGTTGAATTTCAAGGTATTCGTGCTGCTGCGTTCTGAAAGCGTTGAGCGCTTGGCACACTGCCAGAGCTGTGTGCGTCGATGCAAACAGGAAAGATTTGAGAGCACAATATTTGAAAAAGAAAGAAAAGGAAAAGGAAACAGATGCTCGGTGTCTGCTATATAGGGCTTGAATCAGGTGACACGGTGGCTTTTTCGCTGTGAAAGCACCACTTACTACAAAAAAAGAAAAGAAAAATGAAAGATGCTTAAGTAAACTTGGCGCTCAAGGGAGAAGTGGCGAATAAGTCGAATATTTTCGGAAATTCAAGCTACTAAATATACAACTC